>NW_024412406.1:4705657-4805468 GCF_014898765.1 Herpailurus yagouaroundi
AGAGAGGAAGGATGTTCACATGTTGAACAGAGAAGAAACAAAAGAGAAAGGATGTTCAGATGTTGAATAGCAAAGAAACAAAACTAATAAAAAGAAGTGTGTACCTACAGTATATTTTTTATAACCCCTCAATTTCAGGAAGAGTATGAATTTGCCTAAATACTAGAACAATCCAAACTCAATGATACCAGGCCCTGTGTCACTGCATTCCACATTTTATTACCTCTCCTGTCAACAGTAAATACCTAAGGTCCATTTCAATTCCATTGGCATGAACATGCTCTCACATCTTAAAAACAGATGTGAAAGTAATTTTCATTATTGGGCTGTTTTAATATCACCTATTGATTGATGCTTTGTCTACAACTCAGACGAATAAAGGGTGCTGCTTCTCCTGACAGTTGTTTCTGCAGAGTTTATAGTGTTAGCCATGAGAATGTTTGATTTTGATTTAGCTGACATCTCAAAACACCCATTGGGCCTATTTGGCTTTATCAACCTCCAAAAGAAATATTATTTTCACAACTCTGTTTACTTTGGTGCATAATAAAGCATCATTCCAGTTGAAAATAGTAATCTTATTACTTGTTTTGTTATTAAAAATATTTATCAAATGCAATAAATATTAGGGAATAGTTACTGAGTACTTGCCACGTTGCCACATGCTTGGCACCATTTTGAGTTCTTTATATGCACTAAGTTGTTTTTTGGCACAACCCCAGCAGTTCAGTACTAATGTTATCCCCATTTTCATATAAGGCAAATGAGAAAGAGTAGGATTAAGCAATTTTGACAAAGTGAGGCAGCTAGTAGGTAGGTGGTAGAGCTAGGATTTTATTCTAGGCAGTAGCTTTGCACTAGACATCCTAACCATAATGTGACCAACCATCCCAGTGTTGCCAGGACTGAGAGGCTTCCCAGGATACAGGACTTTCAGTGTTAAAACTGGGATAGTCCCAGGCTATTCTTACACACCAAGATGATTGGTCACACTGCAACTCCCATGCTGTTCTACAAAAGAAATTTGTCTTCCTTCCCCTTCAAGGGCATTATAATATATCAAGCTGATGGCTGATACCCATAGGTCCAAACAGTGGACCAATGTGGCTGGACAGGGGCATGAGGGTCTCCGGTGTCTCTATTCCACTTTCATCATTCCAGAGTGTCCATCACTTAAGGTCATCACTTAACATCTCCTTTTAGGAGACAAAGCCCACTCTGAAAAGCTTTGCTGTTCTGGAGATACCCCTGGACTTCCCCAAATATTCCAGTACAAACTAGGGCAAGAGATTCCAAGAATTTGATTCAGTACAAACTGCTCCAGTGTTTTTCTTCAGAAGTACATGAAACTCTTAACAAAAATGTCACTGGTGAGTTTCGAGTTAGGAGTTATAATGGGATAACAGAACAAGGAACTGAAGAGGAGGAGAGCAAGGAAAGAAAGCTAGAACAAAAAGATTTAGTGGTGCGTTAAGTTACTCAGCAGTTTAATACTGAAGAAGAGAGCACACACGGTGTTCCTCACAGACCTCATTTTACAGCTGCACAGAGGGGAATGTGCCAGGGGATTGGAAGTACCCATCTGCAGACCAAGGTGGTGTCAATAATTCTCACCTCTAAGCCTTAGGAAGGAACAACCTTCAACCTCTTAATGTGAAACTGTGAGAAGTTTCTTCTTGATTGAGATCCTTCTATTAACTGAGCTACCTAAATACCGAACTTTATTTTTTTTGTTTTAAAAAAAGAAATATTTAATTTTCTATAAAAATCCTTGAGTTGCCCTGAGTGTAAAAGTTAACCTGTGTTTCACAAATATTTGGGGTTTTTTTGTTGTTCTTTTCTTTCTCCAAATTTTTATTTAAATTCTAGTTAGTGAACATACAGTGCAATATTGGTTTCGGGAGCATAATTCAGTGATTCATCACTTACATACAACACCCAGTGCTCATCATAACAGGTGCCCTCCCAATACCCATCACCCATCTAACCCATCCCCCACCCATCTTCCTCTATCAACCCTCATTTTGTTCTCTATATTTAAGAGTCTTTCATGGTTTGTTTCCCCTGTCTTCCCCCCTCCCCATATGTTCATCTGTTTTGTTTTTAAAATTCCACATATGAGTGAAATTAAATGGTATTTGTCTTTCTCTGATTGACTTATTTTGCTTAGCATAATACACTCTAGTTCCATCCACATTGTTGTAAATGGCAAAGTTCCATTCTTTTTGATGGCTGAGTAATATTCCATTATGTATGTACATATGTGTGTGTATATATATATATAAGTATATATACACACACACACATATGAATGGATAAGGAAGGTGTGGTGTGCACACACACAAATATACACCACACCTTCTTTATCCATTCATCAGTTGATGGACATTTGGGCTCTCTCCATAGCTTGGCTGTCGTTGATAATGCTGCTATAAACATTAGGGTGCATGTCCCTTTGAACCTGTTAAATAGTGTAATTTAAAATAGAGGCTCCTTGACTAATCTTTTCTGTCCCCTCTCTCATCTCCATAGACAATCCCTTTAACTATTTACCTGTTTCCTGTAGTGGTTAATTCTCTAAAGGCTATTATCTCTAAATAACCTTATGCAGCCAATTCTAGATTTTTCAATTTTTATGCTATCTATTGACTTCCTACTCTGTTGAGATATGTCTGTTTGTTGGTTAATATGAAGAAAATGTAGGACCTCAGAGGTCCCTGGATAACACCTTGAGAACCACTGTGGTTGATCTTTGATAATTTCTCCTTTTCAATTTTACTATTCTCTTTTTTTTTTTTATTTTTTTTATTTTAATTTTTTTTTTCCAACGTTTATTTATTTTTGGGACAGAGAGAGACAGAGCATGAACGGGGAGGGGCAGAGAGAGAGGGAGACACAGAATCGGAAACAGGCTCCAGCCTCTGAGCCATCAGCCCAGAGCCTGACGCGGGGCTCGAACTCACGGACCGCGAGATCGTGACCTGGCTGAAGTCGGACGCTCAACCGACTGCGCCACCCAGGCGCCCCTACTATTCTCTCTTTAAGGAATTTCATTAGTTATCTGTTGGAGGTCATATATTGATATTCCATAACTAAATATTCCCCCTCTATTTTATCATTCTTAATCTTTTTACAATGCTTTCTAGAACATTTTTTCAATTTGAATTTCTACTGATCCATAGATTTTTGTGCATGTGGCAAAAATTTTCAAACAGGTCTTTCTTGTTTCCAGATAATTATTAGCATACTATTTCTTCTCTTTTTCTTTTTCTTTATTTTTTAATATGAAATTTATTGTCAAATTGGTTTCCATACAACACCCAGTGCTCATCCCAACAGGTGCCCTCCTCAATGCCCATCACCCCCTTTCCACTCCCTGCCACCCACCATCAACCCTCAGTTTATTCTCAGTTTTTAAGAGTCTCTTATGCTTTGGCTCCCTCCCTAACTTTTTTTTTCCTTCCCCTCCCCCATGGTCTTCTGTTAAGTTTCTCAGGATCCACATAAGAGTGAAAACATATGGTATCTGTCTTTCTCTGTATGGCTTATTTCACTTAGCATCACACTCTCCAGTTCCATCCACGTTGCTACAAAAGGACATATTTCATTCTTTCTCATTGCCAAGTAGTATCCCATTGTATATATAAACCACAATTTCTTTACATTCATCAGTCGGTGGACATTTAGGCTCTTTCCATAATTTGGCTATTGTTGAAAGTGCTGCTATAAACATTGGGGCACAAGTGCCCCTATGCATCAGCACTCCTGTATCCCTTGGGTAAATTCCTAGCAGTGCTATTGCTGGGTCATAGGGTAGATCTATTTTTAATTTTTTGAGGAACTCCACACTGTTTTCCAGAGCAGCTGCACCAATTTGCATTCCCACCAACAGTGCAAGAGGGTTCCCGTTTCTCCACATCCTCTCCAGCATCTGTAATCTTCTGATTAGTTCATTTCAGCTACTCTGATGGGCATCAGGTGGTATCTGAGTGTGGTTTTGATTTGTAGTTCCCTGATGAGGAGCGACATTGAGCATCTTTTCATGTGCCTGTTGGCCATCTGGATGTCTTCTTTAGAGAAGTGTCTATTCATGTTTTCTTCCCATTTCTTCACTGGATTATTTGTTTTTCAGGTGTGGAGTTTGGTGAGTTCTTTAGAGATTTTGGATACTAGCCCTTTGTCTGATATGCCATTTGCAAATATCTTTTCCCATTTTGTCGGTTGCCTGTTAGTTTTGTTGTTTCCTTTGCAGTGCAGAAGATTTTTTATCTTCATGAGGTCCCAATAGTTCATTTTTGCTTTTAATTCCCTTGCCTTTGGAGATGTGTCGAGTAAGAAATTGCTGCAGCTGAGGTCAAAGAGGTTTTTCCTTGCTTTCTCCTTTGGAGTTTTGATGGTTTCCTGTCTCACATTCAGGTCCTTTATTCATTTGAGTTTATTTTTGTGAATGGTGTAAGAAAATGGTCTAGTTTCATCCTTTTGCCTGTTGCTGTACAGTTCTCCCAGCACCATTTGTTAATGAGACTGTCTTTTTTCCATTGGATATCTTTCCTGCTTTGTCAAAGATTAGTTGGCCATACTTTTGTGGGTCCAATTCTGGAGTCTCTATTCTATTCCATTGGTCTATGTGTCTGTTTTTGTGCCAATACCATGCTGTCTTGATGATTATAGCTTTGTAGTAGAGGCTAAAGTCTGGGATTGTGATGCCTCCCGCTTTGGTCTTCTTCAATATTACTTTGGCTATTCGGGGTCTTTTGTGGTTGTATACAAATTTTAGGATTGCTTGTTCTAGCTTCGAGAAGAATGCTGGTGCAATTTGATTGGGATTGCATTGAATGTGTAGAGAGCTTTGGGTAATATTGACATTTTAACAATATTTATTCTTCCAATCCACGAGCATGGAATGTTTTTCCATTTCTTTATATCTTCTTCAATTTCCTTCACAAGTTTTCTATAGTTTTCAGCATACAGATCTTTTACATCTTTGGTTAGGTTTATTCCTAGGTATTTTATGATTTCTGGTGCAATTGTGAATGGGGTCAGTTTCTTTATTTGTCTTTCTGTTGCTTCATTATTAGCGTATAAGAATGCAACTGATTTCTGTACATTGATTTTGTATCCTGCAACTTTGCTGAATTCATGGATCAGTTCTAGCAGACTTTTGGTGGAGTCTACCGGGTTTTCCATGCATAATATCATGTCATCTGCAAAAAGTGAAAGCTTGACTTCATCTTTGCCAATTTGATGCCTTTGGTTTCCTTTTGTTGTCTGATTGCTGATGCTAGAACTTCCAACACTATGTTAAAACAGTGGTGAGAGTGGACATCCCTGTTGTGTTCCTGATCTCAGGGGGAAAGCTCTCAGTTTTACCCCATTAAGGATGATATTAGCTGTGGGCTTTTCATAAATTGGCTTTTATGATGTTTAAGTATGTTCCGTCTATTCCGATTTTCTCGAGGTTTTTTATTAAGAAAACATGCTGAATTTTGTCAAATGCTTTTTCTGCATTGATTGACAGGATCATATGGTTCTTATCTTTTTCTTTTATTAATGTGATGTATCACATTGATCGATTTGTGAATGTTGAACCAGCCCTACAGCCCAGGAATGAATCCCACTTGATCATGGTGGGATCAATAATTCTTTTTGATCAATAATTCTTTTTATATGCTGTTGAATTCTATTTGATAGAATCTTGTTGAGAATTTTTGTATCCATATTCATCAGGGATATTGGCCTGTAGTTCTTTTTTTTTTTTTGCCGGGTCTCTGGCTTGGGAATCAAAGTAATGCTGGCTTCATAGAATGAGTCTGAATGTTTTCTTTCCCTTTCTATTTTTTGGAACAGCTTGAGAAGGATAGGTATTATCTCTGCTTTAAATGTGTGGTAGAATTCTCCAGGGAAGCCATCTGGTCCTGGACTCTTATTTGTTTGGAGATTTTTGAGAACTGATTCAATTTCTTCACTGGTTATGGGTCTGTTCAACTTTTCTATTTCTTCCTATTTGAGTTTTGGGAGTGGGTGGATGCTTAGGAATTTGTCCATTTCTTCCAGGTTTTCCAATTTGTTGGCATATAATTTTTCATAGTATTCCCTGATAATTGCTTGTATTTCTGAGGATTGGTTGTAATAATTCCATTTTCATTCATGATTTTATCTATTTGGGTCCTCTCCCTTTTCTTTTTGAGAAGCCTGGCTAGAGGTTTATCAATTTTGTTTATTTTTTCAAAAAACCAACTCTTGGTTTCATTGATCTGCTCTACATTTTTTTTACATTCTATATTGTTTATTCCTGCTCTGATCTTTATTATTTCCCTTCTTCTGCTGGGTTTGGGATGTCTTTGCTGTTCTGCTTCTATTTCCTTTAGGTGTGCTGTTAGATTTTGTATTTGGGGTTTTTCTTGTTTCTTGACATAGGTCTGGATTGCAATGTATTTTCCTCTCAGGACTGCCTTTGCTGCATCCCAAAGCATTTGGATTGTTATATTTTCATTTTCATTTTTTTCCATATATTTTTTAATTTCTTCTCTAATTGCCTGGTTGACCCATTCATTCAAAGAGTAGGGTGCTCTTTAACCTCATGTTTTTGGAGGTTTTCTAGACTTTTTCCTGTGGTTGATTTCAAGTTTCATAGCATCGTGGTCTGAAAGTGTGCTTGGTATGATCTCAATTCTTTTATACTTATGAAGGGCTGTTTTGTGACCCAGTATGTGATCTATCTTGGAGAATGTTCCATGTGCACTTGAGAATAAAGTATATTCTGTTGCTTTGGGATACAGAGTTCTAAATATATCTGTCAAGTCCATCTGGTCCAGTGTATCATTCAGGGCCCTTATTTCTTTATTGATCCTGTGTCTAGATGATCTATCCATTGTTGTAAGTGGGGTATTAAAGTCCCCTGCAATTGCCACATTCTTATCAATAAGGTTGCTTATGTTTGTGATTGTTTTATATATTTGGGGGTTCCCATATTCAGCGAATAGACATTTATAATTGTTAGCTCTTCCTGATGGATAGACCCTGTAATTATTATATAATTCCCTTCTTCAGCTCTTGTTATAGCCTTTAATTTAAAGTATAGGTTGTCTGATATAAGTATGGCTACTCCAGCTTTATTTTGAGTTCCAGTAGCATGCTAAATAGCTCTCCATCCCCTCACTGTCAAGCTGAAGGTGTCCTCAAGTCTAAAATGAGTCTCTTGTAGACAGCAAATAGATGGGTCTTGTTTTTTTAAATCCATTCTGATACCCTATGTCTTTTGGTTGGAGCATTTAGTCCATTTACATTCAGTGCTATTATTGAAAGATACGGGTTTAGAGTTGTGATGTCTGTAGGTTTCATGCTTGTAGTGATGTCTCTGGTACTTTGTGGTCCTTGCAACATTTCACTCACAGAATCCCCCTTAGGATCTCTTGTAGGGCTGGTTTAGTCTTGATGAATTCCTTCAGTTTTTCTTTGTTTGGGAAAACCTTTATCTCTCCTTCTATTCTGAATGACAGACTTGCTGGATAAAGAATTCTCGGCTGCATATTTTTTCTGTTCATCACATTGAAGATTTCCTGCCATTCCTTTCTGGCCTGCCAAGTTTCAGTAGATAGGTCTGCTACTATTCTTATGTCTACCTTTGTCAGTTAAAGCCTGTTTATCCCAAGCTGCTTTCAGAATTTTCTCTTTATCCTCGTATTTTGACAGTTTCACTATGATATGTCATGTAGAAGATCGATTCAAGTTACGTCTGAAGGGAGTTCTTTGTGCCTCTTGGATTTCAATGCCTTTTTCTTTCCCCAGGTCAGTGAAGTTCTCAGCTATGATTTGTTCAAGTACACCTTCAGCCCCTTTCTCTCTCTCTTCCTCTTCTGGAATTCCTATTATATATATATTGTTCCATTTAATTGCATCACTTAGTTCTCTAATTCTCCCCTCATACTCCTGGATTTTTTTTTAGCTTTTTCTCAGCTTCCTCTTTTTCCATAATTTTATCTTCTAATTCACCTATTCTTGCCTCTACCTCTTCAATCCGTGATTTGGCCACCTCCATTTAATTTTGCACCTCATTTATAGCATTATTTAGCTCCTCATGACTATTTCTTAGTCCCTTGATCTCTGTAGCAATAGATTCTCTGCTGACCTCTATGCTTTTTTCAAGCCCAGCGCTTAATTTTATAACTATTTTTCTAAATTCTTGTTCCATTATATTGCTTAAATAATTTTTGATCAATTCGTTAGCTGTTGCTACTTCCCGGAGTTTCTTTTGAGGAGAATTCTTCCGTTTCGCCATTTTGGATAGTCCCTGGAGTGGTGCAGAACTGCAGGGCACTTCCCCTGTGCTGTCTTGAATAACTTGCATTGGTGGGTGGGGCCACAGTCAGACCCGATGTCTGTCCCCAGCCCACCACTGGCACCACAGTCAGACTGGTGTGTACCTTATCTTCCCCTCTCCCAGGGGCAGGACTCACTGTGGAGTGGTGTGGCCCCTGTCCGGGCTACCTGCACACTGACAGGCTTGTGGTGCTGCTTCGATGGGATCTGGCCAAAGGCTTATTAGCCAGGGTGGATCCACAAGGTGCACAGGGGCAGGAGGGGCAGGCTTAGCTCCCTTTGCTGAAGGTGGTCCCCTGCAGGAGGGGCCCTGCAGCACCAGGAGGGAGGCAGACCTGTCAGAGGGATGGATCCACAGAAGCACAGCATTGAGGGTTTTTGCGGGGCAAGCAAGTTCAGTGACAGGAACCATTCCCTTTGGAATTTCAGTTGGGGGATGGGAGAGGAAGATGGCGATGGCCAGCACCTTTGTTCCCCGTCAAGCTGAGCTCTGTCCTCCAGGGTTCAACAAATCTCCCTCCCGGTGGTCTCTCGCCCTCCCGCTCTCCAAGCAGAGCTGTTGACTTATAACATTCCAGATGTTAAGTCCTGCTGGCTGTCAGAACTCACTCCATCTGTCCCCTCCACTTTTGCAAGCCAGACTTGGGGGCTCTGCCTTGCCGGGTGGGCTGGCTGCCCCTTCACCACCCGGCTCCCTCCCGCCAGTCTGTGTAGCGCATGCCACCTCTCTGCCCTTCCTACCCTCTTCCGTGGGCCTCTTGTCTTGGCTCCAGAGAGTCCATTCTGCTAGTCTTCTGGCAGTTTTCTGGGTTATTTAGGCAGATGTGGGTGGAATCTAAGCGATCAGCAGGACACGGTGAGCCCAGCGTCCTCCTACGCCGCCATCTTCCCAGGTCTCTAATTGCTCTGCCCCTCTCTTTCTTTATTTTTAATGGATGAAAATTTCTGGTGAAATGTTCTAAGGATACCATTGAGAATTTTTAAAAAATTATTTTCTAGTCCTTGTATTATTTCTATTATTTTCTATTTGTGTATTTGTATTTACACAACTCTGTTTACTTTGGTGTACAATAAAACATCTTTCCAATTGAAAATAGTAATATTATTACTGGTTTTGTTATTAAAATACTTACCAAATGCAATAAATATTGGGAAATATTTATTGAGTGCTTGCCACATTGATGACATTCAATAGTCATCTGTTTTTTTCGACTGAGGCAACAGAAAGCTGATTGGGAGTCCTGGATATGTGGGTGGGACTTGTCAATTATCAGACATTTGTCCAGTCATCTCACCACAGACACTTAAATGCCTGAATGGGGTGGGCCTTATTTGGAGGGCATTGTTATCTTTATAGAAGAGTGCTACACTCCTGGCCTGGAGAGGAAGTAATGTACGTGGGAAGTCCAAACCCTGAGACAGTCCAGAGATCTGTGGGGATGGTCAGCAACATTTCTGGCTGTATTTTGATTATATGCTACCTAGTGGTATCTCTCTCCTCCTTCAGTCAGTTCCTATTCCTCCACTTGCTTCCTATTTTCTTGAAATTTCTCTACATCCATGTTGGCAGGTATTCTTACTCCATCATTTTTACTGTAAATGCATGTTCTCAGACTGACATCTATAAGCAGAACAATGCTCTCTTTTACTTTTTTATTTACAATTGCTGTGATAATACTTTGCATTTACTTGTCTTCAAAACACCTTCCCATTTGTTATTTTACTTTATCCCTATAATGCTCTCCAGAAGAAAGTGCAAACCATAGCTATTTTCATATCTAATCTCTGGATGATAAAATAAAATGAAAGAAAAGTATCTTTTTTTTTTCAATTTGAGACATTATTTTATCAAACTCTCTTTTTTAACATATTTATTCTTTATTTTGATTCCAGTATAATTAACATACAGTGTTACATTAGTTCAAGGTGTACAATATAGTGATTCAATAATTCTATACATTGTTCAGTGCTCATCTCGATAAGTGCACTCTTATTCCCCATCATGTGCTTCACCCATTCCCCCACTCACTTCCCTATGGTGTTTGTTTGTTCTCTATATTTAAGGGTCTGTTTTTAGGTTTGTCTCTTTTTTTCTTTGTTTTGTTTCTTAAATTCCACATATGAGTGAAATCATATACTAGTTTTCTTTCTCTGACTTATTTCACTTGATAGTATACCCTCTAGATCCATCCATGTTGGATATGGCAAGATTTCATTCTTTTTATGGCTGAGTAATATTGTGTGTGTGTGTGTGTGTGTGTGTGTGTGTGTGTGTACATATCACATCTTCCTTATTCACTCATCTATTGATGGACACTTGGGGTGCTTCCATAATTTGGCTATTGTAAATAATGTTTAAATAAACATAGAGGTACATATATCCTTTCAAATTGTTGTTTTTGTATTCTTCGAGTAAATACCCAGTAGTGCAATGTACTGGATCATAGGGTAATTCTATTTTTAATTTTTTGAGCAACCTCCATGCCATTTTCCACAGTGGCTGCACCAGTTTGCATTCCCGCCAACAGTGCCCCAGAGTTCTTTTTTCTCTACATCATCACCAACACTTATTGTTTCTTGCGTTTTAGATTTTGGCCATTCTCACAGGTGTGAAGTGATGTCTCATTGTAGTCTTGATTTGCATTTTCCTGATGATGATGTTGAGCACATTTTCATGTGTCTATTGACCATCTGGATGTCTTCCTTAGAGAAATGTCTGTTCATGTCTTCTGCCCATTTTTAAATTTGATTAGTTGGTTTGGGGGTATGGAGTTATAGAAGTCCTTTATATTTTTTGGATACTAACCCTTTATCAGATATGTCATTTGCAAATACCTTCTCCCATTCGGTAGGTTGGCTTTTTTGTTTTGTTGTTTCCTTTGCCATGCAGAAGCTTTTTATTTTGATGTAGTCCCAACAGTTTATTTTTGGTTTTGTTTCTCTTGCCACATGGGACATATCTAGAAAAATGTCCTTTAGCTGATGTGAGAAACATTACTTCTTGTCCTCTCTTCTAGGATTTTTATGGTTTCAGGTCTAACATTTAGGACTTTAATCCATTTTGGTTTATTTTTGGGTATGGTTTAAGAAAGTGGTCCAGTTTCATTCTTGTTCATGTAACTGTCCAGTTTTCACAACAGCATTTGTAAAAGACCATCTTTTTTCCATTGCATATTCTTGTCTCTTTTGTCAAAATTCAATTGACCATATAAGAGTGGGTTTATTTCTGGGTTCTCTCTTCTGTTCCACTGATCTATGTGTCTATTTTTGTGCCAGTACTGTTTTGATTACTACAGCTTTGTAGTATATTTTGAAATCTGGATACTTCTAGTTTTGTTCTACTTTTTCAAGACTGCTGTAGCTATTTGGGGTCTTTTGTGTTTCCACACAAATTTTTGGATTATTTGTCCTAGTTCTGTACAAAAAAAAAAGCTATTGGTATTTTGATAGGGATTCCATTGAATTTGCAGATTTCTTTGGGTAGAATCGACATTTTAACAGTATTTATTCTTCCAATCCATGAGCATGGAACATCTTCCATTTATTTGTGTCATCTGCAGTTTCTTTCATCAACATTTATAGTTTCAAAGGACAAGTCTTTCACGTCCCTGGTTAAATTTATTCCTGGGTATTTTATTATTTTTGGTAAAATTGCAAATAGGACTATTTTTTTTAATTTATCTTTCTGCTACTTCATTATTAGTATATAAAAATGCAATGGATTTCTGTATATTGATTTTATATCCTGTGACCTGATTTATTGAATTTAGTAATAAATAAATTCATTTATTTATTTTTTTGGTGGAGTTTTTAGGGTTTTCTGTACACAGTATCATGGTGCCTTCTTCCTTACCAATTTCAAAAGATCATCCTGAATTAGCTCAAAATGAAACAATCATTTAATTTGCTCATAAATCTTCAATTTCAGCAGAACTTAGTAAAGGCAACTCATCTTTTCTGCATGCAGTGTTAGCTGGGACAGCTCAACTAAAGCTCAAGGGTCTTGTTCCAAGTTGGTGTACTCACATGACTGGCAAGTTGGTACTAGCTATTGGTTCCTGTCCAGTGGGGGACTTGTGCTTCCTCATAGCATGGTGGTTGGGTTTCAGAGAAAGAGACGGGTAGTGCAAGCTACCAAACCATCACAACATATAGGCTGGAGTCTGTTGGTCAGAAAGTTACAGACATTGGACTCAAGGGAAAGTGCACCTGTTCATGGGAGGAGTGCTGGATAATTCTGGGGACATGTTTTGAAACCACAAGTGTGGTGATGTTTGAATTAGCATTTTTCTTATTATGAGTGCAGCTGAACATCTTTTTACAAATCTAAAGGTTATATTCAGCATATATATATATATATATATATATATATATATATATATATGCTGAAATGTCTGTACATACCCTCTGCCTATTTTCTTCATATTTGTTTAGCATTTTCTTATTTTTTTCAAGGATATTTTTATATAAGAGAAGGGTGAGCCTTTCCTTTGTAATATGAATTATAAGCAATATTTCCTAGTTTTTATTTGTTCATAATATTTTTGCCTCGTGCAGAAGTTATTTTTTTAATGTGGTTGAATTTTACACTCTTTTGTTTTATGGCTTAAGGATTTGAGTCTATAATTAGAAAGGACTTTCCTTCTTTATAGGAGTTTACTCAAGGTTTTATATATTATTTTTATTGTTTTATTTCTTGCATTTAAACACTGACTCATTTGGAGTAATTTACCTTGATATATGCATGAGGTATGTTTATTTTTCAAAATGAACTAGAGAATTACCCTGTCTTACCCTTTCATTAAAAAAATACCTAAAAAACTAAAGACAACAAAAGGAAGCAGTTGGCATTTTTATTTGGATCATAGTAAAGAAACGACACTGGTGATAAAAATGTCTATCAAAGAACATGGTATATTTTCTCAGGTATTCATGTATTATTTTGGGCCTTCAGGAGTATTTAAAATGTTTTCACATACAGATTTTTCATATTGCTTTTTAATTGTTCTTATTTATTTTTAATTTTATTTATTTGAGACAGAGAGAGAGAGAGAGAAAGCACACAAGCAGGGGCGAAAAGGGAGAGAGAGAAAGAATCTTAAGCAGGCATCATGCTCAGTGTGCATCCTGACAGAGGGCTGGATCCCATGACCCAGGAATCATGACCTGAGCTGAAATGAAGAGTTGGACGCTCAACGAGCCACCCAGGGGCTTCTAATTTCTCTTATTTATTATTTTTATTGCATTGCAGTGGAATCTGTTTTTTTATCTCCTCTTGTAGTGTACCTAAAGCTCTGATTTATCATTATTTTGTGCCCCACTATGTCACTAAATTTTCTTTTGTTTGAAGTAATTTTACAGTTTAATTATATTGCAATGTTTAAGTATGAAATAATATTTTCAGTTATGATAATCTCAACTCCTTTTAATATCGAACCTCTAATTTCTTTTTATTTTCTTAAAAGCTTAATCGCTCCTATTTTAATTTTTTTTTTTCAACGTTTTATTTATTTTTGGGACAGAGAGAGACAGAGCATGAACGGGGGAGGGGCAGAGAGAGAGGGAGACACAGAATCGGAAACAGGCTCCAGGCTCTGAGCCATCAGCCCAGAGCCTGACGCGGGGCTCGAACTCACGGACCGCGAGATCGTGACCTGGCTGAAGTCGGACGCTTAACCGACTGCGCCACCCAGGCGCCCCGTAATCGCTCCTATTTTAGCCCAATGTTACACCTTAATGTGACAGTGGGCATTATTTAATTTTTCCTGGTGCCAATGGAATGCTTCTTGAGTTTTCCCACAAAATATGATACTAACTCCGTGCTTCTTTCCAGGATTAATCATGATGATCATATGCGATTTCTCCTTGGAACTATCAAATGATGACTTAATGGTTTATAATATTGAATGTTATACTTGCTTCATAAAATGCACTTAGGGACCTCCTCTTTTTCCTATGATCTAAAACAATTTAAATAACATTGGAATTCTATGTCCTCTAAAGGTTTGATAGAATTCTCTGGGAAAACATTTGAAAGAACGAAAGAAACTTGTGTACGTTTTCCATTTCTTCTTTGGAATATCTATCTGCTTAGATATATTTTTTTAATCTTTTGGATGAATTTTGGTAAATTATATTTTTCAAAATATATTTTATCCAGGTTTTCAAAGTTATTTGCATAAAAACTTTAATGATTCTTTTTATTTCTTCTTATACTGTGGCTGTATCTTAATATTTGTGGTCTGAGGATTTTATAAGCTCATTTCCATGACCTGAAAGGTTAAAGTATTTCTATTTCTAGTTTTCGAAAAAAAAAAATTTCCATTAAAATACTATTCTCCTGGGCTTTATTTAATTCTTCTCACAACATTCTGCATGAAAGATTTATCCAGATAATAATTCTATCCTCTTATGAATATTAAAGTCTACTTTAACTGGGTTTAAATGAAATTCTTTCCTAGAAGGGCATCTTGGTGATTATGTACTGAGTATTTTAACTGTTCAAATAAGGTCACAAGCTCTTCATAATCCTTCTTGAGAGTGCATAAGACATAGCTCATGCTATAAACAATACTTTAAGAAAGTTTAAAGGATTTGATTTAACCTGAAGGAATACCAATAGAGTCCATTAAACATTTCATGAAACTTGAGATTTCATATTAATAACTTAGATTTGTAATTCCCAGTGTTTAGCTCATATACTTCAATAAACATATTCTTTTTTTTTTCCCACTAGACTTATATTTCTTAAGTTTATTTATTTTGAGAGAGAGAGAGAGAGAGAGAGAGAGAGAGAGAGAGAGAGAGAGACAGAATTTCAAGACTGCCAGCAGGGAGTCTGATGGGGCTCAAACTCAGGAACTTTGAGATCATGACCTGAGCTGAAATCAAGAGTTAAACACTTAACCAAACAGAGCCACCCAGGCGCCCCTAAGCTTTTATTTCTTAGGGGACAATATTAATATTTACTTGAAGTATTTATTTTCATTTATATAGGGAAGAGAGAATATGTCTCCCTACTTTAACAACACAGAGACAGCATGAGTTACTACTTTCTTCTCCAGTCTTGTAACACTTGTCTACTTGTTTAAAAAAAAATGTAGCAACTGAGTGCTCCATTCTCAGCACACAAACTAAAATTGGAATGATACAGAGAAGATTAGTATGGCCCTTGTGTAAGGATGAGGTGCAAAAAAATGTAGCAGTTGAGAAAAACAGGGCACTGAGAAGTTTTCTGTCTTTCTCTGGGATACAGTTAATGACTGAGCTGAGTTTAGAGCCAGAGTCCGCGTTTCTCAACTTCCCTCTCAGATCTTACAGTTTAGCAGTGGAGACATGTATGTGAGGTGAATCTAAGGAAATGATAATGAAAACCTGAACAGGGCATGGGAGGCTGAGCAAGGTTTGCAGGAGAATGGAACACTGACTCCCCACAAGAGCAAAGACCCAAGGGGCAGAGAACCCCAGGAGCAAACACCCAGGACTCATCTGGAAGCTGGATAGCATTATGCTAAGTAAAATAAGCCAGACAGAGACAGGCGAGCACTGCATGATCTCACTTACATGTGGAATCTAAAATAGTCAAATTCGCGGAAGCAGACAGTAGAATGGCTGTTGCCAGGGGTGAAAGAAATGAGGAGCACAAAGTTTCAAAGGGTACAAAGTTTCAGTTATGCAAGATGAAAGACCACTTGAGATAAAATGTACAGCATAGTGACCATAGTTAATACTGTACTATATATCCAAAATTTGCTAAGATGGTACATCTTGAATTAAGTCACCGCCCCCCCCCCCACACACACACAGAATGGTTACTACGTAGAGGTGATTGATGAGTTATTTAGCTTGATTGTGGTGATCTTTTCACACTGTATACATATATCAAAACATCAAGGAGTGCCAGGCTGGCTCAGCTCTTGATCTCGGAGTTGTGTGGTTCAAGCCCCATGTTGAGGGTAGAGCTTACTTAAAAAAGAACAAGTTGTACACCTTAATTATTTTTAATTTTTATATGTCAAAGATAGCTCAATAAAGTTTAAAAAGAAAGAAATTAGATAGCAGAGATATGGCTGGAGTAGAGGTATATGCCTGGAGGAGGAAGAAAAAAATGAAGAAAAGAGATGGGGGAGAGATCATGAGAGTTTTTAATCCACAGTGAAGAAATGGAAAATTTTCTCCATGTGGCAGGAAGCATTAGACACATCCCTCTCAAGGGATGAGCTAGAGGTCTGGGTTTCAGGGGGTAGAAGGAAACTAACTATATACACTTTATAATGCTTGAAGTTTTTATCATGTGCATTGAGTATTTTTAAGAGAGAAAAAAATTCAAGCAAAAATTAGTCATTAAAACCAATACAACAAAGAAGGATTTATCTAAGCAGGCAACCCCCACAAAGGAAAAAGGAAGAATCATGTGTTTATCAGTGAGGGCAAACTTCAGTTAAAAGTTTCATGTATTTTTCAACTTAAAGAGGCTGCTCTCCATGTGGTTCAAAGAAGCAATTCAAGTCTGAGACCTTCTGGGCTATTTCCTCTTTTGTGTAAGGCACAAAGAAAGAAACAAGTTAGCTCAGGGTGAAACATCTCTGAGACGTGAAACAATCAATATGATTTGATAATTCCCTATTAGGCAATAATTCATGCTCCAGAAAGAGGGAGGGAGGGGGAAAAGGGGAGGGAGAGGGAGAGGGAGAGGGACAGAGGGAGAGGGAGAGGGACAGAGGGAGAGGGAGAGGGAGAGGGAGACTCAATATCTATGATGCCATATAATCCCATTCATAAATAATAAAGACAAAGACACCTGTTAGAACAGATGCAATGAGGGAGGACAAGTTTAGAGGGGATAATTAATCGAAGTTATCCACCAAGAATGTCAGGTCTCTTGCATTTTTGTGTATAAAGTCAGTGAGTAATCCAGCTAAGAGGGCTTTACCCAAAGTGGCTGGAAAGGTGCTGAGTCCAAGATGCTTATAATGAAACACACATACCCCAAACCTAGCTGATAGTAGAGATTTTGTGATTTTTCATCTATGTGTAATAGACAGACTGGATTTTAATAATGTCTGAGTTCTCACAGGAATTCTGGGACAAAGATATCAAGACAAAGTGAAATAAGCCATCTCCACACATACCTATTGCAAAAACCAATATAACTCAGCTTCTTCCCCTGGATTCAACGGCATGAAGATCGCCCTGTACTTTAGAATTCGTTCAATTGATACCAGTCTTCAATTAAGCAAGAAATTATACTTTAAAAACCAGCTAGCACTCATTTTTGTGTGTTTCTTTTTTTGCCACAGCATTTGCTGTCTTTTAAGTGAGACCACAGGAAAGGAAAGGAAAGGAAAGGAAAGGAAAGGAAAGGAAAGGGAGGGAAGGAAGGAAACAAGGAAGAAAGGAAGGAAGGAAAAAACAGGGAGAGAGAAGGAATGAACAAACCAACCACAGATCCTACAGAAAATTCTTCTGTTCTTCTTATTATTTTTTTGTTTCTTCTTTTATTTTCCAATACTGGTAACATTTGTTAAGAAAGTGGTAATGTATTTTAAAGGCTATTATATCTTAATATCAACTTATAATAATAACTCTTGCATTTCAGTTTAGGAATTTTAAGGTAGATGAATGGCCACAGCAGCAAAATTGACAGAGAAGCCTTTCAAGAGAACCAGGAACTACATCTTTAGTGCACCGGCTTGAGTTTTCTGAACATATTGATAGGGACACAAAGCAATGACAGGAATTAGTATTGCCTTTTCCCACATTTTATGGAAGATGCAAAAGTGATAAAAAGTCAGCAATTTGGGGGGGGTGCCTGGATGGCTTAGTGGGTATAGTGTCAGACTCTTGGTTTAGGCTTAGGTCACAGTCTCATAGTGGTGAGATCAAGCCCCAAGTCAGAGACCATGCTGAGCATGGAGCCTGCTTAAGACTGACTCTCTCTCTCTCTCTCTCTCTCTCTCTCTCTCTTCCTTCCTTCCTTTCCTTCCTTTCCTTCCTCTCTCCTTCTGTCCCTCTTCTCTGCTCATGATCTCTCTTAAAAAATTAAATTTAAAAAGTCAGCAATTATTTTAGCTTCATGGTTAGATTTTCTGTGGTCTGTTAAGTACATCATAGTGATCGTTTTCTTCATCACCCAATTAAAACAAGAAGGAAAATGCTCTCTAACCAACAGAAGAAGACAAAATATTTCTAAAATGTTCCTTTGGAAGAATATATTGAAACCAAGAAGCTAATGGAGAAATAAACGGGACTAAATATTACCTATAATTGTTAGCTATCGATGTCCTGATAGCCAAGTTGGTGAGTTTCCTCATTAGATCTCACACACAAAATTGATATCTTGCCCATCAAACTATGGAAAGCTGAAAGTGTAAGAAGTAAATGATCGGGGAAAGGTTTCTGTTTTGTTTTGCATTTAAATTTAAGTAGTTAGATAGCCATACTTAAATACTGACTGCTCTTTTGAATGCACAAATAAGACACTACTATATTTAAATGTCAATATCACCCTCACCCTCCGAACTCTGTCATTTTTATGAATAAGTCTTTCCCTCATTTTTAGGAGCTTAGGGATTTGCTCCAAGATTCACTTTCATAACTTTTCCCATTTATCAGTAATTTATATTATTTTAAATTATTTGTGAGATTCTGACCAAATCTTATGTTTACAGGTGACTATTATTCAATAATGGCAAAAATTGAAATTTTCCCCCCAAGAAGTTTCTAATTAATTTCATGAGTGTTTCCAGTTCACTGCCCTGGATCTCAGTAACCCATCCATAAAATAAAAAGATTTGGAAGGATAATATTTAAGTATAATTCTGTTCCTCAACTATCATTCTTATATTTATATAGTTTTAATGGACTGTTTTTTCTTTCTAACTTGGTGATCTAATTTAATCAGCACCTGAAGAAAGATTTCAACATTTATGATGTTTCACTATCAAATCTCCTGTAATTATATCCCCATTTTTCATGTTATTTACTTTTGACTGAGATAAAATTGGCATGTAACATTATATTAGCTTCAGATGTACAACATAATTCGATATGTGTGTATACTGCAAAAGGATCACAGTAATGTGTCATTAACATCTATAACCGTATATACTTTTAAAAACTATTTATTTATTTATTTGCCAAGTTAGCTAACACACAGTGTAGTCTTGGCTTCAGGAGTAGGTTCCCATGATTCAGCACTTACATACAACACCCAGTGCTCATCCCAACAAGGGCCCTTCTCGATGCCCATCACCCATTTCCCCCACCCTCCTAACCACCACCCCCATCAATCCCATACTTACTTATTTTTCTTGTGATGAAAACTTTTAAGATCTACTCTCTTAACAACTTTAAAATATACATGGAATATTATTAGCTATAGTCCCACGTTTTAATTTTTTTTTTCAACGTTTTTTATTTATTTTTGGGACAGAGAGAGACAGAGCATGAACGGGGGAGGGGCAGAGAGAGAGGGAGACACAGAATCGGAAACAGGCTCCAGGCTCTGAGCCATCAGCCCAGAGCCTGATGCGGGACTCGAACTCACGGACCGCGAGATCGTGACCTGGCTGAAATCGGACGCTTAACCGACTGCGCCACCCAGGCGCCCCTATAGTCCCACGTTTTAAACGACATTTTCTGTTTCCATCTCTTGGACCACAGAGGATATTTCCTTTGGATGATCCATAAGTTGGCCACATTGGTGAATTTTAATTATCCAAAGTGTTTCTCTGCCTCCATTGAGGCAAAGCTTATTCACTCAGTTCTAACAGTTACCAAAAAAGAAACATCTATGCTTCAGAAGGTCCAAAGGAGAGCACCCAAAATGTTAATAGTGATGTAGAGATGACTGTCATGTAAATATGGATAACAAAGTTTAGGAATCAATGCAGAAAGATGATTTGTGAATAGTTAGATTTGGTAATTTGTTTAAAGTTAAATAACCAAAGCTGATAATCACAGGAAGAATACATGAGCGGTGAGCGCAACCATTCAATAACAATAGCATGATATTGGGCTGCCTGGGTGGCTCAGTCGGTTAGGCGACCGACTCTAGGTCACGGGATTGAGCCCCATGTCAGGCTATGCGCTGACAGGGTGATCCTGCTTAAGATTCTCTCTCTTTCCCTCTGCCTCTCTCCCCTGCTCACTCTCTCTCTAAAATTAAAAGAAAAAAAAAAGCATGATATTGAGAGGGAACCTCATTACACAGAGTTAATTCCACTTAGTGCACCCCTATCTAGTTCCCATTCCATAACCAGAACCCTCAGGGACCTTTAAGTTACTTCTTATCCAACATAAAGGCAGTTACATTAGAAGCGGGAGGCAACGCTGAAGCTCAAATGTAGGGAAATTGGAAGGCAGAATTACATTACACAACCCAGACTAACACTTGACTTCCAAACTGTGGCATGGCAAATAACGTAGTCTGTCCCCCCAGTATTTGTTCTCCCTTTATCATAATTGAGATAAAGTGCCAAAAATGGAAAACTCCATTTTTTTTTTTCTGGGCAAATAGTTTAGGAAATTAACAATGCATTTCCCAGTCTCCCTTGTTGTTTGGTGTGGTCATACGATCATGACCATGTTTTGGCCAATGATACGTAAGTGGAAGTTTTCTCTGACAGCATCTCTAGTACTCCTTATGAATGAGCTCGGGCACCCCTGTTGCAGTCTCATCCCTTCCTCCTTTCTGCTTCCTGGAACACAAATGTGATGTCTGTACCTGAGGGTAAGGGCACACACAAGTGAAGGTAACCTGGTAAACTAGGATGAGGCTGAGTCCCTGAGAACACCATGGATCAGTGCTACCTTATCAACTCTGCATTGCATACCCCTGAACTTTACTTGAAAGAAATGAAGTTCTATCTTGGTTAAGCCATTGGTTTCTCAGGACCCTAACATGTAGTGAAATCCAGTCTCAACAAATATGGGTGGCAAGTCAAAATATAACAGAATTTTGTAAAAGGCCTATATAAAGCTGGTGTGACAGATACAAAGCTGGGCTCTGAAAGTAACTAGAAAGAGTTCTAAGTTGCTTCTAATCTTCCTGGTTGAGAGCTAGAAGCTCAATTGCTGTCCCACAAACCATCCCTGTGGTCTTAACAGGGAGTATAAGCCTGTTCCGGATGATCATAGGTCTGACTTAATGTATTAATTCCTATTAATTTCTGAGAACTTTATGCAGAACATCCTGATAGCTAAGACTAATGCCCCAGACCAACCAAAATACATAAGTAATTCTAATCAGATTAAAATTCTTCATATTTATCTCAGAAACTATTTCCTTTCTAGGTGATTCTATCTGTGAATGAATAAAACACCTGTGAAAGACTGCTCCCCCTGGGTATAGGGGTAAAAATTTGATGAATGTTTTGATTAAATCATTCTACCTCAGTGTTCCACTGACTTACTGTTACTTACTCCTATTCAGGAGGTGGTGGAATTTTCCAACACTTCTGTATCAATTTGGATCTGTCTAACTCTTACCATTGGACATTGTTTTCCATTTCCTAAATGGATCAGAGAGCTCCATCATTTATATAGATTTCTTTTATTCACCCAAGGAATTTTGACAAAATAAAAATAGTTCACAAACATTTGAAGTCTCTCTTCCTTACAACCCCTATTGTCATTTCTCAGGTCAATAGTACAAGGAAGCTTCCTTGAATATTTCAGGATATCCTTTCTTCTCCTAGTATTTTGTTCTTACATGTGGAAGGCAGCTTCCTAGCTTAGTGTTGCCTGTACAAATCACACTTCGTGCACTTACATGCAATTAATCGAGATGTTTTCTTATATCTCCTTTTAAGCAACACCATCTCATTTCTGGTCTTGTAGTCACTAACTGTAATTTTTTTTTCATTTTTATATCACAAACTAATGACATTTTCCCATTTCTCATTTCAATAACTTACTTGCCTTTACTTGGCATTAATTTATTAACTGGCCACACTATGTACCATTGCTAGTGGGAATGAAAAATGGTGCAGCCACTGGGGAAAACAATTTAGTAGTTCCTCAGAAATTTAAACATGGAGCACCATATGACCCAACAATACCACTCCTAGGTATTACCCAAGTGAAGTGAAAACATGTCCACACAATCCCATACATGATTACAGCATTAGTGGTCATAGTAGCCAAAATGTGGAGACAACTGAAATTTCCATCAACTGATAAAAGGATAAACAAATGTATATCCATACAATGGAATATTATTTAGCCATACAAAGCCATACAAATATTATGTAGCCATGCAGGCTACGATGCAGATGAGCATAGAAAACATCATGTTAAGTAAAAGAAGCCAGATACAAAAGGTCATATATTGTGATTCTATTTTTATGAAATGTCCAGAATAGGCAAATCTATAGGGACGGAAAGTAGATGAGAAGTTGCCAGGGGCTTGGGAAGGGAGGTGAATGTGAATTTAGAGAAACAGAGTTTCTTTTTTTACTTAAAAAAAATTTTTTTTAATGTGTATTTTTGAAGGAGAGAGAGAGCATGAGTAGGGGAGGGGCAGAGAAAGAGAGGGAGACACAGAATCCGAAGCAAGCTCCAGGCTCTGAGCGGTCAGCACAGAGCCTGAAGCAGGGCCCAAACCCTCGAACCTTGAGATCATGACCTGAGCTGAAGTCAGACGCTTAACTGACTGAGCCATCCAGACATCCCTTTTTTTTAAATTTTTTATTATTTTTTAAAATTTATTTATTTATTTTTGAGAGAAACAGAGACAGCACAAGTGGGGTAAGGGCCGAGAGAGAGGGAGAGACAGAATCCCAAGCAGGGTCTGTGCTGTCAGCATAGACAGAACCCTTTGTGGGGCTCGAACCCACAAAACCAAGAGATCATGACCTGAGCTGAAACCAAAAGTCAAATGCTCAAACAACCGAGCCACCCAGAAATAGTTTCTTTCTAGGATTCTGATAATGTTCTGTTATTAAATAGTGGTGATGGTTGTACAAACTTGAAAATGTATTAAGAACCACAAACTGTAAATTAAAAAAAAATAGGCTTATGTATATTATGTATATAAACTTGACATCTCACTAACTAGAGACATTAAATCGGAGAAGGATAGGAGATGAGGGATTGGAAAAGAAAAATAATCTGATAAGGTATCATGTCATCCCAAGCAGAAAGAAAAGGAAATCTTCCAAGTTGCCCATCTCTTCCTTCTCAAGCCCCGTTCCTCCTGAAGCTACAATGGAAAGAGGAAGCAGCATGTATGTGGGCAGGTATGCTAGAGTATGTGGCAATCACGGGTTACACCCAGATCTGTCACTGGAGTAGAAAAACTCAGGATAACCACTCCAGGCTGGTTAGTGAAAGTTATAGAAGGGGCAGAAAAGGGAGGAGGAAGAAGGGTATCTGCCAGCTGGAAGAATGAATAATGAGCTGAGGTTCATACAATACACATCTCATTCCAATCTACCCCAAAAAAGTTTGCTAGATGACAGAACTGTTCATCCCTCTTGTCCTGATGGCCCCCATAGCGGGATCCCTTGAGCTGAATTTGCACATGCCCTTCAGTTTCAAGCTTTGAGGTTATAATACAAGAAATCTTCTCGTATCAGCCCAGGCAGGGCCGACTGGCATTATTCCAGACAGCAACAAGTGCCAGGCTGCATTAAGAGCAACAGCCCATTCCTTTGTATCTGACAGGCATAATGGTCTGACAGGAGGACATGGAGAACCGTACTGTGCGGCCAGGCAACAGCGGTCAGCCGGCTGTGCTGAAGGTGAAGCTGCAGCCATCGCCAACGGATGCCGCCGCCTGGCCCCGCCGCCAACTGGGTGCCTGGACCAGACCCATCACCTGTGTCATCTCTGCTGCTGCTCCTACTCCCTGAACAGTGGGCTGGCCATCTTCCCAGCCCACTTGCTATTTGCCCCAAATGCTGCAATCTGTGGAGATGCTGAGCTCTTTCCATCTAGGCAGTGAAATGGGAGCAACCTCTTTCCTCATCTCCGCTCTGTGGATCTAGGGCAGAGGTGGGCAGCTTCCATCTTTCATTTCACAGCTTGGCAGCTACACGAGGCAACTTGGCCCTTGAGACAAGCAGTCCTAATTCTGCCTCCTCTGGGCAATTTACATTACTAACTTTTTTTTTTTTTAATGTTTGTTTATTTTTGAGAGAGACAGAGCACAAGCGGGGAAGAGGCAGAGAGAGAGGGAGACACAGAATCCGAAGCAGGCTCCAGGCTCTGAGCTGTCAGCACAGAGCCCGTCAAGGGGCTTGAACTCATGAACTGTGAGATCATGACCTGAGCCGAAGTCTGACACTTAACCGATTGAGCCACCCAGGC
This sequence comes from Herpailurus yagouaroundi, assembly GCF_014898765.1. NCBI lineage: Eukaryota > Metazoa > Chordata > Mammalia > Carnivora > Felidae > Herpailurus > Herpailurus yagouaroundi. The sequence goes on from NW_024412406.1 coordinate 4,730,291, forward strand.
GCCCCACGTTACTAACCTTTTTGATCCTCAGATCCCTTCTGTATAAAATGGTAATAATGATACCTAATTCAAAAAGTTGTGTGGGTTCAAGGAAGACAACTTCCGCAGAGTACCTGGCACAGCGCTGGCTCACTGTCTGTTTAGAATAGATGTTGCCAATGTTATTGATGCTTTTGTTTGTATTTTTAATTACAGAGTCTTAAGAGACAAAGGTAGGCAAATCCACTAAAAATCAGTTCTTGAAATAATTTGTAGAAGCACCAAAATTTACAAACTGCAATTTTCACCAGTTTTAATACTAATATTTGATTTTAATTACATGTAATCAAATATATTCTTTTGTATATTGGCTAACCTAAACTTGGGGGCCACCTGATAAAACAATCCTAATTGAATGTTAAAATGGTAGCAAGTCCCAAATTCACTAAAAGTACCAATATGAACCACATTGTCCATCAACGATTTTGCCATTCTGTATGTGACTATTTTTTGAAAATTTAACCACATTTAGGATTGTTTTACCAATTCCTCAAATGGCATGTCAAACTTAATTTAGATTTTTAGCAAGTGATTTTTAGCCAATTTAAATTTTAAAACTCAGAAAATTCAAATTTTACTTAGAATTCATTTATAATTAGCATTCAGTTGAATTTTCATTAAATTAAAAATTTAAATTTAATTTACAGGTCATCTGAAATAAATCAGAATTATCCAAGAGTCCTATCAGAGATAAAATGCTGACATTTTGGTTTCTTTCTTTTCAATTTTTTTTTCTGATATTTTGGTTTCTAACAAGAATTTCAGAAACAGAAAATTGGGTAGCAATTTGCAAAAAGTTTCAACTTAAAAATATAAAACTTCTCGAATCAACAGGAAGAAAGCAAGGATACCTAGAAGGGAACACTTTAATGGATTGGATGATTTGTGATTAATCTGCTATTTAAATTGATATTTAATCATGATGTAAAATTATAAGGGAAAGATAAGAAAACTACTTAGAAACCTGAGAAATATGAAAATTTAGATGCTAAAATGTTAGTAAAATGAAAATGATGTTTTAATTTTTTTTTTAATTTTAATTCCAGTGTAGTTAACATATAGTGTTACATTAGTTTCGGGTGTACAATGTAGTGATTCAGCAAGATGTTTAAAATTATGAAACAAAAATAAATATAAACTGAAAATTTTCCACTTGAAATGCTAAATATATATACTTTTATTTATTTATTTTGAGAGAGAGCATATGAGCCGGAAGGGGCAGAGACGGGGGCGGGGAGGTGGGGCTCAGAGAGAGAGAATCCCAAGCAAACTCAGCGCTGTCAGCACAGAGCCTGATCCAGGGTTCAGTCTCACAAACCATGAGATCATGACTTGAGCCAGACGCTTAACTGACTGAGCCACCTTGGGCACTTGACTGAGCCACTTGAGGCACCTTGAAATGTTTGAATGTTAAATGTTAATTGCGCTCAGAAAAATGTATGTAACCATCATAACTATATTTGGACATTTTTATAAAAGTTGTTAAGCCATTCCTTTTAACTGTTACTTCTTGGCATGCTCATCTAGGACCCCTGTAAGGAAAGGGAACTCAGTGATTTAAATGCCTCTAAATTCTGCCTCTTTCTGAATGGCTTGGAGGGGGACACGCTGCAGCCCCATTCCTGGGAAGCGTCCTGGGAGTCCTCCTAAAATAACAAGAATATTCAGAGCCTACTGGACTGTAGGCAATTAGACCTACTCCTTCCCGCCACCTGATGGAATGCCTCTTTGTGTCCCTTACATTGCCACATTGTCCCCAGGGTCTGACTCTCAGGAATTCCTCCTGTTCTTCCAGGAAGTATAGCCTAACATTAGGAAGGAAGCCGCTGGGCTGAGCCTTGTTCAGCCGTCACTCCCCAGCTCCAAGTCAGGAAATGAGGAAAGAATTAGTTGCCAAATGATCAAACTGACAAAAAAAAAAACCAAATTTACTGATTTACCAAAAAATAATAAAATTAATAAAATTAAATAAAATGATTTTACCAGGTTTAAACGCAACGGCTTAACAACTTCTTAAAAAATGTCCAAATAGAGTTACTAATGATTTAAATATACTTTTCAGGACATCTGGCTGGCTCAATTGGTTAAGTGTTTGACTTTGGCTCAGGTCATGATCTCACGGTTCATGGGTTCAAACCCCACATTGGCTCTCTGCTGACAGCTCAGAGCCTGGAGCCTGCTTTGGATTCTGTGTCTCCCTCTGTCTCTGCCCCTCCCCTGCTTGTGCTCTGTCTCTCAAAAATAAACAAATTAAAAAACATATTCTTTTCTAGGAGCGCCTGGGTGGCTCAGGCAATTAGGCACACAACTCTTGATTTTGGCTCAGATTGTGACCTCTGTTTGTAAGATTGAGCCCTGAGTTGGGCTCTGCGCTGACAATGCAAATCCCGCTTGGGATGCTTTTTCTCCCTCTCTCTCTGCTCCTCCCTTGCTCACGCGCATATGCTCTCTTTCTCCCTCTCTCTCTGAAAATAAAGAAATAAACATTAACAGAAACAAACTCTTCTGAACATAGTGCGTTATCCTTCCCATGAGAGATCTGTGTGATGAGCAGGACTGCCCCATGTAAGAGTGAAAGGCAGAAGCTGAAACACAAAAATCAGAGTCACAGAATCCCTTCCAAGGGAGTAAATGGAGGAGAAACTGGAAAGGTGTGACAGAAGCCAAGAACATAAGGAGGTGAAAGGCAGTGACTGGGAGCCAGAGATAAGATGCTAAACAAGGTCAGTGGAATAGGATGAAATTGGAGTTTGCATGAATTCCAGGGCCTGGGTGGGCTAACACTCAGCCTAACAGTGGTTTCTTGCAGGGACTGGGTTGGTTTAAAGATGGGTGAGTAGAATTCGTGTGTTTTCTAGAGCCCAGCCGTGAGATTTTCCCCTCTATTCATTCACACATCAGCTGGGCAGCCATACTGGGATCTCACTTCCCCTTTACTGAGTGCCTTTGATGTTCACCCACAGGAGGGGCAACAGAAGCATGCGCTCAGGGATCTGGAATCAGAATGGTCTGGGACTCTCCAGAGGCATTTATGGTCTGTGAGACTTTGCAAAATTTACCTAACTTCCCCGATGGTAGGCATCCGAGATACAGAGATAATTGTACCAACTTCATAGAGTTACTGAGATGAGTATGTAGAATCAGACATGCAAAGTGCTAGGAATCATGCATGATGCTTACTAATAATGGTAGCAACCCTCTTGCCTATAAAAACCACCCCCTTCCCAAGGTGACTTTCTTTCTTACCCTTGGTATATCTGACCTGACCACACTTCCTTCAAGAAACCTGATCTCAAACTTAGAAGTGAAACCCTGGGGTTGAGGTATACATGTTACTCATGACCGAGTGAGTCCTTGTGGCTTGCTGCTTTATCTGAGTCACTTGCACTTATATGAGCTACGACTGACACACAGATAAGATTAAGCTTTAAAATTTCCTTACTTATTTTCACAACATAAAAACTAGCTTATGGGTCATTTCTTATCATCGCTCCAATTTTCCTATAATGTCTTATGATTTATAATTACTAACCATGACAAATTCTTTTGGTTGGAGGCACATTAAAAAAAAAATAGCTGCTGAGGGCCTAGCCAGCTGATTCGGCTCAGGCAGTTGTTCTCCTCTTGTCTTGTCTTGTCTTCCTTTTTTTGTTCTTAGAGAGGGGAGTGAGAGATCACAAGTGCAATTGGGGGAGGGGCAGAGAAAGAGGGAGAGGGAGAATCCCAACCAGGCACCGCGCCCAGGGCAGAGCCCAACGTGGGGCTCAATCCCATCACCCCACAAGCATGAGATCATGACGAGACATGAAAAGGCTGCTCAACCAACTGAGCCACCCAGGCACCCTGGCAGTTGCATTTCTGAAACATATGTTGCCAGAGATCATATCCTTCATGAAATCATTATGAACATAATAGTTAATTTTATAGGAGTTTGTAAAGAATCATTCTCTAAAAATACCCTGAAAGCTTATTTCCCTTAATGTCTTTTCAGCCCTTTATTCAGTTACTTAGTTATAATCTCTAACCTAGAAACAGGGACTCCTTGAGAAAGCACGTGGGTCCTTATCACATTGGTGCAGTATTTCCCAATGCAACATGATCCCAGTCCCTGACATGCCCAAGGCAAATTGTGTTGAGTAATGTGTACCAAAGGTTGTGTGCATGAGATTTCTCTCGATGGGTTTAATTTACATGCACTGTATAAGAGATTTCCCAATATTTAGGACCTCCATGAAGTAAGTCGAGACATAAAATCATTGGGAGCATCTGCACAGAGAATGAAAGAATCAGAATGGTACTCTTTCAGAATACTGAGAACCTAGAAATGGTTATTTTTGAGATGCCATGTACACACTGTTAAGGGAGAAGGCTTTCCCTGTGACAGACATTTAAAAAAAAAAAAAGTGGAGTTAGAGTGCCTTCCCTCCTGGGGTCAGGGAGTTAGAAGCTGGGACAGAGAATAGTACCAATGTTTCCCCACTCATACTTCACTGTCATGAACGGTTTCCCTGTCCCAGCACTTCCTCATGCTGTTTTCTGCACTGTCCTCTGTGGAGAAATGTGCTTCCTCTCTCTGAACATAAATGCAGAGGGGAGAAGAGAGAAGGGCCGCTCTTTTGGCTACACGAAGCGCTCTCATTTTCTGGAATAAAGGGAACATCATTTCCCGAATATGAATCTTTTGAAGTTTACTTCTATTTAACTGGCTTCCAAAATAGGTTTGAACTAAGTGCTTAACATGAGATGGTCTAAATACCATTTTGCAAAGGGAGAATTCAGGAACATGGAAGTTAACTTTGCTTACCTAGTAAGATTCGCGGCAAAGGCAATCCTTCCAAGAGTTTAAGTTCAGAAGCACGGCATGATAGTAACTCCAACATTCAGTCTTTTCTTTTGCCTTTTTCTCCCCCCCCCCCTTTTTTTTTTTTGGAATAGACGTAAAGTCATAATGTGAAGGTAATAAAAGGCTCTGTTGGAAAATTCAACAGCACTTATTGAATATTGGTGTACTCTGTAAGTAATTTAGCACTTTGTATCTAATTATCCCAAAGTGCCTGCCTTTTGCTATCGTAACACAAATGTATAACGCTTTTTGGTTAACCTAACAGATGACAGAGGCACTTCCAAATTAAAGGTGTTAAAATGACAATTCAGAAGAAACAGGGTTAGGCCACCCTGTATCTCCTTGGTGGTTGTTACCAGGAAACTAACTACCTGCTTCAGGCTTAAGATCACCGAGGGGGCGGGGCCAAGAGTAAAGGAAGAAACAGTGGTTTCAGTTTGTGAACACTCATCCATAACACCCTCCCCAGTCAGCATAGCCACGTCTCCCCTCCACATATACTTTGTTTTGCATACTTCCTGCTAATTGATTGACAGCTAAATAAGATTTAGACCCAGAGGCCAGCAGCCATTTTAGCACACCTTGCACAGGACTAGAAGTATCACAAGGGGTCATATTTGCATACCTTGAAGTTGAATAAAAGAAGAGCAGGATCTAGATAAACGAGCATTTAAAAAAATTACCTCTTAAGTTATTCACTTGGTTTCTAATGCAAGTTAATCTCCCTCTTTTATTTGTAGGGGTGGGAGGTCTAGCCCAGAGCCAACAGGGAAAGCTTTGTGAGAGCACTTGCAGTGTCAGCAATGAGAGCCGCTTTCTGCCTCACTGCCCCGGCCGCCCAGGAAGTCAGGACTGGCTCCTGTTTGGATCAGGCCATTTTGCAGCCTTGCTATTGGCCTGCGGAGCAACTTGCTACTGCCATGGGACAAGCCTGTGTCCTGTTGGCTGGCCGGTACCTGGTGTCGAGAATCCTCCATTCACTATCCAACTGGGTCATCAATTTTACTCTCTGACACGGCAGGCAGCTCTGGACATCTCAGCACATTCCAGGAGGAAAAAAAAAAAAAAGAGTAAGTTTGAAAGATCATAAAGGATTTTTTTTTTTTTTTTTTTTTTTTTTTTTTTTTTTTTTTTTTTTTTTTGTATAGCTCTTAAGCCCATCTGCTGAAGGCCATGGAAATTTATTTGCGCACACTCAGGGAGAAAAAGAGATAAAGAGCAAATCATCTTTCTTTTAGAATAGGAGGGAAATCACACGCTGGCTTGCAAAGATGCTTAAGGAAGTAGCCAGGCCTCTTGTAAGCTGATGCTTTTTGAAATAGAGAATTTCCAAATGCAAAGTGTTCCTGACGTTAAGATTAATTTCTTCTTGCACGCCGGTGCATTCTGGTTGTGTCGTATTTCCTGGGTAAGACCTGGGGCACACTCCAAAGTTGAAGCTTGCCCAAAGAAACTTTAGTACATCCCGCCCCCCCTCTCCCCACTCTCTCCAGACTTCGGAAAGAAAAGGATTCAGTGTTATTTTTTCATCCCTTGCCAACCATGGTAGATAAAAGTTTATTTGAGGCAATCGTATCTCCCCCTTAAATCAACAGAAGTTCAATTTCATACGGATGGAGGGCAGAGACACATTCATTTCCCGACACCGAATGTCTTACGTGAAATAGCCCAGAGAAGTGCTAATCTGGGTCCAAAGAAAAAATAACCCATTTTATAATAAAAGGATTGTACCTAAAGAGTATTCCAACACAATATTTACAGTCCAACCCGAGTCTTATTTCCTCTGACTTTCCCGAGCCAGCTGTCAGCTAGTCAGCCTCAGGCACTGGCCCAGGATCTGACCCCTTTGAGACGTCGATTCCTTCTAGATACTTCTATCCCTCCTGAGGGTCTGGGAAGAAGAGGTCAAGAACGCTCCCAAGCTGTCCTGTGTGTGCTGAAAAACTTCCCAGTGACAGGATAGACTCCCTCCTTCCTTCCAGCCCCCACTTCGCCTCCCTAAGCCTTTTCTCTAGCTCTTCTCCAGACGATTATATGCAGAGCAGTTGACTGCAACACGGCTGTTACTACCCAGCAAGCGTTTCACATAATTTCTGGTTATAAATAAAACTTGCTCCTTTGTGAGCAGGGAACTGAAAGACAAATTGGGGGGTAATCTTAATTTACTGAAACTGTTTAATTAGCAATCCTGTATAATGATGACGGCGGGACTTTAGACTCAGCCTGAGTCCATGTTCGTTCTCACTATTAATAGCTACAGAACTTGACTTCCATGGAACTGTCCAGTCTCAGCTTCCTCATGTGTAAAGTGAGAATAATTCAAGAATTAAATGAGATAATCTGTATAAAGATCTTACTCTGCTCCTGACACACATAATAATGCTTTAATAGGGGCACCTGGGTGGCTCAGTCGCTTGAGCGTCTGACTTCGGCTCAGGTCATGATCTCGTGGTCTGTGAGTTCCAGCCCTGCGTTGGGCTCAGTGCTGACAGCTCAGAGCCTGGAGCCTGCTTCCAGATTCTGTGTCTCCCTCTCTCTCTGCCCCTCCCCCACTCATGCTCTGTCTCTGTGTCACAAATAAATAAACATTAAGAAAAAAAATATTTTTTTAAATAATGCTTTAATAAATGTTAGCTGTCATTGTGAAATTCCAAACTTATGAAGCCTCCCTACCAACAATATCATACTTAAGGACCAAAAATTATTAACAATAGCAAAATCCTCAAGTTTGGGAAAACAGATTGAAATGAAGGGATGAATTCTCTAAATAAAACAAAGGTGTTAAATAGCAAAGCCAATACTTTTCAATGAAAGAACTTTATGTTTTGCAATAAACATGAAATTAGGAACTTAGAATTAACAAAGGTCCGACCTCAGGGCATAGTATTTGCAGCCTTGGTGTTGTCATTTGAGCCTAGTAAAAATCCTTGACCTTCCCACAAACCAAGCTGTTCCTAATAATGAAGCATTGTTGAACATGCTTTCTGGTCCCCAGGAAAAGGTATTATAAATTACGAAGTATTACTCTTGATTGATAACAAGCATCCTCCCTGTTATGGGTTGAATTAAGTCCCCCTAAAAGATGTTTAAACCTTAACCCCCAGTACCTCAGAATGCAAAGGTCATTAGGGTGGACATGACTTCTGTACTTATGTAAAGAGGAGATTTGGACAGAGACAGACGCACACACATAGAGAGCACCATATGCATATGAAGGTGGAGATCCAGGTGATATGCCAACGATTGCCAGGAAAGCTGGCAAAGAAGCTGAGAGAGAAGCAAAGAACAGATTCTCCCTCTAAGTCCTAACGAGGAACCAACACTGCTGACATCTTGATCTTGGGTTTTTAGTCTCCAGAACTGTGAGATAGTAAGTTTCTGTTGTTTCAGCCACTTTGTCTTTGTCATGGCAGCTCCAGCAAAATAATATTCACAATGATCTCAACCATGATTATATTCAAAACTATATTGATCATATTGAAAATTGTATCAAAGACTCACATATTCCCAGCCCTAAGTACAAACAAATACATGCTTTTAAAATTCCACCTGTTTTCCTTAACTATTGCTGCAGCCTTGACCTCTTTCGTGGCCACTGCATTATTTCATTGTGCTTTGGTTTGTTTTTTTATTGTTTTTGAGCATAGTTGGCACACAATGTTACATTAGTTTCAGGTGTACAACATAGTGATTCAACATCTATGTTATGCTGTGCTCACCACGGGTATAGCTACCATCTGTCACCATGCAATGATACCACCATATCATTGATTGTGTTCCTTGTATCTTTTATTCCTGTGATTTACTCATACTGTAACTAGAAGCCTGTACCTCTCAACCCTCTTCATCCATTTTGCCCATCCCCAAGCCAACCTTGTTCTCTGTATGTATAGGTCTGATTCTACTTTTTGGTTGCTTATTCATTTATTTGGGTTTTGTTTTTTTTGTTTTTTTTTTAGATTCCACATATGAGGAAAATCCTGTGGTATTTGTCTTTATCCGACTTACTTCATTTAGCATAATACTTTTGGCCCTTCCCTGTTGTTGCAAATAGCAAGATATCACCCTTCATTATGGCTGAATAATGTTCCTATATATATATATATATATATATATATATATATATACACATACATACACACCTCACATCTTCTTTATCCATTCATCTGTCTGGACACCTAGGTTACTTCCCTATCTTGGTTATTGTGAATAATGTTGCAGTAAACATAGGGACACACAGATCTTTTTGAATTAGTGGTTTTGTATTCTTTGGGTAAATACCCAGTAGTCCCTGAATTACTGACTGCTGTTTTATATTCTCTTAGATATCCATTAGCTTTTCTGTTGTTATTGTTGCTCTATTTGCTTTTCACCCTGTTAAATCTTTAAGATAATTGACATGAACCTTATTTTGTATTTCACTAGTTAAAACTGAGAATCAGTTCAGTCTACAAAGCAACTTTAAATGTCTTTGCAGTCAAGTTGATTATAACCTTGTGTCTTACCTACATCATCCCTCAGACTCCCGTTCACCTTGATCATCGGCAGCACCCTAATATCCCATTAGGGGAAGTCCTTAACTCTAATATCCCTTTTGGGAAATTCCCCAAGGCTAAATGCCTCTTCTCAGGAATGAAGGGATTCAAATCCTTCCTGGTCCCTTAGGATAGTCAGGGAGTGGGCATAAAACCCAAACAACCCATCAAGCCTCGTTCCTGGGATGTGGAATCCAGAGCAGGAATCTTTTTGGATTTCAGAGTCTTCCCAGCACAACACAAAGACCAGATGGATTCCACATCATTTCTTTTCCTTTTCCTTTCCCTTTGCCCTTTCTTTCTTTCCTTTCTTTCTTTCTTTCTCTCCTTCTTACTTTCCTTCCTTCCCATCTCTTTTTGACTTGAGGTAACAGAGTAGGTCTATGTGGCTTGAAATCAAGAAATTTGACAAATTCAAGAGCTAATGAAGAGAGGCTACTAGACTAAGGTGCAGTTGTACCTCATATAAGGAGTGTGATATGAAAACAACCTTAGCCAGTCTGAATCTGTTTGCTAATGCAGAATGTGAGTCTAATACTTGCCTTCCTAAAAGCTCTTTGTTACTCTTATGCATGATGAAAATGCGCTGGGATAATGATGATGATACTAAAGATGGTGATGATGCTCCATTAGAGTCTCATAAAATAAATATGCCAGTTAAAAAAAAAAAGCAGAGAGAGGTGAGGTGTAGGGTGGAATACTTAGTTTACTTAAAAAAATTACATAATAGATTCTGAGTATTGGAATAAAATATTTGAAAATCACATTACATTTTCATGCACAATGAAAGAATGAATTATTTCTTAAAAGATGTATTTAATACTGCTTAAATAACATTCCTCTTGGTTAATTTGTCTTGTAAATATGGATTTCTTTGTTTCAGATTTTCTTAAGGGGACTTCTATCTGTAGGATATGCCACCCATATCAGATCATATAATCATATCCCCAAAATGCAGTGCCTGTGAGATCTTTTGTTTATACCCTAATGGTTGGCTGTGTTTTTTTTTTTTTTTAATGTTTATTTATTTTGAGAGAGAGAGGCAGAAAGAGTGGAAGAGAGCAAATTCCAAGCAGGCTCCACACACAGAACAGAGCCCCACCCTGGGCTCAATCTCACCAACAATGAGATCATGGCCTGAGCTGAAATCAAGAGTAGGACGCTTAACCAACTGAGCCATCCAGGTGCCCAGGCCATGTTTTTTAAATAAACATTTTTATTGAATTATACATTCAGAAAGGTATACAAAAGTACAGGTTATTGAATTATCACAAAGGGAACACATCCATGTAAACACCAGCTAGGTCAAGAAATCAAGCATTCTGAGAAGCCCAGAAAATCTTCATGCTCCTCCCAGGCCATATTTAAACTGTCTGAATTGCCCTGAGTTTTAATGCCACAGAAGAATTTTTCCAGTTTTCGTATTTTATATATGTGGAATTGTAAACTATGCATCATTTTGTCTAAGGCTTCTATGGGTCAACACTACATTTTTGAGATTCATTATGGTTGTTGAGCACAGCAGCGTTTCCTTCATTACTGTGTGTTATTCCATTGTATAAATCTACCACAATTGATTGGTTCATTCGACTCTTTACAGAAGTTTGAAATATTTCTAGTACAAGGCAGTCACAAATGATATTGCTTCAAACATTTTTTACTGTGTTTTGGTGTACATACGCATTTCTGTTGGATGTTTGCTCGGGGGAGTAATTGCTGGGTCATGGAGTATGAATATGTTCAAATTTTGTAGATACAAAACAGTTTTCCCAAAGAGGTATAGATCACCAGCAATGCTCTGCATCTTTGTCAACACTTGATGTTATCAGTTATTTTTTTAATGTCTATTTATTGATTTTGAGAGAGAGAGAGAGAGAGAGAGAGAGAGAGAGAGAGAGAATGCACACCTGGGAGGACAGCGAGAGAAGGAGAGAGAAAGAATCCCAAGCAGGCTCAGCACTATTAGCGCTGAGTCCCACTAAAGGTTCGATCTTACGAATCGTGAGATCATGACCTGAGCCAAAATCAAGAGGTGGAAGCTTAACCGACTGAGCCACCCAGGCGCCCCTATTCATTCTTTAAATTCTAGATATTCTAGTGGGGTTTATTGTTATCTCCTCATAGTTTTAATTTGCATTTCCTTGGGGCTCCTGGGTGGCTCAGTCGGTTGAGCATCTGACTTCGGCTCAGGTCATGATCTCACGGTTTGTGAGTTCGAGCCCCGCGTCGGGCTCTGTGCTGACAGCTCGGAGCCTGGAGCCTGCTTCAGATTCTGTGTCTCCCTCTCTCTCTGACCCTCCCCCGTTCACGCTCTGTCTCTCTCTGTCTCAAAAATAAATAAACATTAAAAAAAAAAACAATAAAAAATAAATTTGCATTTCCTTAATTTTGACACAAAAAGGAAAAATTACATCATTTTTCATGGGATATGTAGAGAGAGAAACCGCCCCAAATGAGTTCAAACATTACAACCTTGCCCTCAAAATGAACACATATACTTGAATCTGCAGATAGGTAGGTGATCAGGTATATGACTAAGGAGTTCTTCAAATAGCTCCCACCCAGAATTCAATGTTTATGAAGGGATAAGTAATAAAAATGAACTAATGTGAAACTTACATTTATTATTAAAATTCCACAATCATCACAACTGTTTAGAACCCAGACCAAAAAAAGTTTTTTTCCAGGTAGGGTATTTTATCATGAAGTCTGTTCACATTTCCTGTACATGGTGATTTTCAAAAGCAGACCACTTAGATGATTTCATTATCATTTTAAATTCTCTACAGACAGCACACCCACTTACTGACAGAGCTCAGGATCGGCCACTCCCCTGCCCGGTACTTGGTTACCACTAAGGGGATTTTATGCCTATTTAGGAATGCTAATATGTTAAAAGGTAAAGATTGGCCGGCGCTTTATTCTGTACTAACACAGACTAATAATATTAATTGTTTTTGTTAACTTTTACTAAACCAAGCATTAAATTGTAAATCAGATGTTCTCTGTGTTTCTTTGCCATGTTCTGGATCTGAGAGGAAAGGCTTCCCATCTTGCGTATGATGTCTGCTGTGGATTTTTCATATATGGGCTTTATTATGTTGAGGAATCTTCCTTCAATCTGTCCTGTTGAGTGTTTTTATCATGGAAGAGGTGTCAGATTTTGTCAAATGCTTTTTCTGCGTCAATTGAGAGGATGATATGTTCTTTTTTCCTTCATTCCTTTTTGATATGGCATATTATCTTGATCAATTTTTATATGTAGAACTATCCTTACACTTCAGGAATAATTCCTAATTGGTCATGGTGTATAATATTTCTTTTTAAAAAATTTTTTTCCTGCTGCCCTAAATTATTTCCACCTACCTTCCCAATTTATCTTCTCTAGTTTGAATGAATTTCTGTGCCTTAAAACTCAAAGAGCCCAGTTTATAGTAGATGCTGGACAAAAGTTACCTTTGGACCTTAATTTACTGGGTTCTCCCTCTGCTAACTCTTGGAAACTAGTGGAAGTCAAAACATTATACTATTACTGCTTCTTATTCTAGTAAGAGGATTTTAAAGAGAGAGAACACGTTTGTGGGAGGTACTGGTAAGGGACTTGGTCATTGGCATCATTAGCTCACCTATATCTTTGCGGCCACTGAGTGTGTTGATTGGTAGATGTACATGATGAGGACAACATCAACACTTAACTAGGTACAGATGGGAGGAATCAGAAACAGGAACATTCTACACTGACATGTCATTATTTCTTTAATTAGCATGATCATTTTGAGGCACAATATCTGTTTCCAGCTTGGAAGACAAGGGCACTGAGATGCCCCATCATGGTCCGATAAGATTTCATGAGACAATATTGTTTTTCTTGTAACTTTCTTTCCATATTTTATCAGTTATATGGTAATTATTTAACGTCTTTACTATGACATACCTTGGTAGAGTGGGATAGTCTAGATTAACATAATCTTGCTCCTTTATTGACTGTTACTATGATTTTTTCAAAAGTCCTGGGCACTAAATAAAAACTGCTTTAAGCTAGTGCACAGGAATGTCAGCACAGCTAGAGGGGTTAGTCAATGGAGGCTGAAATTCTGCACTAAGAAAGCATGATAGTTAAGAGTTGAAGGGCGCCTGAGTGGCTCAGTGGGTTGGATGTCCAGCTTCGGCTCAGGTCATGATCTCATAGTTCATGAGTTTGAGCCCCGCGACGGGCTCTGTGCTGATAGCTCAGAGCCTGCAACCTGCTTTGGATTCTGTGTCCCCCTCTCTCTGCCCCTTACCAGCTCATGCTCTCGCTCTCTCTCTCTCTCTCTCTCTCAGAAATAAACATTAAAAAAATTTTTTTTAAAAACAAAGTTGAAACAGATTATCTATGGTTTTGCCTTTGAGCCCTAGGAAATAGATATTTTATATAATTATAAGGTAAGATTAATTATCCAAGTATTATTTATTGCCTTATAATATTTGGCCCTTTATCCATCCCTTAATAACTACTATTATTTAGTAAATAACTATTACGTTAATAGGTAGAGTGCCACACATAATAACTATTATAAAGTCGTTATTCATACATAGCCTATTTAATTTTATTACTACAAAGTAATTCAAATATTAACTATACAAATTTCATATATACTATTCGTTGCATAATAATATATATAGCACTTATCTCCATATAGTTCCCAGTATGTGGTTGTATTAGTATTTTATACTAGTAGTACTAGCAATTAGCAATCATTTCCTAAATAATGAATATATAGAAAATGATTTCAACATTCCATGTGAAGCCTCCTTTATCTCTCCCACTCTACCCTTAGGCTAGAAGAATTGGGCAATAGCCATCACATTTCCAGGCTTCTCCGAGAGACCTAAAATTAGTGAAACTGAAGCTGAGTCTTGAAGGATGAGTAGGGATGTTAGGAAAAGAGACTGCAGGGCTTTCCAGGGAAGGGCCAGCACGTGTGAATTCCTAGCGATGCCTGCCACCTCAGAGCGTGGTTGGAATGGCTGGTCTACCTCCTGGCCCTTCAGCCTCACATTCCTGGGGCTCTTTCCAAGTGGCCTCTCTTCCACAAAATTGTCTGACTTCTTTAACAAAGTCTGGCTTCCGAGAAGGCAAAGGCAGGCTTTGTTAGGCTCCTTAAGGACTAGATCAGGCTTTGAGGTCATTTCCGTCACATTCCGTTGCTCAATGCAAGGGATAAGGCCAGCACAGATTCAAGGGGAAGAGAATTAGCCTTTACCTCTTGATAAGGGATTGATGTGTCCATAAGGATGGGAAGAATTAAATACTAGTATATGAAAAAGGATTGTTCCTTGAGACTTGGGAATGGGAAAATCCCAGATTAGCCATAACCCTTTTATTTTCGAATCTCATTATGCTTTGGATAACCTTACTCAAAAACTGCATTTGTTTTAGTATGTGAAGATGAAAACAGAAAGAAAAAAAGAAATCTCTGCCGAGGAAATGTGCTGTTTCCCAAACTAAAACCACACCTGAGTCTCATCTATTTGATACTATCCACAAAACAACCTAAAATTAATAGGTATTTACCTGTGCCTGTTAGAATATTTATTTCACTAGCAAAATCATCTCAAGTATCAAATTCTAGACGTCTTCTGTTTATACCAATACTGTCAAAGAGACTTTGTCTAAAACAGATTTGTGGCTTATTAGGTGATCATTTTTATTAGATTTTATATTAGATGGAGTTCAGTTGTAGAAAACAGACACTACTCCCTTAAGAAGAAAGGGACTCACCATATTGAGTTAGGCGCGTCCGAACTCACTGGAAAAGGAGGAGCACGCTCCGGGATGCCTCAGATGAACCCTGCAGAAGGGTCCACCAGAGGACTGCTAACTGTCATAATCAGGAAGTAAGTCAGGAAGATGCAGTCTCAGTTGGCCCACCAGCTTGGCCATGTTCTAGGGAAAGTGTATTGCCTGCAGGTGTTGTCTGGGGTCAGAGGATGGAGAAGCCACCACCCCAACCTGTTGGCGTTAAGACCGTGCACACGTGAAGACTTGTATAAGGCCAAATGCAAATTAAAAATAAAGGAAAAACAAGTTTGATTCTTCTTATTGAAAAAGGTGACGCACTTCTCCCTCTCCCTTTTCTTAGAGCATTTGCTTTAGAAAACTTGTAACTTCTCTGCTTCTTTAAAATGCGTGTAACTCTTTTTAAAAATGAAATATGCATCTAGCCAATTTTATAACCCAGGAATGTTTCCTCAAGACCTGGAAACCAATTCTTTGAAATATAATCATCAGGGAAGATAGTGTCCCTATGTTCCAGTTTCCGTGCAAGGGGAGGAGCCTAATTTCAGCTGGCACCTGGCTCCACGTTGCAAACTTACCTCCTGTCATAATGATACGAGAGATTAGTTTCCCTTTGGATAAAGGCAACGCGCAAACACAGGTGGCTACCTGCCCCAATTCCTAGATGAATTTAGGATCAACCGTGGGTGGCGAATGGTGCTATCCAGGCCTCACTTAAGGACGAGTTACTGTTTATCTTGAGAACACGTAAGGCATGGGTTGTGTCTGCTTGGCTATATAAAACGGTAAGATTGCTTTCTGTCTTTGCGATCTCTTAGAGGATTGTCTGTAATTCATATCGCATTCTAGCTTATGCTTACTCAATAATAAAACTGTTTTCTTTCTTTTAGACCTATGTGGAGAGGTTTTCTGAGTTTTAAGGAGATTTTCTTTTTGTGTTTCCCCAACACTTACATGCCATCAGCTTCGTGTCTCTGCTACCACTTACTTTTTTTTCACGGATTCAAGTCTTGCGTGAGTATCTCTGATAGATAAAACCTAAATCACAAACAGAACCTGAGTTTTGGGTGAGCCTGGGAAATGCAGTTTTATCCTAAAGAATAAAGTCCTAAATTCCTAGCCAAGTAGTGACTAAGGCATTATGAAAATTACGTAGTCTAACTGAGCTTCAATTTCTCCTTTAAATCCTGGAGGAACCCCAGTATCTGAATTTTTCTAGCTGCAACTAATACGGGCATCAGTACCTGCCAGATGTCAGTGATACTTAATGACCAGTTTTGAGCATCTGCCCGGCAATAGGCCCCAAGCTACTTATTTTTAGCTCTCACAACAACCTTGCAGGTTGTGTGTAATTATTTGAATTTTACTCATGAAGACACTAAGGTTCAAACAGACCGCGTGCCTTGTCCCAAACTACACAACTAGAAAGCAGAAGAGTCAAGATTTCCATTTGCATGTTTTGATCCATTCGCCTACCTGTTTCATGACTCCCCCTTTTCACCGACAGGGCCCGAGACAAAGCCAGTGGCATTTTCTCCCACTATACCCACTGAGTCTCATTACTCCTACTAAAGTTAAGAAAGTGCTTTCAAGATAAAGACATGGAGACTCTTCCAGAGGTGGCTTAACTCAGGACTTCTACGGTACTGCCGCTGACGTTCCCCTTCTCCCAGCCGACGCCTGACCACTTCCATGAGTGGGGGACAGGGCAGCATCAAAGCCTGGTTCCACCTCTCACCAGCCAGATGATCCTGGGTAGGTCACTTGACTTTTCTAAGCCTCGATCAACTTGCAAATTTTTAAAACACAGACAAAAATAGAATCTGCCTCACAGGTTTGTGAGGACTAAATGAGATAGCACATACAGTGCTTGCGTCAGGGGCGACTGGGTGGCTCAGTTGGTTAAGCATCTGACTGGATTTTGGCTCAGGTCGTGATCTCACCGTTGGTGAGTTTGAACCCCGCACTGAGTTCTGTGCTGACGGTGCAGAGCCTGATTGGGATTCTTTCTTTCTTTCTCTCTCTGCTCCTCCAGCACACTCTGTCTCTCAAAATAAATAAATAAACTTAAAAACAACAACAACAACAAAGTGCTTGCCCCATAGAATGCACAGGATAAAGGTTAGCACTCATGATTCTAGAATGATCAAACTCAACACCTCACAAAGCAGTGCCTTCTCATTCAAGGCAGCCTAATTATTGAGAAATTATTCCTTCTACAAAACAGAATTTTGCCTCTAGTATTTTTCATTCACTGATCATAAGTATGCCTTCTGGGGAAAAACAAATAAACAATCATACTCTGTCTTCTATGTGACAACCCTTTGAATATTTGAAGATACATTTTCCCTACATTTCCCTACACATTCCTCTCTCCAGGCTAATACTTCAGAGTCCCTTCCATTGACTGTGATATCGCTGTCAGACCCTATGCTATCCTGTTTGCCCTTTAGACCCTCTCTAGTTTATCACTGGGAATAATATGGGGCTCAGAAGTGAGCACAATATTCCAGAAGTGCTATGCCAACACCAAAATTGAAAGTATTTGGGCACCTGGGTGGCTCAGTCAGTTGAGCATCCAACTCTTGATTTTGGCTCAGGTCATGATCTCATGGTTCATGAGTTTGAGTCCCATGTCAGGCTCTGTGCTGACAGCATAGAGCCTGCTTGGGATTCTCTCTCTCCCCCTCTCTCTCTGCCCCTCCTGCATGCTCTCTCTCTCTCCAAAATAAATAAATAAACTTGAAAACAAAGTATTAATCTCTCTTGGTCTGTACAATTTAACTTAACCTAACCATAGGATTAGCTTTCAACAGCCTCATTAGGCTGTTCACCTACATCAACTTTACGTCTGCCAGCTTCCCTCCCCTAACACACACTCGTGGCTTTTGTGTATGAACTACTCTTTAGCCAGTTCTTCTTGCCATTTACATTTTATTTCATCTTTATTTCACAACAGTTTTGACTTTCATTTCAGTCTGTCAAGAGCTTTTTGATATTGATTTCATTGCTCAGCATAGAAGCAAGCTCTCTGGATTAATCAGGATTAGATGTGGCTATAAATAACATGACACTAAGACACCATAATGTAAACAACATAGAAATGCATGCCTATCTTATGTGAACAAAGACCATAGGTAAACACTTCAGCACTGGAATGATGACTTTCTGATCATCAGGGATGCTGACCCTTCAACTTGGTTTTATTGTCCTACACACCTCCTTCATTTCATAGTTCAACATGAAGGCTAGAGATTCAGCTGTTACATCCACTCTCCAGCCAACAAGAAGTAGAAAAGAGCCAAAAAGTTGGTCTCTGATTTAAGACGACCGCCCCAAAGTGCCATTCCATGTAACACTTTGATTTACAGACCCTTGAGAAATGATTTTTTTAATGTTTATTTATTTATTTTGAGAGAGAGAGTGAGAGAGAGAGTGTGTATGCAGGTGAGTGGGGAAGGGGCAGAGGGAGAGGGGGGAGTAGCCCAAGCAGGTTCCACGTTCAGCATAGAGCCCATTACCATGAAATCATGACCTGAGCCAAAATCAAGAGTCAGGCATTTAGCCAACTGGGCCACCCAGGTGCCTTGAGAAATCATTTTTTATAGGGAGCAGAATTTTGCCTCTAGTACCTTTTATCCATTAGTTAGAACATAGCCACATGGCCACAACTACCTACAAGAGAGGCTGAAAAATGCTATCTCTATTCTGAGCAACAGTTCAGGATAAAAAGAACAGTTATATTATTAAGTAAGAGGGTGAGAACAGGTACTCAGAGACAACGAGTAGTGTCTGTCACACCCTCCCAGATTTATGTTCTTAGTAAATGTGAGAGCCCTCTTTCTATGGCTTCATTCATGTCATTGATAAAAATCTTTTAAGAGGACCCAGGCATGGGCACATTCAGCAAGTGAGACCTCCTCCCATGTCCAGGAGTGCAAAGTGCCTTCATCATTGTTCATTCCACAAGTCCCCCAAATACAGCAAGGCTGGGGGTGCGGGTTATAGGGCAGGATGGGGATTCGTTAAAGTCAAAGCATATACCATATCCTGCACTCCTGCACAAATGAGGAAATGAAGATGAGAGAAAAGATCCAAGAACATACATGCCCTTTCTTTTATTGCTTTTAGTGTCATTATTTTGTCACCTTGGCCTGTAGGTCTTACTTGATTGATTACCTTCTGCTAAATTAAGGAGGTTAAAACCAAACACTTTCTAGCTTGTTATCTCTACATTTTGAGTTCTGAATCTCAGATTTGCCACCTTCATTTTTTTTTAATTTCATCATTGTTTTTGTTTATTTGTTTTTATTTAAAGTCAGGTTAATTACCATACAGTGTAGTCTTGGTTTCAGGAGTAGAAACTGGTGATTCATCACTTACATATAACACCCAGGGCTCCTCACGTCAAATGTCCTCCTTAATGCCCATCACCCATTTAACCCATCCCCCCGCCCACCTTCCCTCCAGCAACCTTCAGTTTGTTCTCTGCCTGACTTATTTTGTTTAGCATAATACACTCTAGTTCCATCCACATCATTGCAAATGGCAAGATTTCACACTGTTTCGTTGCCAAGTAGTATTCCATTGTATATATATGTCACATCTTCTTTATCCCAAATGTCCATCAACTGATGAATAAAGATTTATCACCTTCTTAAATGCAAGAACTATAGGCCCAATGACTGCCCCCCACTCCCCAGCAGTTTTCTATTCACAAGTGGGCCTATCACACAGTCTCAGATCAGGAGCAAGCAAGACTCCAGAGCACCAAGCATTGCCTAAACCTCCATGCTGGTCTGGGTCCAACCTTATTCACTACTCTCAACAGGATAATTCATTACACGAGCAACATTTGGAGGCCGTGTCTATACCTCAGCTGTGTCTGTTTAACTTATCTCTAAAACTCAGAGCTCATGTAGATTTCAAGAGTAAGAATTTTATTCTTCTGTTTGAGTCACTATATGCATGAAATTGTTACAAGTTTTTATTTCTTCGCCCTACCTCTTTGTCATGCTATGTTGAAGATGGTGAAAGTAAAAAAGTAATAAGTAAATATGAGTTTGCTCGGATATTTCTTCAAACAAATAACAAATAGCTCATATGTGAGAGTACGTGTGGTGGCTTAAAAATGGCCACAGATTCTTGGCAGCCCCTCCCGTCAAGAGGTGGAATCTACTTCCACACTCCCTGAATCTGGGCTAGGCTTGTGACTCTGCTGCGACCAGTATAATGCAATGGAAGTGACATTGAGTGAGTTCTGAGTCTGGTCTTAGGAAGCCATACGGCCTCCATCTTGTCTTCTTGGGATCCTACAGCCCAGGCTGACCTGTTGAAGAAAGAGAGACCACCTGGAGCCAAGACAAAGCATTCTAGAGGATCCTCTCTAGACCAAATAGCTTCCAGCTGACCAGCTCACAAACTGAATCCACATGAGTGACCCTAAACAATACTGGCAGAACAGCCTAGGTGACACCCAGAACTGGGAGTAAATAAAATGACTTTTGCTACAGTAGATAACTGTAGATAATAATACAGTGTGCATTACTAACTCTTCGTGTTGCTATAGGGATCAAAAACCATGACTGTAACACGCCTCGTCCAGGGCCTGGTATACAATGTGTGCTCAATAAATGTTACACGTGTTATTATTTTTCAACAAAAGGTATATTTGAGAAGTTGTAGCGAGTCAAAAGTTAAGTGGATTTTATACGACCAACTTAACTTATTTTAGACCAACTCAGCTTATAATTTAGGTGTGATACTTAATAAACCATGGTTGGAAATAAAAGTTTACATCAAAATCTTAAGTTGCCTGAAGATAATTACATTCATTATAGAAAAGCAATGAATTAAATATTAGAAGGAATGGTTTGCAATCCAGTCCTGCACTGCAAATAACTCAGTGGAGTCAAGCAATATTTGCTACTGCTTTCAAAGCTTCTGAAGGGAAAATATTCCAAGATTTCCCTTTGTGACTTTTTCCTCCAATAGGCATGAGTACTCCTTTGTGTCTCAACAAATTCCACTAAAAACCATTATCATCTGCTTGCATGCTCAACTGAACTGCAGAGCATATTGCCACATTCCTATTACTACTGTGCAAACACTTGAGGTGCTTTCTATGTTCATGTCAGCAAGACTGGTAAAAACGCTGATAGGCAATCTTTTGCGTTGAGTCCTATCTCGATAAATAAACTTATCTCACGAAGAGTTACTCTCACAACAACCCTGTGATGTTAGGCAAATATTTCCCATCTTGTTTCTTTGTTTGCTTATTCTTTTACCTTATTTTATACATGAGAAAATTGACATCCGAGGAAATTGAATACTTTTGCTAAAATAAGAGAGATAGTACAAGGTAGAGTCGGTATTCTAATCTCTCTTACTCGGCAAGTGACTATAAATTCAGGGCTCTGTTTACTAATTCCACTAATGATAACAACATTGAAAGCAGAGCTTCACCAAGGGGACAATATGCCCTTCATGCAAAAATGGGTTCTTGGGTGTAAATTCTTTTTTTTTGTTTTTTTTTTGTTTTTTTTTTAGATATTACAATGGTTTATGGCCCTCTGAAGAGCCACGGAACATAAACAAATGTAAAGAATATCTGTGGTATTAACATTTCATAGGGGGTAAGGGCAATTAGGGGAAAAAAAAAGTCCAAAATGTTTCCTTAGCGGGTGATAATGAAAAGAAGATTGAGAAACACTGATGTAACTTTTTCCCCCCTTTTTTTCCTGAGCTTTACTAAGGTATAACTGGAAGATATTTAAAGTGTACAGTATGCTGCTTTGATCTACACAAACATTGTGAAAAGATGATCTTCACCAGATAAATTCACGCATCTATCATCTATTTACCTTCTTTACTTTTTTTGGTGAGAACATAACTGTTCTGTCTTAGCAAATCTCAATTATACAATGTAAATACAATTATACAATACTAACAACTGTAGTCACCATGTTGTATATTAGATTCTCAGACCGTATTCATCTTATAACTGAAAGTCTGTACACCTTCTACGAACCTCTCTCTACTTCCCTGACTCTGGCCCCTGACAACTACTTTTTCACTGTTTCTATGAGTTAAGCTTTTCTCTTTTCCTTCATTCCTTCCTTCATTCATTCATTCGTTCCTTCCTTCCCTTTCTTTTCCCTCTTTCTCTCTCTTTCTTTCTGTTCCACATATAAATGATATCAAGCAGTGTTTGTTTTTCTCTGTCTGATTTATTTTGCTTAGTATTATGGCCTCCAGGTCTATCCATGTTGTCAAAAATGAAAGGATTTCCTTCTTTTTAAGGCTAATTTATATATATAATATTCTTCTCTATATAATATTCTCTTTCTGATATAAATACACTTACATATTAATATGTTATTATATACATCAATACATATTTTGTATATATATTTACTTTATCCATTCATCTAATGACCAACAACTAAGTTGTTTCCACATCTTGGTTATTGTGAATAATGCTGCAAAAAACATGAGGGTAGCGATATCTCTAGAGATAATGGTATATTTCCTTTGTTTATCAGAAGTGGGATTGCTGGATCATGTGGTAGTTCTATTATTATTTTTTCAGGAAACTTTTTAGTGTTTTTCATAGGGACTATGTCAATTTATATTTCCACCAACAGTGCCCAAGGGTTTCCTTTTCTCTAGATCTTTGCCAACATGTGTTATCCCATCTTTTTGATCACTGCCATGCTAACAGGTGGTGATAGCTCATTAAGATTTTGATTTGCATTTCTCTGATACTTAGTGATGTCAAACACCTTTTCGTGTATTTATTGGCCATTTGTGTGTCTTCTTTGGAAAAATGTCTATTCAGGTTCTTTGCTCATTTTCAATTGAGTTATTTTTTGCAACTCAGTTGTAGGAGTTCTTTGTAGATTATAGATATTAACCCCTTATTGAAAGAGAGTTTGCAAATATTTTCTACCATTCTATAGGTTGCCTTTTAACTTTATTGATAGTTTCTTTTGCTAGAAAGAGGCTTTTTTGTTTGATGTAGTCCCACTTGTTTATTTTTAATTTAACCCATTTAAGTCTTTAAGCCATTTTGAGTTAATTTTTTGTATTGTTTAAGATGGTGGTCCAGTTTCATTCTTTTGCGTGTGGCTGTTCAGTTTTCCCAGCACCATTTATTGAAAATACTACCCTTTAACCACTGTATATTCCTGGATACTTTGTAATAAATTAATTGACCATGTATGCATGGATTTATTTCTGGGCTCTCTATCCTGTTCCATTGATCTATGTATCTGTTTTTATGAAAGTACTTCATGTTTTAATTATGGTAGTTTTGGAATATAATTTGAAATGAGAAAGTACAATGCTTCTAGCTTGTTCTTTCTCAAGCTTGCTTTGACAATTTAGGGTTTTTGTGGTTCCATGCAATTTTAGAATTCTTTTTTCTATTTCTGTGGAAAATGCCAATGGAATTTTTATAGTGATTACATTGAGTCTGTAGATTGTACTGGATAGTTTGTACATTTTATTAATTCTTTCAATCCATGAACATGAAATATCTTTTCATTTATTTGTGTCTTCTTCAATTTCTTTCATCAATATCTTATATATTCCAGTGTATAGAACTTTCACCTTCTTGGTTAAATTTATTCCTGTGTATTTTATTATTGTTGATACAATTGTAAATGTCATTGTTTTCTTATTTCCCTTTCTGATCATTATCTGTTAGTGAATAGTAATGCAACAGATCTTTGCATATTGATTTTATAGTCTACAACTTCACTGAATTTATTAGTTCTAACAGTTACTTGCTAGGGTTTTTTATATATAATATGTCATCTGCAAACAGAGATAATATACTTCTTCCTTTCCAATTTGGATGCCTTTTCTTTCTTTCTTTTTTTTTTTTTAATTTTTTTTTTAATGTTTATTTATTTTTGAGAGAGAGACAGAGCGTGAAGGGGGTCGGGGCAGAGAGAGAGGGAGACACAGAATCCAAAGCAGGCTCCACGCTCCAAGCTGTCAGCACAGAGCCTGATGCGGGGTTCGAACTCATGAACCATGAGATAATGACCTGAGCTGAAGTCAGACGCTTAACCGACTAAGCCACCCAGGTGCCCCATGGATGCCTTTCAGTTCTTTATTTTGTCTGATGGCTCTGCTAGGACTTTTCCTACTATGTTGAACAAAAGTGGTAAGAGTGGGCATCCTTTCAATATCCCTACTAGTAATCAGTCTGTTCTGATCTTCTATTTCTTCACAATTTAGTCTTGGTAGGTTGTGTGTTTCTAAGAATCTATCCATTTTTTTCTAGTTTGTCCAATTTGTGGGCATATAATTATATATCATAGCTTCTTATGATTCTTTGTATTTGCTTGGTATCAATTATAATGTCTCTTCTTTTATATATAATTTTCTCCTGTTTTCTTGATAAATTTAGATAAAGGTTTTCTGTTTTATCTTTTTAAAAAAACAACTCTTAGTTTAATTGGTCTTTCTATTGTCTCTTTTGTCTCTGTCATTTATTTACTCTCTGATCTTTGTTATTTCCTTCCTTGTACTAAATTTGGGATTATTTTGTTTTTCTTTTTCCTGCTTTTTGAGGTGTATGGTTAGGTTATTTACTTGAGATCTTTCTTTTTCCTTAATTTAGGCATTTATTACTATAAATGTTCTTCTTGGAACCGCTTCTGCCGCATCCCATAAATTTTGGTATACTGTCCCTTTGTTTTCGTTTCTCCTAAGTGTACCTTTTTTTTCTTTTTAATGTTTATTTATATTTGAGAGAGAGAGAGAGAGAGAGAGAGAGAGAGAGAGAGAGAGAGAAAGGGAGACAGAAACAGAGTGCAGGTATGAGAGGGGCAGAGAAAGAGGGAGACAGAATCTGAAGAAGCAGGCTGCAGGTTCCGAGCTGTCAGCACAGAGCCCAACGTAGGGCTCAAACTCACGAACCTTGAGATCATGACCTGAGCCAAAGTCAGACACTTAAGCGACTGAGCCACCCAGGTGCCCCTCTCCTAAGATGTTTTGTTTTAATTTATTTTTGATTTCTTCTTTGATCCATTGGTTGCTCAGGAGCATGTTGTTTACTTTCAACATATTTGTTGTTCTTATTGTGATTGATTTCTAGTTTCGTACCATTGTGGTTGGAAAGAGGCTTGATAATATCTAAATCTTCCTAAATTTATTAAGACTTGTTTAATGGCCTAATATAGGATGTATCCTGGAGAATGTTCCATTTGCACATGACAGGAATGTATATTCTGCTGTTATTGGATGGAATATTCTGGAAATGTCTGTTAAGTCCATCTGATCCAACATATAGTTTAAGTACAATGTTTCCTTATTGATTTTATGTCTGGATGATATATCCATTGAAGGTGCTTTATTCTTGTGCTTTCAAGATTTGACTTACTTTCTTACTGGCTCAACTATAGATTTAAAATGATTTATTTTGTTGTTTATCCAGCATATTTAGATGATGTAGATAAAAATCTGGAAGGCTTTCAAGATATCTAGCCAATTACACCACCAGTAACTAAGTTCAAAATAGTGATTTTGGATGGCTTATGTTACCAAGAGTAAAGACTAGTAACAGGAATTTAGAACTTGGGACTACAGACAGAATAAGTGATGTGGGCCCTAGTCTTCAGCTAAAGCAGCAGAAGCTGTCCTACTTCTGTACTCCTATTTGCTTCATGCTTCTCCAATTTGCTGAAGTTTTCCTCTAATCTAGTTCATAACCCAACACTGTAGCCATCTTGGCCATCATATTCTTTCACTTACCCTACGGCTTTTTGAAATAAAATTATAAGATTTTAAGTTATGCATGGACTGGGTCCACAAATGCCCTAAACTTTATATGTATGTGTGTGAGAGAGAGAGATATGTAATATGACATATGGTATATGTAAGTGCACACACCATTGGGATGGCAGTATTAAAGCCAGTGGAAAATATGCTAGGTGGGTTTTACACAGCACTTGTTCTATTTCCAGAATGAGGGGGGCATATTCTTATGGTAATAGACTCTTATGGTAATATGGGGATTCTCTCCCAGTCCTCATCCCCATTCAACTCTTCAAAAGTATGCTATAACTATTGCCCACTGCCTATGAGATCCACCCTGAGACTTGGGAGTACTGAGGATCACCTAATCCCATCATAGGTCCACTTTTACCACAAACATAACTAAAGTGTTATGGTTTATTCTAGAAGTTGAGCAACATTTTCACAGAATCCATACTCTCAGACCTCTGCTCAAAAAGAAAGGATAAATTGAACATAGATAAATTTCAGAGGAATGTACAATGCTGTCGCCAAGAACTGGTCCAGTGAGCCCTTATCCCTAGGACCTACCTGTCTCTCTCCAGAAAGGATCCTGGTCTGAACCAGGGCCATACTCTTCCTAAGATCCAAGTGGGTGGGCTCCATGTTAATTGTGTCACATGGGTGAGACCAAGGATGCATAGGGTGCAGAAACCTACTGGCTATACTTTGCTTATGTCGTCTGGCTAAAAATAAATCTAAAAAGGTAGATGACATACATTTTAAAGAGATGTTTAGATTGACCATGGGAGGAAAAATTTTCCCAGATGGGGACAAAATGTTATGGGAGAAGTGGTTTATGATTATGTTTATTGCTTCTTAATTCACTTCTAGATGCTAGTCAGAAATTGTTCTTCAGTGGGGTGCCTATGTGGCTCAGTTGGTTAAGCATCTGACCTCAGCTCAGGTCATGATCTCACAGTTCATGAGTTTGAGCCCCGCATCAGGCTCTGTACTGACAGCTCAGAGCCTGGAGCCTGCTTTGGATTCTGTGTCTCCCTCTTTCTCTGCCCCTTCCCCACTCACACTCTGCCTCTTTCTCAAAAATAAAAAATAGACATTTAAAAACAAAATGGAATTGTCCTTCAGTAACTAATAAACTTTTGAGAGCTCCTGGAATAGATCAGCTGGTAAAGTATGAAAACACAATTTGAAATATAATGGTGAATGCTAATAGGAAATTTTTTAGATAGGAGTATAATTATTAAGACTCCTTTGGGGGTGCCTGGGTGGCTCAGTCGGTTGAGCGTCGGACTTCAGCTCAGGTCACGATCTCGGGGTCCGTGAGTTCGAGCCCCGCGTGGGACTCTGGGCTGATGGCTCAGAGCCTGGAGCCTGCTTCCGATTCTGTCTCCCTCTCTCTCTGCCCCTCCCCCGTTCATGCTCTGTCTCTCTCTGTCTCAAAAATAAATAAACGTTAAAAAAAAAAAAAAGACTCCTTTGGCTGTAAACAAAAGAAACCCATGTAGTAAACCTAAAAGAGAAAAAAGTAATTTGTGATAAGGACATAGCCTTGTATTTCTTCAGAACCAATATCTTTAACTGATACTGTAGTATATATTTACTTATTTGTTTATTATGTCTCCCCCACAAAAATCTCATTCTAGGAAGACATTAACATTGTCCACTTTTAATTTTTTTTTTTTTTTTGGAGAGAGGAGTGGGGGAGGAGCGGAGGGAGGGAGAGAATCTCAAGCAGACTCCATGCCCAGCCCTGAGACTGATGTGGGGCTCAATCCCACCACCCTGAGATTATGACCTGGGCCAAAATCAAGAGTTGGATGCTTAACCAACTGAGCCACCCAGGCACTCCATGTCTGCTTTAATTTAATTTAATTTAATTTAATTTAATTTATTTATTTATTTATTTATTTATTTATTTATTTATTTATTTTAGAGAGAGCATGGGAGGGACAGAGGAAGAGGGAGAGAGAGAATCTTAAGGTCCATGCCCATCAGAGGGTGATGCAGGGCTTCATCTCATGACCCTGAGGTCATGATCTGAGCTGAAATCAAGAGTCAGACACTAACCAATTGAGCCACCCAGGCGCTCCACTGTCCACTTTTTTCATGACTATTCCAAGTACCCAGAAAATGGCACCTAGTATATATAATAATGCTCATTATAAAACCAAAGAATAAAAATTTTATCCCCTATTCCTCAAAGGGGGGAGTATAGCTAGCCTACAAGAAAGACTAGAATCTAGTCAAGAATATGCACCTACACATATGTATTATTTAGTTAATGAAAAATATTTACTAAAGCAACATAATTTTAATTTCTAGAAATTTATTCTCTCCAATTATTTTGTCTATAATCCATTTGACCTTTACTTTTGCTAAAGGTTCCAGGAACATGAATCTAAAGTCCTATAGAGATCCCATTAACCTGGCTAAATATCCCAAGGAAGTCACCTAAGGAAGCACTGTTTTTCCTCAGCACAGAAGTCTGTAAAATCCTTGGATTCATATTTTAACATAGGTAATCCAGGGAAGACAATGTTAAATAGTGGCAATTTAGTGAAACAGTGAAATTATTTCCTAATATACTTTTGTAAAATTTCTCACATCTTTATGTGTTGTCTCACATAAGACAACGGGTCTAAAACAGGACTGTCATCAGCAAACCTACATATGGTTATCCGATGTCTGACTCACATGCAATCGGAAGAATAGACTTTTTGTCTCAGTCCTACGTTATGGCCCCTTATAAAAGTTTCAGGGTATGGTGAAGTAAAACATCAAATAAAATGAAATTTGACATTTGGCAGCAAACATAAATGTGGACAGGACTAAAGTTTTTCTTTAGGTTACTATCAAATTTAAGTTATTTTACTATTATAGAAGTTAGGGAAATATACAGAAAACTGATTTTTAGAATAAAATCTCAGAGTCTCAATTCATTATTCCTAATTTGTACAAAACATCTGTAATATTCTGTAAATATCTATTTATTTATTTATTTATTTTTTTGTCCTACTCAGAAAATCTTTATCCATCCTTTGGTAATATCAGCTCCTGCCTTCTTTGGAGAGTTTGATCTTAACCTTGTCATGTATACAACTGCTATCACAATGCCTGCCACTGCTAAAATGTGGAGGACATAGGACTCCAGCCTAGCCAATCAGAGCACTTCTTAGCAGTGGCCACAGTAATTGGTCCAGAGGGGGAACATATGAGCCAAATTGGCCAGAGTCTGTCCCTGGGATTTTTTTTTAATGCTTATTTATTTATTTTTGAGAGAAAGGGAGAGAGAGAGAGTAAGGGAGCAAGCATGGGCAGGGGGAGGAGCAAAGGGAGAGGTAGAGAGAATCCCAAGCAGGCTCCACACTCAGCCCAGAGCCTGACATGGGATTTGACCCCACAACCATGAGATCATGACCTGAGCTGAAATCAAGAGTCAAATGTTTAACTGACTGAACCACCCAGATGCCACTTACCCTGGGATTTTTACATAGCCAAATGGATAAACACATATTCTCACTTTCCCCTGGAGTCACTAAACTTGGAAACTGTAAGCCTGGAGTTGGCTAACTTCCCACCCCTACCATGTAGGAAGCGATTGCTCTTCAATGTGAAAGACCAAAGTTAACAAGCAGATAAAACAAAGACAACAGATAACCATGTAGGCATTCTGTGTCTAGGTCCCATGTCTGAAGTTCCCCAGAGTTGTCTGATCCCTGTAGATGTTCCTAGGCATCACAGAACAGCCCCCTGAATGACTTCATTAAAACAACATGTTGCTTAAGCTCTCTTAAATTGAAAGTTATGTCATTTGCAAACATACGAATATTAACTGTAGCAGAGACAGCGAACTGTCATCACCAACATGTATGCTTTCCCTTGCACAGCACCAGGTGTCACCAGCAAACTGTCACCCAGTCAGGAACCATACTTCCCAAACTCAAGACATTTAGGTTGGGCCATGTGAGCTGTACTAATGAATAGAAATGAGTGGAAGTGATGTGTATTACTACTAGATGATGGCTGTTAAAAAGTGGTTACATCTTTTTAACCCCCCTTTTTTTTTCTTCCATTAGTGGATGCAGATAGCAAAGTGTTAGGGATGGTGAATCTAGAAGATACAACAAGCCAAAAACTCTGAATCACTAGTTGGAGGAGAGTTGCCCACTGACCTCTTTGGGACTTTATATTGAGAGAGAAACTTCTATCGTACCTATTTGAACAATTATATATTTCAAGGATTGAATGTTATAGAAGCTACTGATTTTGTAAGTAATAATACTAACTATTCTAATCTCTAATCTTAATTTTTTCATGGCTATTGAAGTTTTCTTTGAGCCTCATAGTGAACATGAAAGATAGTGTAGAAAAGATAACGTATAAATGTTACCCCTTTAACGAAACGTGGAAATCTGAGAAGAATTTATTGTGTGATAAAGGAATTCTAGTAGCATTCTAGTAGAAGAGAAGTACGTGTACAAAACCTGGAGGCACGTTAAAAGCATAGAATATTTGGAGAAAAGCAAGTCGCCTACTTTTCATGAGGAAAGCAGAAGGGCAATGGGAGATCAGTTGAAGTAGCAGGTGGGAATCTCTGGGTTCCCATGACCACAATCATTATATCCCCTTCAAGGAGAGAAAGGGCAAGAAATTCCTTAGAGAGACTTTTGCTAGGATCCATGGCATGTGTATCAGGAGACGAAAATGCTAATACACTGCACGTGATTAACAGAGTTGAGAACTAGGCTAGTTCCAGAGGCACTAAGTTCCAAATTGAACTTGAACTTGATGGTATCCGATGGCTTTTGCAGTAGCTTCGAATGATACTGCCTAATAAGAACTTTTGCATGTTATGATGACAAACTAATGTAAATGAATCCTCTCTCTTAGGGTGTAGGCATAGAAAACAGGGAGAGCAAATCACTTAAGCTGTGACTACAAACAAAATAGTGCAAAAACATTGTTACAATTCTCCAGTAGGTTTATGGAACAACCCAGTTATGAAAATATCAAGACCCAAGGCCAATTTATAACTGGAAAGTAAGACATTCGCCCAAGTTATCTTGTTTTATCTTTATTTGTCCTGCTAAACCTCCATTACCAGTGGTGATCTGGGTGCACTATTCCCAAGCCACCTTAGAAACAAAAGCACTCAACCTTTTACGCCACACTAACAAGTTAGTATTTTATCTTGAATGGGCAAGCCACTCCTACCACCAGTTAACAACCATAATATCAGCTCCCAGGAAATTTAACAATTGCATTTTTTAGTGCAGGCTTATGTGACCTCCAGAAAATAATCTTGGACTCTGACACAGAACAACTTTACACTAAGTTAAAGAAATAAGTAGGTAAGAGTAAATCAATTGAAACTACTGTTTTATAACACACAAAAGTAATATTTTAAAGTAGTCTATCTGTTGACAAGACATTGATACTTGGGAAATCCTGTGGATGAATTTGGCAGGCTTGAGTCCTTGATTTTGCAGTTACAAACCTTGCTGGCCAAAAAGTGGCCACGGAGGCAAAGGGATACTCTTAAGATAGTGCCAATAAGTGAGATAAAAATCTAGAAGGATTGTACATCGCAAGACAGAGTTGTTGATTTATCAGTCCAGTATTTTATGTTATTTTCACAATAAAAATTTCTCAACCTGTTTTTCACAAGATATTATTTGGCATTTTACAACAAAAAGTTTCTGATCAACTGTACTGGGAAAATGTTGCTTAAATACATTTGATCAAATTTCCCACTGAGGGCAGGGAGCATTTCTAACCCAATGAAAACTTTCCTGAATAAACATTAGTCTTTAATAATAATTTCACACATACCACACCATCACCCCATTTTCAGACCATCTTCTCAGCCAGCAAGAACTTCCTTGTTTGACAATATGCCACACTATGTGCTCTTGTCAATCTCCTGTAACCCCTAAACCCATCATTTGGCTCTACCCGGAGCAAATTGGACCTGTGTCCCCTTGCCCTGGAATAGATCTTCCCTTCTGTTACATGCTAGCAAAACAATCTTCCGGGAACCTGCCTGGCATCTATCTATTCCCTTTCTCTGAGGCTGCCTTTCTAGAAAGGAGTGGTACTGATTTACAGGACCTTCTTATCCCGGAAACTGTGCTTTTAAAACCCACTCTTGTCTTACTGGATTTTAGCAGTAGGCATTCCACTCACTATCCATTAGTCTCAGAAAATGCACGGACTTCCAGATGAAAATAATACAATGCCATGAATTCCCACTCCTATTGTGAGTAATAACGGTATTTGTATGGGGAAATAGTCATTAGTTTTCCTGGGGAGTTATTGTAAAGCATCAGGAGCAGACCTGTATTCATATTCACTAAAAATAGTCTAGCACACTAATTGGGGGAAGAATAATTTTAAATCTTAGGTAGCACGCACAGCATCCACTGAAATTTGTTCTACTTTATTATCAAGTAAACTACATCTCTCAATCCTTTTAGGAGCACTTAGCAGTTCAGCCTGTTGAACTGCACTTAGATTTTGGCATCTCTTTAAATTGAATAAAACAATGTAGCCTGGACTTGGGTTATCTGTAAGAGCAAACAACTGAAAACAATCCAGAGGACTATTAACTGAGCCTTTTTTTTTTTAAATTTTTTAATGTTTATTTATTTTTGAGACAGAGAGAGACAGAGCATGAATGGGGGAGGGTCAGAGAGAGGGAGACACAGAATCTGAAACAGGCTCCAGGCTCTGAGCTGTCAGCACAGAGCCCGATGCGGGGCTCGAACTCACGGACCGCGAGATCATGACCTGGGCTGAAGTCGGCCACTTAACCGACTGAGCCACCCAGGCACCCCTTAACTGAGCCTTTTTAAAGTAATGTGTAATTGTTAAAGAGAACAAGGAGTGCTACATGTGCTGACAAGGACCTATCTCCAAGATCGGTTGTTAAACCAATGAAGCAAACTACGGAGATGCACACACAAAAATTATTCCTGCATTAACAAAGAATATTTCTAGAAAGATAAACAAGAATCAGGTTACCATGATTGCCTCTAAAAAGGAGACTTGAGTGGCTGGGCACAGCAGTGGCAGGCCGACTTATTGCTTACTATACAGCCTTTTGAATGTTGTAATATGTGCATTGAATTTATTTACAGATTCAAAACAATTTATTAGTTTAAAAGTATTGCATAGCCACTGGGATTAGACAGACTTGTGCTAGTGTTCTGATACAGTTACCAGATAAAATATAGGACACCCAGTTAAATTTGAAATTCAGATAAACAATGAATAAAATAAACTGTAGGTCCTGATCCTACCGCTTATTTTGTTTGTGACCCTAGAACGTGAGTTAGGTGAGGGTCCTCTACAGCAGAAAGAAGGAGAGTCAGAGGAGCCAGGATGAGACCTCACGCTGAGCCTGTCCTGAAGTGGCGGTGGCGGGGCGGGGTGGGGGGGGGGGGTGGTCCAGAAGCAAGCTCAGCCTCAGAGTTGTCTTAATTTGTGGCAAGGGAGCCATGTTTTGTGTCCCATACCCAGGCCAGCAGCAGCGGTGGGGAAAGGAGGGGTACAGAAATTCTCAAGAACACCCAGCCCTGTGCACATGTGGGTAGAATGCCTTCAGTCTGGCCATGAAAAACCACAGCTGTGGCTGCTGGAAGTACACCCAAGCTGGGAGAGTGAAAGGAAGCTATAAAAGCATATCGAGAGGAACAAGAAGTGGGTCACGGGGAGTAATGGTGAGCAGGGCCACTCCTATTCCTGCCTCTAGTTCCTGAACCTCCATATTCCTCCCTTTGGGTATACCCAGCAGTGAGTAATGGCTTTTGTCCTATGCTACAAACCACATCCTGAAGGATCGTACCCCACTCTCAGCTTTGCCTTCAAGAGGTGGTTATGGTAGGATCAGTGGATTCCATGGTCCCTTAAACTTTGTTATACCTCATTTACCATAAAGGGTGTTCCCTGACCCAAGGCGATATTTCGCAGACAAGGCACTCTGTGGGGACTTAGATAGTGGTGTTAGCTGAGGCCCTACAGCGAAAAGGGAAACTTTAAATCTGGAATATGTGTCTGCCTGATCACGATGAATTCAGCCATAGCTCCGGCTGAGGAAGAGCTGGAGAAGTCCCTGCTGTATTGGAGGGAGTTCTAACTACTCACCGCTGCACGTCAAATCACAGTTTAAACAACAATCAATTTTTTTTTTTTTTTTTAATCTCTCATGGTTCCCCCAGGTCAGGAATTCCCCAGGTCTCAGCAGGGCCGTTCTGTGTTCTCTAGAAGCAGACCCAAAGGCAAGAATTTTTGTGTAAGCACTTCGTTCAAGGAAGTGCTTGGGAGAGACTTGGGCGAGAGGGTGAGGGCAAGAGAGGAGGGGAAGCATGAACAGGAAGAGGAGGAAACCAAGACAAGGCGTGATCCCAGGCAAAGTTCTGCAGAGGGCTGGCTTGGCTTGATCCACAGGGCAGCTCTGGAGTGTCACCTACATCTCAGAGTTGCCCTAACTGGACGCAAGGGACCTGAGCTTTCACACTCCCACACCTGTCAGTCATTGCTTGTTCTCCACCTTGGGGGCAGGGTACCGGGTGGGGGGGAAAGAAACTCCCAGGCATGCCTCGCTCTTTATTGGCACAGCTCCAGTGTCCACTTCAAACTGCTTTTAAACCTCTGTTCCTGGATTCTTAAAAAGGAAATAATACTGGGGCGCCTGGGTGGCTCAGTCGGTTAAGCTTCCGACTTCGGCCCAGGTCACCATCTCGCGGTCCGTGAGTTCGAGCCCCGCTTCAGGCTCTGTGCTGACAGCTCAGAGCCTGGAGCCTGTTTCCGATTCTGGGTCTCCCTCTCTCTCTGACCCTCCCCCGTTCATGCTCTGTCTCTCTCTGTCTCAAAAATAAATAAACGTTAAAAAAAAAAAAGGAAATAATATTTGTATCTACCTCATTGGTTTTAGGACTAAATGAAACCATGCGACGTTCTCACCTCAGTATCTGGCACTACTGGAAGAATAGTCCTGAGATTCATGATCTGGAGCCAGAAGTATCCACATGTTCTTGGTTCTGCTTATGTTTCCTCTATATGCTATACACCAAATATTTCATCACAGGCAGATAAACTATTAATTATCAAAGGCAAAGGTGAGCATTAGGAATTTCTGAAAGGATCTGGACACCGTCACATGAAAGGAGTTTCAGGGAAGCTGGCGGCAGATTCCAGCATCTCACTACCCTCTAACCAAGAACTTGGCACTAGATTCTTCTACATGAGCCTACGTACCGAGACGCTTTGTGCTGGCTTATTCAGGTTTGTTGTCCCTGTGGTTGCAAGTAATATTGTGCTGTAAAAAATTAACATTTAAAGTTTACATAGCTGTAAGAGTGCCTGGCTGGCTCAGTGGGTTAGGTGCCCACTCTATTTTTTTTAATCTTTATTTATTTTTGAGAGAGAGAGACAGAGTGTGAGCAGGGGAGAGGCAGAGAGAAAGGGAGACACAGAATCCAAAGCAGGCTCCAGGCTCCGAGCTGTCAGCACAGAGCCTGATGCAGGGCTTGAACTCACCAACCAGCGGGAGATCATGACCTGAGCCGAAGTGAGACACTTAGCTGACTGAGCCACCCAGGCGCTCCATGTTTAATGCATTTCTTTTGGACATTCAAAATACTACCTGGCACATAGGAAAGTCTTCAAAAAAATA
This sequence comes from Herpailurus yagouaroundi, assembly GCF_014898765.1. Lineage (NCBI taxonomy): Eukaryota > Metazoa > Chordata > Mammalia > Carnivora > Felidae > Herpailurus > Herpailurus yagouaroundi. The sequence goes on from NW_024412406.1 coordinate 4,765,939, forward strand.
ATTTGTTGAATACATAAATTACTGTTAGTCAAATGATTGGGGAAAGGGAGGATAATTACAGGTCCATAATCTCTCATCCACCAATCCAAAATCCAAAGCTCTGAAAACTGATTTTTTAAAATAATTTAGTTGGTGGCAAAATCTAATTGGAGCTGAACTCATCTGGCAGCAAAGCCTGAGATAAACTGATGCAGGGCCATACATAGTCTTTGTTCACTATGTTCATAGTCTTTGTGTGAATATTCATGTTTCCTTGCAGGTATATTAATGTGTTTGATGATAGGGTACCACCCCCGAGTGCCTCTGGGAGAGTTATGTAATATATGGGTTAATTTATGGTTTCATTTGTGCATTATATTAACATTCTAAAATGCAGAGCAAATTCTGGAGGCACCTGGCTGGCTCAGTGGGTTGAGCATCTGACTCTTGATTTAGGCTCGGGTCATGATCTTGCAGTTTGTGAGTACAAGCCCCACCGTGGTTCCAGTCCCACGTGGGGCTCTGTGCCGACAGCGTGAGGCCTGCTTGGGATTCTCTCTCTGTCTCTCCCCTTCTCTCTCTCTCTGCCCCTACCCCACTCACACTCTCTCTCTCAAAAGAAATAAATTAAAAAAAAAATTTTAATGCGAAATAAATTCTGAATTCAAAAATATATCTGGCCCTAAGGATTGAGATATGTGTGTCTCTACCTCTTTTTAAACTTTCCACGTGACTTCCCAGCAGAGCTTGACCCAGTCCATACCCACCTGCCCCAGCACAATGCTTCCTCCTCAGGGGCTCCACCTGGCTTTACATCAAGTTTCTTCCATCCTCTGGCCATTTACTCTTTTTGCTAAAAATTCTCTCCCCTCTTTGTCTCCTGCCTGGTTCCTTTTCTTCCTTCAGGATTAAGCTTAAATTTCTCCTCATCAGAGAGGCTGTCCCTACCTTACCCATTATGGGTTCCTGCCGTTATTCTTCATCAAGCATCCTTTTTGTCCTTTATAGCAATTGTGTCAATCTATAATTATTACACTAGCTTTTTTAATGTTTATTTATTTATTTGGAGGGAGAGAACAAGCGCTCATGCATGAGCGAACGAAGAGCAGGGAGAAAAAGAGAGAGAGAATCCCAAGCAGGCTCTGCACTGTCAGCACAGAACTTCAAAGAACCCTGATGTGGGGCTTGAACTCGTGAACTGTGAGATCATGACCTGGGCCGAAATGAAATGTCGGACACTTAATTGGCTGAGCCACCCAGGTGCTCCTACGTCAGTTTTGGGTTTTGTCCATCTCTCCCTGCTGACTCTAAGCTCCATAAAGACAAGAACTTTCCACCTTCATCCAGTTTTTTATACCCAGCCCTTGGCATGATGTCTGGTACATTGTGGGGGCCCCACATACATTTGCTGAAGTGAATGAATCAATTAGTCAATCAATCCATCTCAAACATACTGACAATGGGGTGGGACACTTAGACCTCATCAGCTAACTAATCAAAGCTAATACAATAAGGAAGACATGACTTGTATATGAGATATGAAATTTGTATATAAGTTCATTCTTGATATAAGGAAAGTTCTCCTAGATCAAAACGAATGACTGCAAGTTTATAAAACTTAGGTACAATGAAATAAGAGACATGATAGACAAAATGTGATTCTCTACTTGCAAATATTCTGATGACATTTTTATGAAATCATCCCTTAGATTTATTGCCTTCACTAACATTGTGTTGGCTCATTCTGGTCTGGTGTCTTACTTCTTATTTTAATGTGTCTTTGTGCCCTGATATGTGGAATTGAAATAGCATTACTTCCCCATCATACAGAATCTGCCCAAACATACAGAATCAACACTGACTGAAATTGTCTAGGATTCTAGGATTATTTCCTATTTCCAGAAAAAAGAATTTAACTTATCATCAGAAACTTCTACTGACATGTTACTCATTTCAAGATGAAATCAGAAAGTTTTGAGATGATCTTATCTGTGTCATGATGATTTCTCCAAGGTTTCTGGGTGTGGTATGCATTTCATAAAATGATGCATTACACAGGTTAACCTCCAGAACTGGCAGTTTGCCAGAAGTCTGCCTGTTCCAGAAAGAGTGGCATATTTCCCACTCCCTCTGTGTTTCTGCCCTGTGTGGCTAAGGAAGGAAGCTGAATTTAGTGGTTAGTGCAATAGACTGAGTCAGCAAGCTTTGCTTCTATATTTGGCTGTGTGATTTACTGAAAACCTTTGTCAAACCAACTCTGTCTAAACCATGAAAGAAATCTTTGTTCTCTTATATGTAACTTTTCAAACTTCTGAGTGAACGCTATCTTCATTACTACTGTTCTGAAATTCTGAAACATATCACTGGGATTTTTCTCCCCTGTGTTTCTTGCAGAAAAGTAATAAACCAACACACCGACCAAGCAAGAAACAAACTACACAAAACACCAGGACATCAGTGGCATAACCAAACAGATTTCACGTGACCTCGCAGGGCCATCCACACAGACGAGAATGAGAATACAGGCCCTTGCAGTTGTGCCCAGGTAAACACCATGGTCTTGCATAAAGCCCAGCAAACGAGAAAGAGCCAAACTGTCCCACCATAAATAAAATATTGATTCTTTAACTTGTCCATGAGGGTTGACTTTAGAATCACAATTTCCCTACCTTTAGATATTTAATTGTATAAAGGAAAAAATGTGTTCCTTGTTAAAATAGTTTAAGTGCTTCTTGGAGGCAAAATATTTTCTAGGGTAGACGTTTCTTTAATCAGGTACTACTAAATTCTACAACTTTTTGAGGTCAGCCTTGTCTGCAACCTGGCAATACCTGGCCTATGTCTAGCTGAAGGGTAAATACTTCTTAAATATCTTTAAAAGATTCTATTACATCAATGTATAAAAATGTTCATTGAACCATAGTTAATAACTGAAAACTTAAAAAAAAACCTTCAATGTTTATCATTAGGCAATTGATAAAATAAATAACAGAGTTGAAGTAAAGTTAAATATTATGAAATTAAAAAACAACATGGACAGGGTGGTTCAAGTCAGCAGTTTAGGAAGGAACACCCTGAATTCAGCTGCACCCACAGACACAACAAATCGAGAGAGCCACATATGCAGCAATTCTCTCTGAAAGAAAAAAACCCTGAAAACCAGCTGAACAGATTCTCCACAACAAATGATAAAAAGGCCACATCAAGACTGGCAGGGGAAGCGAGACAGCTCTTTCCAAAAACCCCAACCCTCCCCACCCCCCCAGCAACCTACAATCCGAAGGAGCCAGGAGGGGCCTCACAAACACTGAACTTCTCTCTGGGGAGGAAGGGTATGTGCTCACCATCAGGCACCCCAACCCTTAGCCTTGCCCCAGAGAGGTAGCTCCCAAAATACCTGGCTTTGAAAACCAGTGGGGCTCACGTGCAGGAGAAACATACCATAGAGGACAGAGATTCCACTCTTAGAAGGCTCACACACAGACTTATTTGCTCCAGGACCCGGCGTAAAAGCAACAGATTGAAAAATGCCTAGGCCATATGTGAAGGAGATTCATTTGCTAACCTTAAGTCACTTGCTGGAGGTGCAGAAGCTTGTTGGGACTCTCTCTGGGTCGGAGGCACAGGCAGGAGCCATCTTCACACTCTCCCTCTGCCTTGCTGATTGCAGGTGTGCGTGGATGTCGTTTTTTTATCCTTACTCTAGCCTGTAAGTGTCAGCAGGTGAGCACTCCACCCTCCACACCATTCCTGCATTTTTGTATACTAACAATGAACTATCAGAAAGAGAATTTAAGAGAATAATCCCATTTATAAGTGCATCAAAAAGACTAAAATATCTAGAAATAAATTTAAGCAGGGAGGTAAAAGATCTGTACTCGGAAAACTCTGAGACATTGATGAGATAAATTGCAGAAGACACTAATAAATGGAAAGCTATTTTGTGCTCATGGATTGGAAGAATTAATATTGTTAAAATGTCCATCTTACCAAATGAAATCTGTAGATTCACTGCAATCCCTATCAAAATTCCAATGGTATTTTTCCACAGAAATAGAACAAACAATTCTAAAATTTGTGTGGAACCACAAAAGATCCTGAATAGCCAAAACAATCTTGAGAAAGAATAACAAGGCTGGAGAGCTCACACTCCCAAATTTCAAACTATACTATAAAATAATAGTAATCAAAACAGTATGGTATTTGCATAAAAACAGACACATAGATCATTAGAATAATAGAGTCCACAAATAAACCCATGCATATATGATCAGTTGATTTACAACAAAGGATGCAAGAATATATATACAATGGGGAAAGTACAATGTTTTCAATAAATGGTGTTGGGAAAACTGGAGGGCCACATGCAAAAGAATGAAACTGGACCATTAATCTTATACCATACAAAAAACCAACTCAAAATGGATTACACCTGCATAGAAGACTGGAAACCATAAAAGTCCTAGAAGAAATCATAGAGGGTCTGCTCCTTGAGACTGCTCTTCATAATATTTTTTCAGCTCTGACTCCAAAGGTAGTGGTGACAAAAGTAACAATATATAAGTGGGACTACATCAAACTAAAAAGCATCTGCACAGGGAAGGAAACAATCAACAGATGAAAATGCAACCTACTGAGTGGGAGAATATATTTGCAAGGCATATATCTGAGAGGTGGGTAACAGCCAAAATATATAAAGAATTTATTCAACTCAAAAACAAACAAAAAAAAAAATACATAATCCAATTACAAATGGACAGAGGATCTGAATATACATTTTTCCAAGGAAGACATGCACATGGCCAAATAGGCACAGGAAAAGATGCTCAACATCACTAATCATCAGGGAGATGCAAATTAAAATCACGATGAAATATAATCTCACACTTGTCAGAATAGCTATTATCAAAAATATAAGAAATAACAAATGCTGACATGGCTGTGGTTATAGAGAACACTTATGCCCTATTGGTAGAAGTGTAGATTGGTACAACCACCATGGAGATTATTCCTCAAAAAGGAAAAATAGAACTACCATACGATCCAGCAATTCCACTTCTCGGTATTTCTCTGAAGAAAACGAAAACATTAATTTGAAGATATACACATCCCCACATTCACTGAAACATTATTTACAATAGCTAAGATATGGAAACAACCTAAGTGTTTATCAATGGATGAACGGATAAAGAAGATGTGATATACATATAAAGTGGAATACTATTTTGCCATAAAAAGAATGAAATCTTGCCATTTGCAACAACATGGATGGACCCAGTGGGTAATATGGTAAGTGAAATAAGTCAGATAAAGGCAAACACCATATGATTTCACTTAAATGTGGAATCTAAAAACATAACACATGAACAAACAAAACTCAAAGATATAGAAAATAGAGTGGTGGTCGCTAGTGGGGAGGGATGTTGGGGTGTGGCTGAAATAGGTGAAAGGGATCCAAAGGTACAAACTTCCAGTCATAAATAAGTCATGGGAATGTAAGGTACAGCATGATGACTATAGTCAATAACATTGTATTATATATTTAAAAGTTGTTAAGAAAATAGATCTTGAAAGTTCTCATAAGGGAAAAAAACTTAATTTTTCTGGTAACTTTGTATGAGGACAGATGGTAACTAGATTTATTGTGATGATCACTTTGTGATGTATACAAATAGCAAATCATTATGTTGTATACCTGAAACTAATATAATGTTATATTATATTCAATTGTATTCTATTCAATTAAAAAGTAAATACTTAAGTTAAAGAACTAATGCGAATGTTATATTCAATTATATTATATTCAATTATACTTCAATTAAAAAGTAAATATTTGAGCTAAAAAGCAAGACTAGAATATTGGTTTGTATGATCCCATGTATGAAATGTTTTGGATCTATATACACATAGATGCATAAAGAAGAATCTGAGTATTCATAAGTAAATATTAATATTGATATTCTATGGAATATCAATGAGACTTCCGGGGCTCTTTTATTTTCTTCTTTGTACTTTTCTGTGGTATTTTTTTCTGTAGTATTTTCTAATATATTATTCATTTATCCTTAAAAATATAAATATAGCTGTTTATATTAAAATGTTTTTAAATTTTTCTTAGAGAAGTAAATAAGAAGTTAAACATCACCCAATAGCAAGAGATAACCACTGTTACCATTTTTTATGTTTTTCTACATATATGCACATATTGTTACACAATGGGACAACATGTACATAATACAGTCAAATTTTCTTTTCACTTTCCAGTGCATTATGAAGCTTTTCCCAAGATCTTAGTAGTCTTTTATTGTTTATGCCTGTTAGTATTGTATCATATGTTCATACCATTATTATTTAAGCAATCCCCCACTTTCTATAAGTTACGTGCCTTCCAATTCTCTGCTAGAGTACATAGCACTCTGATGAACATCCTCATCCCCAAATTTTCAACTATTAGGAACACTTTTTCTAATTCGGGAGAAGATGAAGCCAGCTCATCTACCACCAGACAAAAGCCAATTGTTTCATTTGTTGCCAAAAACACAGTTCAGCCTCTCAGCCACTTCTGGAACCAGAAATAAATGCTCCATGGTAAAACCAGCCCTGTAAATTGGGCTTGTAATCTTGTTTCCCAGATCCATGACAAATAATTCCTAACTATTTTATTAGCTCTTTGTCACATTAAAGACATTTTAAAAAATATTTTTTCCAGTATTTTCCATTGTTTTTAGTAAGAGGGTTTTTCTAAACATCAAGTTTTCTATTACTGAAAGTGAAACTAAGTTTATTATTATTATCTTTTTGTCTTCTGCCCTTTCCTACTCCAGACCCTCCAATGGTTTCTTCCGACCCTCAGATAAACCCCAGATCCCACATGCTCTGTTTCCTACCCAAGTATTAGACTATATTGTGCCCTTCAGGGCTTCACTTTCAACAAGCTTCTGTCACTCTGTCACTTGGTTTGTCCGCCCCTTAGGGCTATTGTAGTCGCTAACCTCTCTGCCTAGAGAGGGAACAAAAATACTCTGTTTCCAGGTGTTTTCTTGCTTACTTTCTGCTCATTATTCAAGTCTCGGTTCAAACATTCCCTTCCTGAGAGGCCTTCCCTGACCATCCCATATAAAGTAGCTTCAACCCTACTCACTGCTTATCACACTACTGTTTTAATATTATTTTCTTGCTGCATTTATCGCTCTGTGCCATCTGTTACAATTGTCTGTCCACGGGGCGCCTGGGTGGCGCAGTCGGTTAAGTGTCCGACTTCAGCCAGGTCACGATCTCGCGGTCCGTGGGTTCGAGCCCCGCGTCGGGCTCTGGGCTGATGGCTCAGAGCCTGGAGCCTGTTTCTGATTCTGTGTCTCCCTCTCTCTCTGCCCCTCCCCCGTTCATGCTCTGTCTCTCTCTGTCCCAAAAATAAATAAACGTTGAAAAAAAAAATTAAAAAAAAAAAAAAAAAAAAACAATTGTCTGTCCACGATTCTATCTTCTCACACGACGATGTTAGTTCCATGAAAAAGGAAAGGCCCCTGACCCTGCTCTATCTTGTTCACCATACCATGTGACATCGGCACCATAGCAAGCACTCTTCCAGAAGTATCATTGTTCTCTTCTCAGGCATTTTCAAAGTGTGCAGAGTAGAAGAAGGACGAATGGGAGGAGCCGACGGACTTGATCCCAAGGAAATGTTCACGTATGATCTGGTGACTGGTCTGACAGACCAGATGTCATAAGACTCGAGTTATTTTCCAGTTGCTGTGAGACCAGTGACAAGTCATACCACCCTGCCTTTCACAATATTTCAAAACATGTGTCACGCAGCTCTTTAAACCAGTTTACCAGCTTCATCATTTCTTCCTACTAATCCACATCACACATGACCTACTAAAGGGCAGTGAATTCTAAGAGGACAACACCAGAAAAGGAAAACAGTGAGTACATGAAACCCAGGAAAAAGCCATCACTATTCTCATAAACTTAAAAGTGAATTTAAAATACAACAAGCACTAATAATCATTGATTAATAAGCCACAGGAATTGAATAATAACCGAAGTTGCGCAGGCAGCATTAAAATCTAGGTAGTAAACACATGGTTCCCAAACTTGTATTTTTATTATTTTACTCTGAGAGCGTGCACATATGCGCAATCGGGGTGGGCAGGGGACAGAGGGAGACGGAAAGAGAATGTTAAGCGGCTCCACCCTCAGGCTCCACCCCCAGGGCGGAGCCCAACAGCCAGGGCTTGATCTCACTCCCCTTGAGTCCTGACCTGAGTCAAAACTTAGACTTGGGCTCTCAACCAACTGAGCTACCCAGCCCACCCCATCCTTTTTTAAATTATAGCACAAACACCAGATTTGGGGAAAGCAGTTGAGATTAAGACTCAAGAAACCACTGAATGACAATAAAGGCAACATAATTCTACTTGCATATAACTAAACCTCATGTTGCCTACAAAGATTGCACGGCTGATTGCACCGCTGTGATTCAACATAATCATTCACCCTTAGGCACTCAGATTGTGTTTGAAGAAAACAGTTCATGCCCTTGTAGCACTCAAAGACATAATCCAAAAGTTAAGTCATCTCTTGCCTGCATATTTTTCTTCGGTGAGGGTTTGATTTATATGAATCCATCTTATTTGTAGTAAATTATATCTAATCTGCACCATGTTCCACAAACAACTCAGATCAAGTTCTGTCTGATACACATTGCCTGTTGGCCGTACTCAGCTGTAGTAAGATAAATTTTACACGTTGATCGAAATTGGGCAGCCTATTTACTGGTGGGGCAGAATGTCATGACCTACCAGTTCAGAAGAATGATGGAATCCCTCACTCCCTATTCCATCCGTATTCTATCATTATCAAGCACACTATTCTAGTGTAAGTAAAAGACCAGATTAAATTTCAACAGTGTGGACAAAGGGCAGGAAATATGGTTTCAAAGATAAATTGAAGTAAAATCATGAAGGGTCTTAAATAATATTAAAATGTGTTAAACAAGTACAAAGAAGCCATTAATTAAAGAATCTAATCATTCAATGGTATTTATTGAGTATCTCCTGTGTGCCAAGTTGCTTCCTAATCGAGTGCTAGAGAACGCTGTTAAAACAAAGTCCCTTCTTCACGGACTTCTGACATTCCAGTGGGAGAGACAGATAATAACCTCCTCCCCATCCAAAGTTTTAAGTAGATATATAGCTAGTCGGGACTGATGGTAAGGACAAGGGCAGTGTAGGGGAACAGGGAGTATGGGGGAGGCGTGATAGCTATTACATATAGTGTGGTCTGGGACTTATTCCTAGGGGAACATTTGAGAAGACACCTGAAGGAAGTGAGAAAGCTGAAAAACCTGGGTTGCAGATTCCTTAGGAAAGACTGTTATAGGCAGAGGCAACAAGTGCAAACATCCTGAGGCAGGAGCACACTTGTGTCAACAACAGTCAAATGCCTGGGGTCCCTGGGTGGCTCTGCAGGTTGGGAGAATGACTTCAGCTTAGGTCATGATCTTGCAGTCCCTGAGTTTGAGCCCCACATTGGGCTCTATTTTGTGGCCAGCTCAGAGCCTGGAGCCTGCTTCAGATTCCGTGTCTCCCCTTCTGTCTGCCCCTCCCCCACTTGTGTGCGCTCTCTCTCTCTCTCTCTCTCAAAAATAAATAAAAACATTAAAAAAAAAAAAAAAAGTCAGTGCCTGAAGGGAAATGTGTGAGAGGGGCGCAATAGGAGAAGAAATCAGGAGAGGAATCGGGAAGTTGGGAGACACAGGCAAGAATAGATAGGACCTCTGTAAAGACTTTGGCTTCTTTTTTTAAAATTTTTTTTAATGTTTATTTATATTTTGAGAGAGAGACAGAGAAGAGAAAGGGACAGAGACAGAGATTGAGTTGGGGGAGGGCAGAGAGAGAGGGAGACATAGAATCCAAAGCAGGCTCCAGGCTCCGAGCTGTCAGCACAGAGCCCAACGTGGGGCCTGAACTCACAATCTATGAGATCATGACCTGAGCTGAAGTCAGACGCTAAACCGACTGAGCCACCCACGTGCCCCAAGACTTTGGCTTCTTAACAGAGGATTATATACTTTAACCTTGTTTTTTAAAATGATAGCTCTGGGAGAATAAAAATGCCAACAGGAGAGCAGAGGAGAGATGGTGTTTGAACCAGGATGGTACCTGCAGAAGAGGTGAAAAGTAACTGAATTCTAAATATATTCTGAGGCTAAAGTTGAAATAATTTGCTTACGGATTAGATTTGGTATGAAAAAGAAAAGAATTAAAGATTACTCCTAGGCTTTCATGTTGGGAACTGGAAAAATGCCATTTCCACGTACTAAGATGGAGAATACTGCAAGAGGAGTAGGTTTGGGATCAAAACTAAGAGACTCAGTTTTAGAAAACATGAGGTTAGCATCATGGGTATTTAAATTTACATTTTAATTGATTAAATTTGAGCAAAATAAAAAATTCAATTCCTCAATTGCACTTACTACATTTCAAGTGCTCAATACCCACAAACACGTGTCTGGTGGCCACTCTATTGGATAGTGCGGATGTTATAGCCTGTTTCACCACAGAAAGTTCTATTCAGCAGTACTCGAGAGGCATTGGGTCTTTACTATGTGCTGGACCTTGGGCTAAGTGCTTTACATACATTATCTCATTTAATATTTAGAACAATGCTATGAGTCAGACAATGTGGTATCTTATTACAAAGAAGGTAGGTAACTAAGGATCAGAAGTCAAGTAATTTGCCGAGTTACACAGTTCTTCAAGGGTAGGGAGCCAGAACTGGATTACAGGACTTTCTGCTTCCAAAGCCCAAGCACTTACATCATCATATTATAGTTTAGGAAGATTAAACAAGTTTGAAATTAAACATGGCATCTATAAGGAAATGTCTACTAGGTTATCAGCAACAAAGGATTGAAGCATAGAAAACAGGAGACCTGATAGATCTGGGGTAAAAGTGAATCCCCGAGAGATCCTGTGTGTTGTAGAACTAGCCAGAATACATTCCAGCATATGACCATTTAAAAGAAAACAAAAATACTCAATGAAGGCACTACTTTCTATCTTTTGCTAAGTGTCACTTTTGCAAGTGACATTAAATGATTGCTTAGCAGAAAGAAGGGCTTACCTGACACCAGGTGACATGGAGTTGAGATACACTGCTCTATCCAGTAGTTCTCAACCGGGTATGGTACATACCCTTATAGGACATATGGAAGTGTATGGGATGTTTGGGGTAGGCTGATGGGTGCCATGAGCATTCTGTGGCCATGATCTTAGGATGCGAAGTCGTAGGACGCGTGCCATCTGCCAGCACAGTAGAAAATTCTCTAACCCAAAATGTGAACAGTACCCATGTAAGGTACATGAGCCTACTATCCTGCAAGCAATACTCCACAGTCCATAAACTGAGGCAGTGTAGGCATTAGAGCCGGGTGGCTAGAAGCACAGGCTTTACAGTTACATAAATGTGCGCTCCTATGTGTTCTCTGACTTGTATCCACTGTATGGCTTGGGACGATTACCTAGACTCTGAGCTTTAGTTTCATCTAAATGCAGAAAACAATTGTTAATGAACATAATCTAGGGTGGTTCTAAGAACTACAAAACTTTTATAGTACTTGGTCCAGGGTCTGGTTCAGAGAGAGTTGTATAAGTGTATACTATTGTTCGAAGTTGAAAAAGAGGATGGAAGAGGAACTCTAGCATGAAGACTAAAATAAGCAAGATGGAAATTCAAATAGAAAAGGAAGTTTAGAGCAGCACCATCCGATAAAAAAACACAGACACAGGGGCGCCTGGGTGGCGCAGTCGGTTAGGCGTCCGACTTCAGCCGGGTCACGATCTCGCGGTCTGTGAGTTCGAGCCCCTCGTCAGGCTCTGGGCGGATGGCTCGGAGCCTGGAGCCTGTTTCCGATTCTGTGTCTCCCTCTCTCTCTGCCCCTCCCCCGTTCATGCTCTGTCTCTCTCTGTCCCAAAAATAAAAAAAAACAAAAAACAAAAAAAAACACACAGACACAAAAATGCTAGCACACATAATTTAAAATTTTCCCCTAGACACGTTAAGAAAAAGTAAGAAACAGGTAAAATTATTTTTTTTAATTTAGAATATTTAGGTAACCAACTGTATCCAAAATGTGATTTCAATTTGCAACCAATATTTTAAAAAAGAGGAATTTAACCTTTTTTTGTATCAAGTCTGAAATCCAATATGTATTTCACTTCCAACACATCTCAACTGAGATGAGCCACATTTCAAGTCCTCAACATCCATCTGTGGCTCATGGCTACATGTATATTTTTTTGCTTATTTTGAGAGAGAGCAAGAGTGTGAGAGAGGGGCGGAGAGTGAGGGACAGAGAGAATCCCAAGCAGGCATCAGCACAGAGTCCAACTCAGGGCTCTATCTCTTTAACCATGAGATCATGACCTGAGCTGAGATCAAGAGTGAGTCACTTGGGGCGCCTGGGTGGCGCAGTCGGTTAAGCGTCCGACTTCAGCCAGGTCACGATCTCGCAGTCTGTGAGTTCGAGCCCCGCGTCGGGCTCTGGGCTGATGGCTCGGAGCCTGGAGCCTGTTTCCGATTCTGTGTCTCCCTCTCTCTCTGTCCCAAAAATAAATAAACGTTGAAAAAAAAAAAAAAAGAGTGAGTCACTTAACCAACTGAGCCACCCCGCGCCCCTTAGGGCTCCATATTGGACAGCACAGGGCTGGAGTGTCAGTGAGCTGAGCTCTTTCCCTGACTGCAAGCTTTCAGCAATTCTGAAGATTCTTACCAGCTAACATTTCAACGCATGGAGGGTGGTTTCGCAGGTCTCAATTATTATATTTGAGGGACTTTATAGACTCGGGATCTTAATACAAGCTGATAAGAGACAGTGTTGCAGAATGACTGAACATGGAGTATACTCTATAAGATGTAGGTTCCCAATCCAGCACTACTACTTCCTATATCCTTTAACAGATTCGCTAGTCGAAACCTGTTTTCTTATTTACAGAATTGAGATAATGGTACTACTTCCTTGAAGTGTTACCTCGGCTATCATGCATACAAAGCTTTAGCCCAATGTCTACAGGCTACTTCTCCAAATGTGAACTGCAGATGTTTGTATTTGGGTTTGAGAACGAGAACAGGGGTTCGTCAGAATTCTGGTTATTCTTTATATAGATACACAGGCAGCATTTTAGAACTCTGTTACTTCTATGGCTTTTGTTAATGAGCAGATTGTGTTCTTCCAAAGTTGGTGTTTCTCCTCACAGTGAGGGGCAATGACTGGACCTTGTACCCAGATATGCCTCAACAGCTAGATCACTGCCTGGCACATGGCACGTCCTCAGAAAATCAGTTAAGAGAATTTGGGGTTGCAGAATTCCTGAATAATAGCTATAAGTGCACCGTTAAAAGTATAATCATTGGTCAATGATGGTAATTTAACTTTTATTCTAATGTTTAAATTATAAAGATTATGTAACAATTTTTAATGAGAATAGTCTTTGCCAGAAATTTAAGATCTTTGAGTTGATACAAAGTTCTAATGGTGTAGGGCAAGCTTAAATGATTGGTAGTGTATCTGCCACAGAAGTAGTTCTCTATATAAATTACTAAAATTTATCTCAATTTAGGACCCTCAAGACTACTCCAGAATTTATTCAATTCATACTTATTAAAATTCAACACTAATTTCCTATGAACTTTAAAAAAGCATACAACACTGGCATAGCACAAACACATTTATTTACTAACCCAAGGGATGATCCTAATTAAATCAACACTTTGAAATAGCTGCATGTAAAATGTTTGTGATAAAGATAATTGAACGCAGTGATGAAAAAAAAAAAAAAAGCATATGGAGATTTGCTCATTGAACTGAGCTTGTTCATCCTCACAGCTAATTCCTGTCCAAATGATGATGGAATTTTTACTCTACTTTTTCATAGACCCGAGTACAGGTGACATTGTTCATGACGCACTCCTAGAAGAACGATATTAAAGAATTAGGTTAGTCATGCATCCCAGAACAATGGTAGTAGTTCAATACTAGGGTCAGCATCTTATGAAACTTTGTAATCTACTTCATAGATGGAGAAAATGGTTTGGTTTTTTTTGAGAGAGAGAGAGAGAAAATGCGCGCATGCACGTGGGGGAGGGGCAAAGTGAAGAGGAATCTTAAGCAGGCTCCATGCCCAGTACAGAGCCCCAAGTGGGGCTCCATCTCACAAACCATCAGATCATGACCTGAGCCAAAATCGAGAGTTGGAAATCTGACTGACTGAGCCATCCAGGCACCCCAGAAAATACATTCTAAAATTCCTGGGTTTGAAAAGCTAGAACCCATTATTTTGCTTATGATGTGTGTATGGCAAACTAAAGCCCTGATTTGCAAAATCTAAAGTTCTCATGTTCATGATCAGTGATATTGAACAATTAAGTGAACTATGAGTGCTAATAAGGAGATTGGCACTTACCACTACTAATTTCCCATCTTCCAATTTTCTTGTTATTGTGCTTTCCTTCCCGTCCCATTCCTGATGTTGAACCAACGCGCCATTTGTAAAGGTGCAGACAGTCTGCAAAAATAACACTTTTTAATCTTCCAAAGTATGTTACAAGAAGAGTTTCCATGACTCATAACTTCCTTAATCAACATTTTTTCATCTTTTCCTTTCTGGGTCCACTTCATTAACCCATACCGACTCTATTCATAATATAGTTTATGCTTTTCAATCTAGACCCTTATAAGAGACACTCATTCTCTCATGTTTCTTAAACTATTTTTCCAAAATACACTAAGTTATGAAGCTGGTACTTTCACTAATTTGTCAAACTCAGTTCATAAACTAGTTTGACTTTTTCGTTAAGTTTTGCTCATAAACAGTAAGACTATTATTAATAAAATCTATCATTCTAGAAGTCTAGAATGGACTTTGTTAAGTCTAGAATGGATTTTGTTAAGTTATGACTGACCTGAGTTTTTCTGCCATCAGCTGTAGTTTCTTCAAACTTCTCTCCCAGGTTACATGAGAACTGTGTTGTTTTCAGAGTGCTCTCAGTTTTTATGGTGAGGTTTTTGCCATCAGAAGAGATGATACAATCTGGTTTGGCCATTGCACCCACTTTTCGCAGAGCCATGCCCACTCCTGTAGAATGTTACCCCATGTTAAATAACAGGAAGACCAAGGCTATGGTTTACATAACAAATAGAGTAATTCAACTGCAGTTGCTATGTTCTACATATTTTCACTTATTCACTTCTCAATAACAAGTGTAAACACAAATCCAGTGCTTACCATGTGCCAGCACTTAACATGTATTGATTAATAGGAAGCCTTGCAACAACTGTGTGAGAGGTAGCACTGTCTCCATTTTACAAGAGGAAAGAGTGAGGCACTGAAGTTACTTACCGAAGCTCATTCAGCTAGGAAGTGATGGAGCTGGGAACCAAAAGAACAGACAGTTTGGCTCTAAATCTCAGCTCTTGGCCACCATGCTATGCTGGCCTTCAGAAAGTCAGGGAAGAAATCTGGATTCCTAAAACTATCTACTCAATTCTGCCAAATGTTGTATTATAGGACTCTAGCACACAGTCTGACACATCCAAGGCCCTGGATAAATCTTTGACTAATAACTACACAAAATCCAAATCAACTCTATTCAAACGCCACAAGAGTTTTTTAAGAGCTAACTCCACAATCATGATGCTAATAAACTGGGAAAAATTTACCCTCAAAAACAGTAAACATTTCAGCGCTGTGTAACTCAATTACTATATTGATATCATATTGAATTTATACTCTCTGTATTTCTCCTTAACGTTAACATTTACAAGGAAACTTAGATCTAGGCCAAACCCTGGTTTCACAGACGAGACCACAACCTAAGCAAAAATCACTGGCTTAATGATTAAAAATTCAACTAGGCTTGCAATGTCTTCTTGGTGCGTTCTCTTTTGCCATTTTGGGGGCTGGTGCCTTGTGTTGTTAGTCAGTGATTATTTATTCCCACTTTGGACAAAGGGCTCTGCTCTTCCCACACCTTGACTGCCCCCTAAGGAACTGAGCCTTGACAACCTTCATGACTCTAGAACCCTGGAAATAAACCATCTGGTAAACACATTCGCTTTCAATGGGCAGAGAAATGGCATTATGTGGTCCTCACACAAGTGAACACACACACACATTTCCTGGATGTGAATGAAGTAAATGGCTTTCTCCAGAGTTCTCTTGATCTAGATAGACTTACAGCACACACACCAAAATAGTGCATTCCAGTTTTACTCACAGTATCATAAATACACTCAAGATTCACCACAGAACCAGCTTAAGCTGTCATCGTCTTGGATAAAGGCTAAGAAGGAGTGTTTCTGAAGTGCCAGGGGGACTAGGTCTCAATAGAGGGTCTTTGTAGTAATTTTTACACCAGAAAGGAAGCCCCTTTCCAGATAAGATCCACGCTATAGGATTCGATCCCACTCCATAGTAGCTCCCTAGTGGCCTGCTACAAAGGTCCATTTTTGTTTGCTAATCCACCCATTGTGTCAAGGAGCATACTCGTTGCCACTGGCCTAGAAAAGGACAATAATAGAGAATCAAGTACAGTTCAGAGTGAGAGGAAAAACTGGAATCTTCCTCCGGAGGCTCATACTCCTGGAAGGCTGTAAGCAGTCCAGGGCTTCTGCAGGGCCACACCCACCTGGCAAGCAGCTGGCAAGCAGCCGCAGGAGGGCTCTGCAGCTTGACTGCGGTTTTCCAGTAAAACCCCCTCACCCTCAACACGCAGAGGGCAGGGCAGTGGAGGGTACCCCACCCCCCCACCCCGGGCTCAGGAGGCCTCGCCGTTTCCCTGGCACAGGCCACCCGCCCACCGCGGCGCTCAGGGCGGCCAGCGCCAGCACCGCCAGCACTAGGTCGGTGTCGCCAGCGCCACGCCTCTCAGCGCCGCGCGGTAGTGGGGAAGAGGGCGGGGGACGAGGATGCCCGTGCCAAACCCAAGCGCCCGGCAGGTTTAGGGAGAGGCAGCCGAGGGCGGAACGAAAGCTGAAGCGGCAGCCCCAATCGGACCTTCCAAAGGGCTTCTGCGGGGAACCGCGCCCCGGCTCCGCGCCCCCGTGGAGGAGAGCAGGGGTGGGGGAACCCGTGCTCCATCTAGCCACAAAAGAGGAGGCAGTGCCGGCGCAAGGTGGGAAAGGAGTGGGTGCCGCCACGACGGGGCGACTGGGAGAGGCAGGATGGTGGCGGGGGGACGGAGGAGGAGTAGCGGGAAGAGAAAAATAGGGAAAAGTTACGGGGGCAGCCCGAAGGAGGTCGAAAGAAGTGAAGCCTGGGGTGGGAGGAAGAGGAGCGCGCTCAAGGGCAAGAAGCAGTGCGGGTGGCTGCCGCGTGGGCTAGGGGAAAGCAGAGCCGGGAGGCCCAGGAGACAGAACGTGTCGAGAATCCTCAGGCGGGCGGCAGGCGCGCGCTGCTCTCCGGGCTGCTTGCCCACGTGGTGGTGGTGGTGGGGGGGGGGGGGGGGTGATGGGAGATGCATGGGTGTACAGGGGGTACAGCCGAACACGCCCCGCCGCTGGGCTCAGCACGCTGAAGGGGACCTAGGAACAGACACACGCTCGCCACGTTACAGGCGCCGCACGGCCGGGAGCCTCACCTACTTCCTTCATGTATTCGTCAAAGCCTTTGCTCTCCACTAAGCGCCATCTTCCTACCAACTGCTGAAGGGTGGCCATGGTGGGCGCCGACGGGCGGGCGTGCAGAGCGAGCGGAGCCGAGCGGGGCGTCAGGAGCGTGGCTTGCGACCTGCCGGCAACCGTGGCTGCTTTATAAAAGCGGCGCGTGCCGGGCGGCACCGAGAGGCCAATGAGAGACGCGCCTCGCCCGCTCCCGCCCCGCCCCCCCCCCCCCCCCACCGCACGCCCCCAGGGCCTCTCTCCCCCGGTCGCCAAATGCGAACCCGTTCCACCTGCCCGGGGACGGCGGTAGGATGGCGGGGCTCCCCCCCGCCCCCGGCGCTTCCTGCAAGCGGGAACTCGCCCGGCGCGCCCCACGCCGCCCCGGACGCCAGCGCCTGCACGTTACAGCGCCTCCGCATGGCCGGGAAGCCAGAGGGGCCACCGGGGCGCCCGGTCCCACCTCTGTTGGGCCGCACCGTTTTCCCTGCAGGCCGCCACTCTTTTTCCTTCGAAATACCCTAAAGAATCCACTAGCCCGAGCAGGGCTTGGGCGGCAGAAATTGGTTGATAGGTGGTGGTTTGGCTGAGCGATAGAGTTCTTGACCCACCTCGTCTCTGCTCTTAGCGGACTAACCCACATCCCATACCTTCCTGAGAGAATCTGTTCTCCCCCTCTTCGGGCCACCGCCCCCACCCCCCCAGTCTCCTCCACCCATGCCCAGTTTGGGCCTCAGGGCCGGTGAGTTAGATTTGAGTTAGACGATTTTATCAGAAGGTACAGGGCAGGGGAAGATGTCCTAGGAGGTTCAGTTTACAAACTACAACTCCTTAAGCAGTTTCAGTTGAAGTGACTGTCATTGCTATTAAAGGTAACCATTCAAGAATGTCACTCGTTTCTATTCCTAGCTGAGTGAGCCCTTCATAGTCTGTCCTCAGACTCCCAAGAATTGAGACTCCAGCGCGTTTCCTCGTTGCCTTTAATTATAATAACACCCTGTATGTGTTGTGTAGAATGTTCTACTTTTCAAAGTCTACCTGTCGCAGTATTTGACTTTGTGATCCCAGGTCCTGTGGGAGTGAGTTGGGATGAGGTAAGAAAGTTGCCACACAGAGAGGCCAGCTGCTGTGATGGAGATAAGGTCCATTTACTGCGTGTCTGCTTGTGCTAGATGCTATGCTTCCCCATACTTTTTTTTTACTTAAAAAATTTTTAAGGTTTATTTTTAACAGAGAGAGTGAACAGGGAGTGGGGGGAGAGGCGCAGAGACAGGGAGACATAGAATCTGAAGCAGGCTCTAGGCGCTGAGCTGTCAGCACAACAGAGCCCAATGTGGGACTCGAACTCACACAGACCTGGAGATCATGACCTGATGCTTAACCGGGTGAGCCACCCAGGCACCCTGCTTCCTGGCTACTTTACATCCATTAACTCTGAGCTCCACTAAATTTTTGCAAGTGTTATTTCAATTGTTTGAAAGAGGACATAAGGCAGGGAATGTTTGCAGAGTGGACAGATCCCTGTCCAGTCCTCACTGCAGACCTTGTGGAACAGGATGGTGCCTGGCTGCCTGTAGCTGACTGCTCATGGAGCTAAGAGTTCACGGAGAACCACACCAAGATACTGGTTCATGTACGTCCTCAACAAACTGAAATCTGAGATTGGTCATTTCTCAACATGCCTCACAACATTTACTCCCCTGTACTGTATCCCTTTTATTTCAAGTCCCTGCCCTCATTGTAGGGTCACCCCAGTTTTCCTTGTGGTACCATGTTACTACTGAGTGACTCAGGCCACATCGTTGTGCCATTAAGAGCCCACATGTCCCACACCTGAGGCTATACTGCTGGGAGATGTTCAAGTTCTGAGGGCAGCTGAACAGGCCATTTGCTCAGTCAGCGATCCAAATGGTGGCTTCCAAACACTCAGGACAACCTGCTGCCCCTGCCTCCTGGGGAGGCGGCTCCTGTGTGTTTGGACTTGCATGCTTGATGTGCTGATTCAACATGTTTTATCCATTTTTGTATAGAACATGGTGATAATGACCAGGACTCTGTCCTGGAATACTAATATTTAGATTGTCATAATCAACCATGTTACAGAAATATCAAAAGGAAAATGGTATTTAATACATAACTACTTAAGAAATCATTTTTAGGGGTGCCTGGGTGGCTCAGTTGGTTAAGCATCAGACTTTGGCTCAGGTCATGATCTCATAGTTTGTGAGTTTGAGCCCCAGTTGGGCTCTGCACTGACAGTTCAGAGCCTGGAGCCTGCTTCGGATTCTGTGTCTCCCTCTCTCTCTGCCCCTCCCCTGCTCATGCTCTTGTCTCTCTCAGAAAAGGAATAAACATTAAAAAAAAAAAAAAAGAAATAGTTTTTGAACACAGAAGTGTTACCTAAAACTTAACTTTTAAACACACTCTTTGAGGTAATGAGTGGAAATAATCCTTTTGTGGTTAACACACACCAACAAACAACAGAAAGATATAGGCCAAAATACCTGCTCGAGTCTCTCATGAAACAAAGAAGGGCATGGTCATTGTTTTGTGGCTCTGGGCGCCACACTTAATCCCTTGTTCTCTGATGTTTCTCACCTGTAATGTATATACAGAAAGAGATTGGAGTAGATTGTTTCTAAGGTCCCTCAAGCCCTAAATTCAGATTCCCTTCCTTTCTTAAAAATAATGGTAATGGGGGGCGCCTGGGTGGTGCAGTTGGTTAAGCGTCCGACTTCAGCCAGGTCACGATCTCGCGGTCCGGGAGTTCGAGCCCCGCGTCGGGCTCTGGGCTGATGGCTCAGAGCCTGGAGCCTGTTTCCGATTCTGTGTCTCCCTCTCTCTCTGCCCCTCCCCTGTTCATGCTCTGTCTCTCTCTGTCCCAAAAATAAATAAACGTTGAAAAAAAAAATAATGGTAATGGATTTCAAGTTCTGAAAAACATTAACTACTTCCTTAACCTGCTAATTGAAGTTCTGTTCTAGGCTACTTAATTTGAACCCAATATGCAATGTAAAAACCAAAAATGTTGTAAAAACAAATCTGATTTAAATCTTGCATGACTCTATGGGATAGTTGAGTATATCTCTTTATTGCAAAAAGGGAGCATTGCCGCTTGATTGAGATTGATTATATTACTAAATATATAATCTAGGGACAAAGAAAAATAGTTTTATCTTAAACCTATCCTGACAAATGTAAGTGACTGTGCTGGTCATGCTGAAGGACTAATAACACATTATTCATATAGATGAAAATGGTTGAAGGATCAAGAATTACCAGCAAGTCTTCCATCTGCAGCTGTAGAGGCCTACCATTTGTAAGACAGATGCAGTTTCACTTAATATCTCTCAAAACTCAGTTTTCTCAGCTCTGAAATTAAGGAGGTAAGAATTACACCAAATGATTTCTTAGGTTCCTTTCAGCTTACCTCCTGTAGTCGTTCATGGCCCTGAAAAATATGCTCACAATTACTCTATTTCCACCTAGTGGTGAAACAGAATATTTCTCTTTGGTTTTCTCTGATGAATGTTGGTCAGCTTCACATTCCACAATCTCACACAAAAGTTTGGTGTGTATTGTGTAATTTTATTTAAACACAACTTCCTAATTACAGTTTGAGTAGATAAATGTGCCTCCCACAAAGCTGATTATAGCACATAATCATTTCCTAAGGACCCCAAGCACTGGTGGCCTAAAAGTTTGCACCTGGTTGAGAAAGAGCACCACATCAAAAGCAATCATTGCAGCAAATACGCAAAGCAATCCATGTTCAGACAACTGACTCTTTTCTAAGCACATGGGCAGATTAAGCAAAAAGGAGGCCGGGAATGGGCAAAGAGAACACTATAAAGCAATACCTCTGAAATTTTAGTGTGCAAACAAACTACCCGGGGATCTTGTTAAAATGCAGATTCAGCAGTTTGCACAGCAGGACACAAGATCGTGCATTTCTAACAAACTCCCGGGTGACGCTGTTACTGGTTTGGGGACCATGCTTTGAATAGCAAAGCTGTAAAGTATGCAAGAACTTGCATATGGTTTCGATACATCAGAGTGACTTTCACTTCCCTACATGAGGATTTCCGATTATATCTCCATAAAAATATAAAAACATATAGAAAAGACAGGAAATCGGACAAACTCACTCCAAAACTCATCGTACTCAACATTGAGACTTTTTTTCTAATTAACCTGAGGTAGCTATTTTTCTGGCTGCTCGCTGGAAAAGAAGACTTCGAATGGGGTAGGGAGGATGGATACCGTGTTTATTTCAATCTAATTTCTTTCTTAAATCTTCTAACCAGTTGTTTGACCCTGATTCTTCCATGTCCTGCCCTTCCATGCTTTGCATACCCAGCCGAAAACCAGATATTCCTTAAGAAAACCCCATTTGGAATCAGTTCCAAAAGAAAATCCTAGTAAGTGGATAGAGCAAGGATCTGCATCATGTCAGTTGTCTGTCGCAGCAAAACTTCCCAGATGAGAATAAGGTCAGCAAGCTGTGCAGCTTAAGGAACACGCGGAATATTAACTTATCTCCAGCCACGGCAAGCCGCCATTCCACCAGTGGAAAGTTGTTTACTTTTATGTTTGGTAATGAAATTATTTCTCATGAAAGCATTTATGAAAATGGAATTACTTTACGAATTTTGTCTTTTTACTTAAAGTAGTTTGATTCCTACCCAACATGCCTGTAAATGGGTAACCACGAAAACTTTCTAGTTGCTTAAATAATTAATCAGAAGTATGTGTTTGCTAAATTAACTGGATGTGAGAATAGAGAGAAAATGAGACATTGCAAAAGTTACAGGAGAAGTTATAAAAATTTTTTAAAGGTATAATAAAATGCTGTTGGTTTTAGATAAGGCAGGGGATATGGTGGCTCAGCTCAGCGTAAGATCAATCCATTTTGCTTGCCGACATAGATCTTTCTACTGTCCAGACTTATAGTTTGGGATATGACATTTGCCATTAGCTCATGGCAACGGATTGCAGAAATACGTAGCCCTTTCATGCCTCATGTGGGTGGTATTCAAAGTGTTCTGGATCTAAAACACGACATGTAAGGGGGCATCTTGAAATAGAGCAGGAAGATGCTTGTAAACTCACCCCAACAAGCACAAAATCTGAGTAAAAACACTGCGCCTACCAGGCAGCACAGCCTCAAAACAAATCCCTTAGCTACCTCAATCTCCTCAAGCCCAGCTCCAGCCAAACTGCCACTCCCAATATGCACTAAATTATATACAAAGTCTGGGGCTGGTCCAGCCCCAGGCACACAGACAAGTTCATAAAGGGTAGCTTTACCCTTTGAAAATTGCAAAAACAAAAAAACCTCCAAATCAGATTTTTCCATGGGAAGAGGCCAAATTCTCTCCTTGCAAATTATACTTCCCCATTTTTTCAGTCTCACTTTCCATGTAGTATACTTTAAGTATTTTCCCTCAGATTCTAACACAGTTTGATCATTTTTCTTTATTAATATTTATCCTTAAGTCTGGATTTTTATTTTTTTAAGTGTATTTATTTTGAGAGAAACAGAGAGAGTACACAGGGAAGGGGCAGAAAGAGAGAGAGAGAGAGAGAGAGAGAGAGAGAGAGAGAGAATCCCATACAGGCTCCACACTGACAGCACAGAGTCCGACTTGGGGCTCAGTGTCACAAACCATGAGATCACAACCTGAGTCAAAATCAAGAGTCAGACGCTTAACAGACTGAGCCACCCAGATATCTCCGTAAGACTCGATTTTTAAAGTCAAAACCACAGGGTTGCTTGCTTCTGGGCCATTTATCCTGATGGGTCAGGCCCATAGCTTCCTTTCGTCTCAATTAGCTTTTAAGAAAAATCGTCAGAATTTAATAGCCTACCTAAATCTGACTGAAGACACCTTCTCAATCCTAACTCTGGTCGTCTTTACTTAGTGGTAGGAAGAGCTACTCTGTAACCCCTCAGAGACATACATTGTGCCCGCAAAACAGCACCAAGCTGATTCTGTGCCCTGCTTTAAAGGAGTCAAGCGACCTGATGGATACCTCTTGTTCGTCCAGTTGTAAACACCATAGGACACTTTTTGTTCACATTGCATTGACCACACTTAAAGGTATAAATTCAACAGCGTGTAATGAAAGGTTGGTTTTACTCTCACACATTTCCCTGTGCTGTCCTGCCTCTCGTATCCCCGCATTCCTCCTTTTACAGCACAAGCATCTCAGTTAAGTGACTCACACATTAACAAAGAATAAGAAACCCATCTGAGTTTCCAGTGAACCGCATTTTGTTTTCTGGGTTGGCTAAAAGCTGTGATTTCATACAGGAACAGGGAGGCCGAGTAGGTATTACCATGGAGGGCAACCATGATCTTGGTTTGGGTCTAATTGAGGAGGTGGGATAAAGAATATTTGTGCTACAAATCTCAAATCTTGTTACCTATTTTGCAGCCTCAAAAGACATAGTTAATCCCTCAGGGTAAAGCCGGGGTTCCTAATGGCCCTTCTGCATTGGTGGGTTAGCAGAATTGAGCACACTGTTTTTTGTATAGTCAAGATGTTGTGTTGTCCTGGTGTAATTACAAACAGTGCTCTCTTTCACTCCAAGTATCTCAGATTGAATAATGTTGGAGGAAGACTTGTGAGATTTAATTCTCACCTATGGGGCAACTCCAAAGCCTAAGTTTCAAGTACAGCATTATTGTGGCACTCTAGTATCATCTCATGGGAAAAAGTGCTATGGGACCATAGTCAGCCTTTCCCTCCTCACACGACATTGTGCAAATAATATGTCATGTGTGGACTACTCTGCTCGCTCACAAATGAAGGGCCAGCAGAGCTTTCCACACAAGACAGATTCCTTTGATTCAAGTCAGCCTACGATTTTAGACCACCTAGTAATTATGTGGACTGGATTCTAGTCCTTGTCTTCAAGGAGTTTGTTAACCTAAACTTACATCAGCTAAGGAACTCCCCCCCTCTTTTTTTTTTCATTTAACCAACATTTATTAAAAAGCTTCTGTTTTAGTTCAGAACATTCAGAAAATTCCCAAGTATGACATGTCTTTGAAAATGTCAGATGAATTCATTTTATCTTTATAATATTAAGTGAATTTCCTGAGAAGATACCACACAATCTTTTGGGGGGTGAGGGGGTACATAGTCCTATTGCTTTCAATTGTATCCCGGAAACTCTAGATTTTTGTTTGTTTCTCTGAATGGGTCATCTCTTTGACAGGAACCAGGTGGGTGTACTAAACAGATACATCCTGTTGAAAATGAACGCGCCAAATGCCACAAAGCCACCATCTAATCAGCTGGTTAGAAAGATCTTATCTAAGAAATATTGGGTTAGAGACCGTGATGCAACCCATATCACTACCCAGCTCTCCCTGTGTTTTAAAGTGAGTTCTTCACCATGAACTCGGGAATAAAGTGACACTTGGCTGTCCCCAAGGTTGTGGCGAATGCTGAGATACACAGCTTGCATGATAAAATCTGCCAGTGTACAAGTCAAAACAGGGATTCTGTACCACCCCAGCCAGATGGGTAAGGACCGGAAAAACCTGCTGTGTCTCCTTGCTCATGTCATTGACATCCTCTTTTGTGAGAAGAGACTCAGCAACAAAGTGTAATGATTTTACTACACCTGCTCTGATGCCCTTGGCTTTCAGTAGAAACTATACTTGGTTCATAGGGGAAGAGTATGGTTCTGTTATGATAAGTTTTATTGTATTTGTTACATGGTATAAAATATTATCACTTCTAAAGCTACGTTATCAGTACATCATACAAAGTAGTAAAAACTCTAGTCAGTCTAAAACAAACAAACAACTGATAGAGGCATCATAACAAATCCTCTTAGAAGCTACGGACCCAAACCAATCTTGCAAAGAACCCCTTACACTGAACTATATCCTGAAACTCTTTTCTTCTATTCTAGAATAGTACCAGATTCTAGAAACAGGAAAGAATGTCACTTACTAGTGTCCCTTTAAATGTTACTTACTATATGGAAGTTAGTTATTCATTTACTATATGGACAAAAATGTTGTTTTAATTGACTGTCACTCCATTGCATTGCATATTTGCATTTTGGCTGACATAACCATTCTTAATGTATATTTACAGAAACAAAAGTTTGGTTTCATTATGGAACAGAAAATCATAATATCTCATATTATCTAATATCTATATAATCTAATATGTCACTTGAAAGCAGGTGAGGATATAAATGATTAAAATAAAAATCACCTTAGAATTAAGTAAACCTTTCATTTGTCACTTTCCAATAAATATGAACAGTGACACTAAATCTTGTGAGAAATGTAACAGGTTTCCTTTTGCTTTAAGCTTTACTGACCTAGTGGCTGCAGCCATTCATTTCATAGGGCAAGACTCTAGCTCATTCACACCCCAATCTTTCTCCACCCAAAGCCTTAAGACTTCGGTGCTCCGAGGGAAACTAGCTAGTTCAAGTCACCAGCGCAGATTCAGAAGTAACACTTGATCTCTGGTGCCCGCACCCAAATTGTATAATTTTTAATCGTACATTTTGGCAGTAATTCCTGGTCAGACCTGATCGGGACCCAATTAGCCGTTGTTGGAGCAGACATATTATTAGCGAATCCTTTAAAGTTATACAGTTGCATTTCTGAATATGGATTTGTGACTTGGGTTCAGAACTAAAGAAGAATCTTAAAATCCTAGAGTTTGGAGGAATTATAGATGTCTTCTACTTCAACTAAAGCCCATTAGGATTCTCTCAATACAAATAAAATCAGGCTCTGCTTAAATCCTTCTGTTAATAGAGGCCTCACTTCCTCACCAAGAAGCCATTTCTATGTTTTAATAGTTCTCATTGGGAGAAAGCCATAATCTCTGTTGTGCTGAGATCTGCTTCCAGTAATTTCTAGATATTGGTGTTAGTTTGACCCTCTAAAATAACAAAATGCTTGCTCACTTATTCTTCCGTGGTGGCTCTATAAGCCTGTAAGTATTGGATGATGATATTTCATCAGTATAAAAAAAATTGCTTAGATACACAAATGTATTATATATAAAATACCTGGGAGAGAGAACTATAAATAAAACTCTATAAAATATGTTATGTGTATCCATGTGTATATGCGTGCATGTGTGTGTGTGTGTGTGTGTGTCTGTGTAGAGAGAGAGAGAGAGAGAAAGAGAGGAAGAGAGAGATATGAGTTACAGCAAAAATAATATTGAAAAAGAAGAATAATTCCAATTACATTTTCAATTTCGATTAGCAATAATCGCGCCTCGGATAAACCTCATTGGCTACGAAACTGCCACTGCGCAAAGCTACGTTTTCAATTTCGAATAAGTTTAGAGGCTAGGAAGGACCAAATAATGACTTTAAGTTGTTTAGCAGGACTACTACAAAACGTTCTGAAAAAGAATCATTTCCACTCAAAGCAATTAGAATACTTGCATAATCTAACTGCAGTTGGTGCCTGAATAAAGTCTTTCCAGAGTAAGAAATACCATAACCACAAATCCTATGTTTACCAAGAATGCCAAATGTATTCAGTAATTACTTAAGCATTTTAAAGAATACTTTATAGGGAGAAATACTAAAATGAAAAATAAGGCAAGAGGAATGGCC
Source organism: Herpailurus yagouaroundi (assembly GCF_014898765.1). Classification (NCBI taxonomy): domain Eukaryota; kingdom Metazoa; phylum Chordata; class Mammalia; order Carnivora; family Felidae; genus Herpailurus; species Herpailurus yagouaroundi. The sequence goes on from NW_024412406.1 coordinate 4,793,199, forward strand.
TAGAATTTAAATTTTTCTATCAATTCATATTTGGTTTACGAATTGATGATTATAGCAATGCTAGTATACGGATTTTAAGTAGCATGGAGAATTTAACACTATCATTAATTATGCAATTGTTTGGCCTCCACCTTTGTTCCTCAGGAAAACCAGAAATCGTCATAACAATATGTGTCATAAATACACGCACACAATTTGCTCACTATTTAAACTGTAAGGGACCTTTAGATTCCTTAGTTAAACTTCTTTTTAAAAATGTCACAATTTCTCTGGCATCAGTTGTCCTCTGCCTTCACTTAAGCTGGAAAAAACAATCTTAAAAAGATTAGCTAAGGGACGCCTGGGTGGTTCAGTTGCTTAAGCGTCCAACTCTTGATTTTGACTCAGGTCTTAATCTCACGGTTTGTGGAATTGAGCCCTGACTCGGGCTCCACACTGAGCATGGAGCCTGCTAAGGATTCTCTCTCTCCCTCTCTCTCTTTGCCCCTCCCCTGTCTCAAAATAAATAAAATAAGCATTTTTTTTTTTAAAGATGGTTTAAGAGTCGAATTAGAACAGTACTAAGGGACTTAGTACTTTAGAAGGTATTTAAAGTACTTTAAGATAGGCCAGGCAAAGAAACACTAGCATCACTCATAAACCAATCATTTTTTAAAGTATCCACCCTAAAGGCACAATGTTGAAAGAACAGTGGCCTAGGATGTAGGAGACCCTCTTTCTAGAATTTAATCTGCTACAAAATAACTGTATACACTTGGATTTTTGTTTTCTCACTGTAAAAAGAAGAGAGAAGAGAGTAAATCAAGTTTCAAGGATGTATATTATTAATTTCACATCTTTTTTTTAATATTTTTTTAAAGTTTTTATTTATTTTTGAGACAGAGAGAGACAGAGCATGAGCAGGGGAGGGGGAGAGAGAGAGAGGGAGACACAGAATCTGAAGCAAGCTCCAGGCTCTGAGCTGTCAGCACAGAGCCTGATGAGGGGCTTGGACTCACAGACTGTAAGATCATGACCTGAGCTGAAGTCGGATGCTTAACCGACTGAGCCACCCAGGCGCCCCATTAATTTCACATCTTTAACAACCTAGAAAGAAAGCTGCCATTGCCAAAAACAACAACAAACCCCAACTGTACCTTTTAATCATTTGTTATCTAATGTAAGGATGAAATATAATGGTTGAAAATTAAAATTCATGCCAGTGATTGTTTTCAGACTTAGACTCCTGAACAAATTTTATAATATAACCTTCATTCTTCCTGCCCAGCCCCCCTTCTGCCCAGCAAGATCTTGCCAAAGGGGGTTTTGTAAATAGATGGAAGGGTTCCCGGAGTTAAGGAAACTGTAAGTGAGCAATTTTCAGTGATGGGAAGGTGGGGGAGGTGATATTCACACATGAGATTCACAATAACAGCTCACACACACAAGTCAGTTTTAAATATTCACTAAGTGCAAAATTTCAGATATATCTACTTTTATTATTATTTACGTATATAAGGTTCAGATCAAACCATTCCAGTCAAATAAGACTTTTTCTACCCTTTCTTTTTCCTCTCTTCCCCAACTCTAGAGCAGCCAGAGTAGCTTGGGGCGGGGGTGGGGGGGGCAGACTGGAAGATAGCTGAGAAGTCTCCACCCTTCCCTGACAGAGGGTTTTCAGTCTGAGGGACAGGAGGAAGCTGCTTTCTGCCTGCATAAAAAGACTCCTCTTTAAACCTACCGGTCACACGTGTACTGACTTAGGCCTGTGAAAATGTACAAGAGGGACTCTCATTTGCCCATACTTCCTCTTCCTTCCTTAACCCACTCTTGCTTTCCTTCTTTTTCACTGCCTACCAAGAATTTCTAGTGTTTCTTGAAAAAATCGCCAGGGTCTATGCCAAATGTATTATCTAAATCAACTAAGTCAATGGATGCCGTGGAGAGCAAATGGCAAGAAGACAGCATGAGTAGATTTGAACGTGAATACCTCACTTTTAGGTTACTGGGTGTGTTTATTTTTTTTTGCTATCACCAGACACTTGATATCAGCACCATTCTACACATGACTCCATGGGCCAAAGAAAAGGTAATGAAGAACACTGATGCCGTTTTGGAAATTAGTGACCATTCATGTAATAAAAAAGAGAAAAAAAGGAAAGAAAATCAAGAGGTTGATAATGGACTTTGTGGTTAAAGAAACTGTGGGGGAGAAAAGAACTTTGGGTACTGGAAATACGATAGAGATTAAGCCTCTCTTAATCTTCCATTCATTATTGACAGATTACATCTCCATTTCTTCTTCAACCATTTAAGGTGTATGAGGCAAAGAGGGGAGGTTCTCTTTGAAGGCTACAGGTTGAACTTGCTTGTTCAGTTTCTCCTTAACATCAGCAAGATGAAAAATTATAGATACATGTACATTACTTACAAATAAATTAAGAATGCCATTCTCTTTTCTACTCCACACCATCTCCAAAGTCTCACTGAACTTTTCAAAGACAAGTTAAAGTAATAGACATTTAATTTTGCGAATTTATTTCTGGAATTGTTCCTGGACCCAGGATTATTTAAGGTAAATGATCATATCTCACAGGTTTTCTCTTACCTGAGTAAAAAGTAGGAATAGTTCATAAGAATTTCTGAAATAAGAGTGTTAGGATTTATAAGGAACTTTAATAAAAGGCTTTGACCTACTTAAAAAAATGGGTCAGAAGTTTCAGGCACCTGTTGTCTGTTTAATTAATGCTACCTTCTAGAGTGATGTATAGCAAAAGGTCTGATATCTTTCATCCAAACACTATGATAAGCATTAGATACATTAGGAAGACCTCAGTGTTCATTTTAGCACAGTGTCCAGGCTTAATTCTCATCCTCTCAATGGCTTACTTTGACATTGCTCTTTTCAGGCCAGTGAATCAACAATGATTTATTAACATGATTTTAAAGTGGTTATTCATACATGAAATCATCATGCTGGTATGCTGCCATATGTTATTAAATTATCTATGTTCATAGCATACACTTCCAGCCAGGGTGTGAACAGTTACATTTAGGGAGTAGGTCACAATGACAAGAGACCCCGAAGACAGCTTAGTTACCTGGGGTGGAATATATAAAATCCCTATGCTGCATTCGGACAGAGGTGATGCTTCTGAGCTCCCAACCTTGCTAATAAACATTAAAAATTGAGACTAAAATGTAAAGTGGGAACCCTATTCAGAGCCGGTGAGATTGTAAATTGCTGCAACCACTTTGGAAATCTGTTTGGAATTATCTACTGAAGGTGAACGTTTATACCAAGAGACATGTGTGAAACTGTTAATGGTAGTGATATCTGTAACAACCCATAAATGGAAATAACTCAGATGCTCATGAACAATAGATTGGGATTTTCATTGTGGTGTATTCATACAATGGAACAGCATTCAGTAATGAAAATGAAATTACAGCTACTTGCAACCCTTTGGATGAAATTTCATAAACATAATGTTGAGTGAAAGAATCCACACAGGTTAAAAACCTGAATATTGTACTTAAAAAAAAAACATTCAAAAATAGGTATCCCTAATCTATGGTGTTAAAAGCCATTGTTAAAAAAAAAAAAGGGGGGGGTGCCTGGGTGGCTCAGTCGGTAAAGTGTCCGACTTCAGCTCAGGTCATGATCTCACGGTCCATGAGTTCAAGCCCCGTGTCAGGCTCTGTGCTGAAGGCTCAGAGCCTGGAGCCTGCTTCAGATTCTGTGTCTCCCTCTCTATCTGCCCCTCCCCCACTCACACTCTGTCTCTATCAAAAAATGAATAAACGTTAAAAAATTAAAAAAAAAATAAAAGCCAAGACAACGGTTTCTTTTGAGAAGCAGAGAAGGAGGAGCCCTTGGGAAAGGCATGAGGGGGCTTTAGAGCGCTGGCAAAGTTATCTACATAGAAGATGATTACACGGGTGGGTTTGTGCTGTGATATTTTACCAACCTGGACACACAGGACTTGTGCATTTTTCTCTATCTAGTGTTAGGCTTTAATTAGGAATGTTTCATTTTAAAAGGAAAATGGAAGCGTTAGTGAAAGAACTTGAAAATATCTTCACTGTCTCAGGGAAAAAACAGTAAATGGTTCAATAAAACTCTTACATATATTATTAACCCTAGCTTACAAAAGAGTTCCTTGTTATTTTAATTAGTTAGGGGATACTTAACTTGGAAGTTTTTACTCTGTCAATTTTCACCTGCCATCTGAGTACAGCTAGAGGTGGTTGGGTTCAGCAATTAAGGAACACAATGACTTTTGATCTTCTACATTACAAGGTCACAGTAACAACCACAAAGGTGAGATGTAACTAAGAAATATTTGCAGGCTCCTTTTAGAGACTACATGGGGTGGGAAAAGTGTGGAATTTGGAGCCAGAGAGAACAGAGTTTGAAATTGAGCTCTGTTGCATACTAGTTGTATGATCTTAAGGAAGTCACTTTCTCTGTGTCCTCATCTTTAAAGGAGAATCATAATATCCATTTAAATGGGAACTGTACTACATGTGCATGTATTTTAAAATAACACACGGTTATCTCAAGGTTTCTATTACGTGTTAAAATGAACCAAAAGCACAGTCCTGGCCCCAGCAAATAACTGGCCTATCTCAAAATGTCTGACGCTGGTATTCTCTGTGGCTCCAGATACTTTCTTCAGAATCTAACCAATATGCCCCTAAGACTTACTTGGTACTACAGTATAACTAGTGCCCCCTACAGGAGGACTTGAGACCTGCTTCAATGACTTTCACTTGAACTCTTATAGTGGAATGTCTCTAGGAAAAGCGTAAAGTGGAGAAGAGGGAAGGACACGAGCAATGGAAAGGGTAAAAAGAACATCACTATTCGCATAAATAGGGACAAGGGAAGAAATATGTAACATTTATATATATTTAATATATATATATATATATATATATATATATAAAATATATAATTCCTGCATATTCACAGAATCCCTTGAAAGGAACATGTAGAATGGGAATTTAGTGCATGCTATGTTATAGGGAAACTTTTATATCAACTGGACAACCAGCAGTATGCCACCTAAACATTAAGATCTTGAAGTTTTAGTTTCTGATATGTAAAATGGATATAAATTGGAGCTTTTAAATTCTTCTTTGAAGAGAAATGAATAATTTAATTCTTAATTGTTAAAAAATTTTGTTTGTCTCTCTGTTGTGTGTTTTACATCTTCAAGAAAGTACATCAGTCTGAAACTACTTACGGAGCATTGTGAAATTAATACAGATCACTCGCCCTTCTATGAGCCCAAAAGTATGCTCAAAATAATGTCAGTTGTCTTAGGGGCTTTGAATTCCATTCGAATCACTTTTTATTACAACCACATATCTTTACAGGTTAAGAAAGACTTTAAGAGCTTATTCTGATCCAGCAGCCAGAAAGGCAAGGAATTACTGTCCTAATCTTACCTGTCTCTGAAACTTCCTCCCCCCCCCAATTTTTTTGACCTAAAAGTATTGATGCTGACATAATTTAATTAAGCATGTGTGAAAGTGCAGTGGTCTAGAATCTGAAATTGATATAATTAAAGTGGAATGCAGAGGGTGTACCTCTGATACCAGTTTTTAAATGTCACACTCCATCACTTCTGTTTAATATCAAATCACAAGAGATATTTTTCATCTGTTAATTGCATTTTACATGCCCTTCATCATTGGCCTTGAAGCAATTACATTTGAAAAAAAATGATTGAAGCAAGGAGGAAGGTCCAAATAATCAAGTCCACTAAAGTTGCTTTCATTTAATAGTGTCTCTAGCAGATAAATGGCCATTCATAGTTTCATTCTACTATAGCTATTTTACTCTCAAAAATACTTAGATTAAAAAGCTAAGGGATCTAGAGAAAGATTTTTATCTTCTCAATATTTGTGAAAATCGAGCACAGAGAAAGCTGCTTATTTCTAATACTGTGTTATGGAAATTATTATTCCTTTTTTAAATGTCTATTTATTTTTGAAAGAGAGAGAGGTGGAGCGTGAGCGGGGGAAGGGCGGAGAGAGAGGGAGACACAGAACCCGAAGCAGGCTCCAGGCTCTGAGCTGTCAGCACAGAGCCCAAAGTGGGGCTCGAACTCGTCAACTGTGAGATCATGACCTGAGCCGAAGTTGGACGCTCAACAGACTGAGCCACCCAGGCGCCCCCAAAATTATTATTCTTTGCTTTGAGTATGCATTATTAGCAAACAGTAAGAATGAAACTAATAATTTGTCCTTCATTATCCTCCAACCATGTGTCTCATGAAACACAAAGTATTCCTGGCAACTTGATGCCTCAGGTATTCCCTATGGACTTAATAGTTGACAAGGAGGACCTGAGAATCTGACTTCTAGTCAGTAAGAAACCTAACCCATGGCTTTTTTTGAGTACTGTGTTGATTCATATGAAATTACTGTATTTGTAGTTAAAAATGGTCAAATCCTGGCAATTTCATATAACACAACCAAATAACTAATGGGTTTCGAATATGGGCACTGGGTATATCTGGAAACATCTTTCTCCATTAAACTGATGTGAATCTATTTTGTTGAATTACTATCTGATCAAGGGCTCTTCTGTTTCCTCTTCTTTGTCTTTTCCCCAGCCACTTACTCCTTTATCATTTGACCGGAGGGCTTTAGTCTAGCATCCCAATAGTGACTCCTCTCTCCAAAATCACTGAAAAATCAGGAAACTGTAAGATCCAAAAAGCTTTTCCTATCATCTCAGCTTCTCTACAGCCTTGACAATTTGATCGTTTTCTCCTTTAAAAGCATTTCTCCTTTCATGTCCATGTCACTGTATTACTTGTTTCTGGACCTACCTTCCTAAATTTTTCTCTTTTCCATTCATGACCTAAATGAAGGCATTCTATTAGTCTCAACATTTATCTCTTTTCTTGCTTAACAGATTCATACTTTGACCCTAATCCTCTTCACCCTGAGAAACCGAGCTCTTTTTCTGCTTTTTGGCCACCAGAACATACACACTGCACTCCTATCTGTCACTACACCCACCATGTCTCCTCTCCTCCCAATCGGTAAAAATGTGCCCTTTTTCCTCCACTGTCTGCTTGTGCAATCACCTGCCTTCCAACTATGTCAGGGACATTGATCCCTTGGCTTACCACCTGTCCTATAGCCTCCAGCCCTTTCTACGGGCTCTTTCTTCTCAGCATATAAACTTGCTTGATTTTCTCCTATGATATAAAGAAAAAAATCTCTTACCTCATGCCACCTGTTAGCTACTGCCCTATATCTTTTTTTTTTTCATTCACAATCAAACATAAATACTCTAATTTGTCTTAATCTTTGTCTCTTATAACTTTTATTACCTAATGTCTTTGGTTGGGCACTTCCAGAAGTTGGCTTTGATGAGAATTTGATGGGAGTGGCTTATGTGAGGAACAATCCCAGCTAGGGGGGTGGGGAAGTGAGTTAGAGAAAGAAAAGAACCAATACAGGATGTGTCAGTGCCTAGGGTACTACTGTGGGGAGAAACTGAGATTTGAATCTCATTGAGGGCATTTGAGAAACTATTAGGACATGTCTGAGCGTTTTCCCTCTTTGAAGGGGGGGAATCCTGGGGGAGTTACCAATCAACTCTCATCATGGATCATTGAGGGTTGCTCCCAGTGACATTAACTCTCTAGTTAACTTCTGGCCAGCTCCAAGACAATGCTGGGCTCCTGCTGGCCACAAAGATAGAAGAAAGTGGCAGTGTTTGTAGTAGGAAGCCATCAGCAGGTATGGGAATGGCAAATGCCAAAGGATATGGGAGGAGCACCAAATGTGTCTACTACATCCACTGTAATTAGCCTCCAGCTTTTACTACCTCATTTTATGATACAGAGCCAATGAGCTCATAATTGTCAAACCTAATAACATTTCTTTTGTCCTCCTCCTTGACCTTTCTGTATGCAACAATTTGGGCTTCAGTCATTATGCCTCTATTTTCCTTTCCTTGGCTTTTAAGAAGTCACTTTCCTGGGAGGCACCCGGGTGGCTCAGTGGGTTAAGCGCAGACTTCAGCTCGGGTTATGATCTCGTGGTCCGTGAGTTTGAGCCCCTCGTGGGGCTCTGTGCTGACAGCCTGGAGCCTGCTTCTGCTTCTGTGCCTCCCCGCCCCTCCTCTGCTTGTGCGCGCGCTCTCTCTCTCAAAAATAAATTTAAGAAGTTACTCTCTTTGTTTCTTCCACCATTATACCAATTTTGCCCCCTTTTCAGCTGTCTCTTCCCCAGGTGTTGATGCGTCATAGGGCTCTGCTTTGGATTTCTCATTGTACTATTCCTTAGACATCCCTTCTCATTTTATGGCTCCCACAACCACTTACACATCATTGACTTCTGAATCTGCATGTCCAGCTTAGACTCTTCTCCTTAGGTCACGGTCATACATCAGATCGTATCCTGTGCTCCTGCTTCCCGGAGAGTCTGGTCATCTTAGTCTGAATATCAGAAGCACTCAATCCCAGCACTCACAAAACAGGATTATCTTTCCTGAAAGACACGTGTTCTTCCTCTTATATTTCTTCTCAGCTAACCAATAACACGGTTGAAAACCTGGGAGTCATTAGAGTCTTTCCCTTTCGCCTTACTCTTCGCATCCAATTAGTGACCAAACGCCGTCAATTTTGCCTTCTTAACGCTCTGCAGTTCACTTGCTCCTGCTCTTTCTTTTCACGCCGTCTCAGTTCCCTTTCCTCATGTTTTGACTCTGACCTCTCCGCATCACTCAGTAACTTTCACCCTGCTGCTAGAATGGTGTTTCAAAAACATGAATCTGATCAGTTGCTTACAGAAAAAATCCAAATACCTGGAAGAGCCTCCATGACTTGGCCCTAGCTGGCCTCTCCAGCCTTATGACTCACCATTTCTTCTCCCCACCCACCTCGCACGCTAATCATTATACTTCCCAAATTGTCCCATAGAATTCCAAATCTCTGTGTACTTATTTATTTAACTAACACTTCCTTTTTTTCTTTTTAATTTGAGAGAGAGAGAGAGCAAGCAGTGGAGGGGGGCCAGAGGGAGAGAGGCAGAATCTTAAGCAGGCCCCACGCGCAGCATGGAGCCTGTTGTGGAACTTGATCCCACAACCCTGGGATCATGATCTGAGCTGGAGCTGAAATCAAGAGTCGGATGCTCAACCAACTGAGCCATCCAGGCGCCCCTTAACTAACACCTCTATACAGTACATATTGTGTATATAATCTAAGAACTTTACAAATATTAAATTATTTAATCCTCATAACAACCCTGTGATGCATGTACTATTATTACCCTCACTTTGCAGATGAAGAAATTGAGGCCCACAAGGTTGAAGTGATTTGGCCAATGTCACACAGCTGGTAAGTGCGGTGCCAGGATTCAAATCCAGGCAGTCTGGCTTCAGAGTCACTTTTGTACCTCACCCCCACCCCCACCCCAATGAGCTGGATTTGCTAATGTCATCTCTGTATCTGGAACATCCTCACCCACTCCCAGCGTCCTTCCCTATCAAATCTTTCTTGATCCTTCACTATTTTGATAGATTCGACCTCCCTCCTCCTTTAAACCCCTCTGCAATAAGTACAAACATACTTACGTTTATTTGTGTATGTGTCTCTTTTTAGTATAAACTCCCTGACAACCTCTTTTACTAGTTCCTGTAGTTTTCTCTTACTCTAAATGCTGAATGTTCCAAGATTGAAGCCTTGAGCTCTTTTTCTCTCTGTCTTACTCATTCTCTTGGTGATTTCATCTGCTTCAGGCTGCAAACACCATCTGTACAGGACAGCTGCCACATTTATATCTTCTGCTTACAATTCTGTCCTGAACTCCAGACTCATATATAAAACAGCCTCTTGCATGACTTCACCTGGTCGTCTAATGGGTATCTCACAGTTAACATGCTCAGACAAATTTCCTGCTCTTTCCTTCCTCCCACAGACTTCATCTACGTGTTCTTCATCCTCGCCAATGATAAGCCATGCTTCCAACTGCTCAGGGCAAAAAAATGTTGGAGTGATCTTTTATTCCCCCTTTCCTCTCACACCCCATGATCAATCTATCAAGTCCCACTGGTTCTATTTTCAAAATGCATCCAGAATGCAACCATTCTCCACCTCTGCTGCTCTTAACCTGCTCTAATTCACATCATTTCCTTCCCAAACTCGTCTTCTAACTACCTCTGTTCCTGCCTCGGTAGTAATTTTTCCCAATGGGAGCCTGAGTGATACTACAGAATATGAGTCAGATCCTGTCACTCCTCCGCTGGGCTCCCTCTGGTCGTGGAAAGCAAAGTCATGTCAGCAGCCCACAAGTCCTTCCTACATGAGCTGTTCCCTGTCACCCCGTGATTCTATCTTTTGCTCTACTTCACTGTGGAAACACTGGCCTTTATGCCATTCTTCCAGTGTTCCAGGAATGTTCCTACCCCAGGGACTTTGTGCTCATTATTCTTGCTGCTACTCATGTTCTGCCTGGAACATTTGCTTCTCGTACACCCATGCTCCTTTACCCACACTTAGTCTTTGTGCAAACGTGGTTTTCTCAGCAAGGCCATCCCTGATCATCCTATTTAAAAGTAAAAGCCCCTAACTCTAACATTCTCTATCTTGCTTTCAGGCCTTCCTTTTCTCCACATCATTGTCTAACAGTATACATTTTACTTCTTTTTTTTTTATGTTTATTTATTATTTTTGAGAGAGAGACAGAGAGAGAAAGAGAGAGAGAGAGAACGTGAGCGGGGGAGGGACAGAGAGAGAGAGGGAGACACAGAATCCGAAGCAGGCTCCAGGCTCTGAGCTGTCAGCACAGAGCCCTATGTGAGGCTTGAACTCATGGACCATGAGATCATGACCTGAGCAGAAGTCAGACGCTTAACTGACTGAGCCACCCAGGCACCCCTCTAATTTTTTAATTAATGCTTAAGACCTTATCATCCCTTGTTACCAGTCATTTACATACCCACTGACTTCTATATCTCTGTATCCAAATAATCATCAAATCCTGAGAGTCCACCTAGGCAATATTTCTCCAGTTTTTCTTTCTTTTTCATTCTCACTAATAATGCCCTCATCAGACTTTGACTATTTCTTTATTCTGTCAATCCAATCAGCCATTCAGTTCTCCATTTACCTCTTCATATATAAGCAAATATTTATTTAGTCCCTATTTCTTTAAGTACTTCTAAGTAGTATACAGAATGTGCCATAAAATGGTTTCCTTGATCAGGAAAAAAGTCACTTGGTAGGACAAACTGACACAATATCTTTTGTTTCCATCCTTCAACTGTATTAGTAACATTAGTTTGTTTGACTCCATAAGCAAAGCCAAGTCCTGATGAATCCATGCCAGTCAAAACCCATTTAAACCTTTCTGGTGCTAAAAGCAAGGATATAATATCATCTGTTTGTCATCTGTGTGCTGGTCCCTCCCCCCCTGGGAATATGTTCCATTGAATTTTGTAAACATCGTCTTTCCTCCCGACAAACTGGACAGTTACAATTAACAGTCTGTACTTCTCGCGCTTTGTTAAGAGACATCCTCCAGCTCAGTGCTACATGGCTCAGTCCCTCCTGTGACTACTCATGTCATGTACCCAAAAGACCACTTCTAGGAAATGTACCAAAGCATCTATCTGTTGGTCATGGTTCATCTCTGATCTTAGTATCCACACACATATTAGAAGTTCTGTGAATGTTGCAAGTAATTGAATAGAAATGCGTACAAGGTTTCGAACTCATTTCGAACTGTTTTGGCATTAGAAAGCTGTATATAACAGGGACTAAACAATAACATTTCATTCAAGGATGAGTCAAGAGGCTGTTCTTTCTTTGATTCAACCTATAAAGGGGAAAAATTCCCCTAGTCCTCAAGGGTTAGGATTATAACACCAGCTCCCTCTGTTGTTCATTTGAGAAATGACATGGCATTTGAAACTATTTTGAGCAAGCACAAAAATAGAAGACCCCCTCCAAAAGCAAATATTAATCAAACTAGAATAAACCAAAGAAGACATACTTAAAATTTTAGTTATTTGAGGCTGCCGTAATGAATACCACAGGAAGAAATAAATGAGACACTATTAAGTGGCAATTTCATACAGTGTCTCCTTCCCTGCCGATTATTATGATCAACAAATATATACTGTGCTTAGGAAAATCAATGATAATGGAATCTGACATAAGCATATAATTTCAGGCTCTTTGAAGATAGTTTTAGTTTATACGAGGATAATCTGGACACATGGTTCTCATGCTTCGGAATACATCAGAAATCCCC
>NW_024412406.1:4805868-4963670 GCF_014898765.1 Herpailurus yagouaroundi
GACGGTAAACAGTTAAGTTTTACAGGCCCATAGAGTTCTTTGCCACAACTACACTGATCTCTGCCATCTTAGGACAAAAGCAGCCATAGACTGAGTGTGGCTGTGTGCCAATAAAACTTTACTTATAAAAACAGGCAGTGGGTCAGATATGATCCACTGCTCATGGTTCATTGACCTCTGACTTAGAATGTGTTCACACGTATTTTTTTTTTAATGTAATTTCATCTCCCACAGTTTCTGTTTCAGCAGTTCCACGATTAAACCTACTATTTATTAGGTTTTGATTCAGATGGTCCACAAACCGCACTTTGAGAAACACTTTCAGACATCATTTTTCTTTTGCAATATCTGATTATTTTATTAGATATTTATGTTTTCCTTTTAAAAAGCCTGTAGAAAAATAAAAATCCTTAATCTATTATTCTTTTCAACAACACCCTCTATGTTCTTTCAAATGTTTCCCACACTAGGGCTGGGCCGGCACCAATTGTATGTGTTTTCCCCCAACAGAGCAAACTGATCGCTGTAAGGACACTTGGCTCCTGAAAGAGCCTCTCTGCACATGTTTTCCCATAAAAAAAGAGAGCGAGCCACACGCACATTTAAGCAGGAAACTCATTACAGAAGAAAATTGGAGGCAGTGAGAAGTGCAATTCCTTCTCCTTTATCGCTTCTCTAATTTTTTCAAACCAAAACTCAACTGCTCTAGCTAAACTCTTCAGGGAATAGTTTTATGATTAAAGCAAGCAAACAAACAAAAAAAGGTATTGTGCATTTACTTTTTCTCAGTCCTGTATCTAGCAGAGAGGAAAACAAAGACTGCTGTGAAGTGAACTTTGTTCTCATTCTCCAAATGGCTAGTGGTTTCTTTCCTGAAAGTAGATTTGAATTAACCTTTTTGTCCCAAGAATCCTGTCCCTTCTCACCACCTCTCCTTTCCCCAAAAGGCACTAGCTGTAAAATAAGTCTATGAAATTTTCTCCTGCCATTCATCTTGGCTTAAAAGAGTTCTGCTGGGGGCGCCTGGGTGGATCAGTTGGTTAAGAGTCTGACTTCGGTTCAGGTCATGATCTTGCGGTTTGTGAGTTCAAGCCCCACCATCGGGCTCTATGTGGACAGCTCAGAGCCTGGAGCCTGCTTCTGATTCTGTGTCTCCCTCTCTCTCTACCCCTCCCCCATTTGCACTCTGTCTCTCTCTCTCTCTCTCTCTCAAAAATAAATAAATATTAAAATTTTTTTAAAAAGTTCTGCAAAGCAATAAATGGAAAGAAAATTGTTAATAAACGAGATGAAAATTATAAATGTTATGTTTTTTATATATTTTTCAAAGATATATTTTTCTCAAAGTATGTGAAAAGATGTCTAGATTTTCCTTAGCCTTTTTTCCAACTGCCTTAAAGTGTAGTTTAAATTGTATATTTTCTGGGAGTTAATTTTTTTTTTTACAATTCTTTCCTAATTATTAAAACAATATGGTTCATTATTAACAATTTTTAAATGCAGGCAAATGCATTTAAAAGAATGCATTTAAAAGAAATCATGCTTAACACCACTACTCAAAGAAAGTCCCTACTAACTTCTGTTTTCATTTTTTTTAATAAAGTTTATTTATTTATTCTGAGAAAAAAAAGAGAGTGAGCAGAGGAGGGCCAGAGAGAGAGGGAGAGAGAGAATCCCATGCAGTCTCCACACCCTGGGTGGAGCCAGATGTGGGGCTCGATCCCATGAACCTGCGAGCTCATGACCTGAGCCAGAATCAAGAGTCAGATACTTAACCAACTGAGCCACCCAGGCGTCCCTCTAATTTAAAAAATATATACATATATATTTTTTGATATGAAATTTATGTAACATCAAATTAACCATTTTAAAGTGACCAATTCAGTGGCATTTAGTATATTCACAATGTTGTACAACCACCACCTCTATCTAGTTCCAAAACACTCCATCCCACCTCCACCCTATGGCCCCTGGACTGAGTGAAGCTGGAACCCCCCACGGTGCCCACTCTGACCCGCTTCAGCTCAGGGATGCTCCTTGCTCCAGGAGGCAAGAAGGACTAAGGCAGCCTCTGCCCTTTTCCCTGTGACCATGGTGCTCAACTAACAGGGCCACGCAGAACAAGGGCAGGCTCTGGCAGTTTTCAGGTCCTCATGATAAAACCTCCTTAAATCTGTTCAGACCAACGCTGGTTTCCCATCCTGTCCCATGTGGGAGGAAGACCTGGAAGGGTGGTTGATGCTGGCAGCCAGATGCAACCTGGCACGAGAGGGGCTGGGACTGCAATCAGACCCCTGGTCAAGTAGGATGGCCTGTGGACCTTTAGCCGATGGCACCTTCAACTGGGGTCCTCCAACTGGTGCCCGAGGCAGGGTCAGCTTGATGCCAGGTTAAGCAGGTGAGCGAAGCGTGACAAGGACTTTTCTCCTTGAATCATGAATGGGGAGGAAGTGAGCAATGTAGAATTGTCATAATTAATCAGAAATGCATGAAGTTAGACTATGCTTATACTGAACTCTTGCTTCAGTGGTACTTTTGGAAAAAAAAAGTGCTATTAGTGCTAAGTTTAGCTGCTTTCATAAAGTTCTTTGTTTTTTTTTTTTTTGTTTGTTTGTTTTTTATTAAAAAGAAATCTCAATATAGCACCAGATTTTCCCTTAGGAAGGTTCGCCACATTACGCTTCCATTAATCTTTATCAGTTTAGAGTATAGAAAATTGTATTTCTTTCCTTTAATTTTCACTTCTTTGATTCTCAACAATACTGATACTTTTTCATGAGCTTATTGATCATTTATAATTTTTAGTCAAGAACATTTATTTGTATTTGAACATTTATTTGTAAACATGCCTCAATATGACTGATTCTCTAAATGGGATTTACAAATTGCCAGAAACCAATATGAATACAAGTGAGAACTTTGTTATTATTATATATGATTATGTTGTAATCATATATATTAATAATATATATAATATTATATAATAATATAATATATAATATATTATTATAATATATAATATTAATATATAATAATAATATATTATTATTATTTTATCAGTGGATTATCTCCTATAATATCCTTACTTAACAAATCTTATTAATGTCAAAGCCCCTTCATTTTAATTTTGTGGATAATTAATAAATCAGAATATTTGAGAAGAGAGAACCTTTGGTTTGTCTTTTACTGTATATTCTGCCTGGAACTATGATTCCATATCTAAACAATATGACTTCAGCAACTAAACATGAAAAAGTAAATGTCTTTGGTTCTACATATACCCCATGTCCCTCCTTAAACTGACACTGCAGTCAACTTTACAGAATTTTAAAGCCGGAAAAGACCTCAGAGACCATTCAACGTAGTTCTCTACAATTTTATAGAGGAGGAACCTGTAGCTCAGTCTGGTAATATAGTGTAACAGAGGTCACAGTCAGTCAGGGACAGGATCTAAGATGTCACAGTCCTTCCAATTGGCTAGTCTTGTATAGCTAGCAAAATAGCATAAGAGCTTAAAGCCTACATTCTCCCTCTGCCGGTCTCAGAGGCTAAAAATGGCCACCACAATCCAATCAATCATTAGAACAGTAGTGGGAAACAATACGGACCCTTCGAATTTTGCTAAATGTGTCTTTCTTGCCATACATAGCCTTAAGCTAAGGCAGTACAAATATTTCAGGTATTTCAGGGCAAACACTTCCTCCTTCCAAATCTTTTCACTTATATCAATACAGCAATTGAAGAAAGCAGGATCTGGTAGTAGGTAAGAACCTGAGCCCTAGATTCAGAGTTTCTGAGCCTGACGTCTGGCTCAATCATTCGCCATCTACATACACTTTCAAGCCTCATGGTTTCACCTGTAAAACGGATATAGTAATAGTTATTATATTCACAATGAATAGGATAGTGGTGAAAATAAGAAGAAGTAATGCATGTAAAATACTTAACATAGACATTAGCATATGACACTGGTGAAGACAAATGGCTGCAAGCACTCTTTGAAATATTAATTAGCTGCGGAATGTGAGCAGCTCATTCACTTAATCTCATTGTTAGGGGGGAAAAACTCTGCTCTACCTAGAGTTGTTGACTACTTCAAATTTTGCAAGACATTTTTGTTTTGTACATGAGGCATTTTAAAAACGCAGGTGAGGGGCGCCTGGGTGGTGCAGTCGGTTAAGCGTCCGACTTCAGCCAGGTCACGATCTCAGCCAGGTCACGATCTCGCGGTCCGTGAGTTCGAGCCCCGCGTCAGGCTCTGGGCTGATGGCTCAGAACCTGGAGCCTGTTTCCGATTCTGTGTCTCCCTCTCTCTCTGCCCCTCCCCCGTTCATACTCTGTCTCTCTCTGTCCCAAAAATAAATAAACGTTGAAAAAAAAAAACAAAACGCAGGTGAGTTGGATTTTTCTTTAACAGCATGTGACTTTCTTTAACAACACTGGATGCGGCATAAAACACTTATTATAAAGCTATTCAAGACTTAGGGCATGGGAGCAATAATACTTTAAGAATCTAAAGTAGGTTTTTGAAGACTTAGAAAAGAAGTTCAGTACAATAAGTTTATTAAAAAGTTGATAAAATTTCAGATCATACCAAAAGCCACAATTAACTAAAATAAAAAGATCAACTTTGAAAAGAAATAATAAGTAAGCTTTTGGATTATTTGATAGGCAAATTAGTAACGTAGTAAATTATACCAGCACACTGAGAAAAGATAAATTTCTTGTTCATTTGACAGGAAATAACCACCACCGATTAAGATAACATAAGATTCGAGGGGCACCTGGGTGGCTCTGTTGGTTAAGCGTCCCACTTCGGCTAAGGTAATGGTCTCAAAGTTCGTGGGTTCGAGCCCTGCATTGGGTTCTGCACTGACAGCCCAGAGCCTGGAGCCTGCTTTGGATTCTGTGTCTCCCTCTGTCTCTGCCCCTCACCCACTCACACTCTGTCTCTCTCTCTTTCTCAAAAATAAATAAAAACATTAGAAAAAAAGATAGCATAAGATTCATAACATGCTACTACAAAGCAGTTAATAATAGCTGAATGAGTAATGAGTATTGTCAATGCAAGATGATTTGACTTACCACAGTGCTTGAGTGAAATGGAAATGCCCAGAAGTCTTGCCATTTGTCATGTTAAGAAGTAACCAAAGAGTAGGCAGCCAAAAAAAGTAGGAAAATATTAGTGCAAAATTGAATCAAGCCTTTATTAGTTTGAAAACTTATATTATTTTTGTAGGTTTTGTGATGTTTGGGGTATGTTAGATTTTTAGGATGTGTCATTTGTTGTGTTTTTTTTTTTTCAGTTGAAATACATATTTATTTTTGTAGCTAATTCTGTACTTGTAATTTGTATTATTTTTCATAAAGAAGAATTCCCAAATTGTATGTTTCAAGCCCACACAATCTGGATCTGCCCCTGGGTAGGGGAGCTATAAAGAATCAAGACAAGGAAATTGAAGGGATTCAATTCTCAGGGGAGTCTCAGAGGCCAGCTGACCCCTCTTCACAGTTGCTGGCCCCGCTTCTGTGGCCTGTTTGGTCAGTGGAGTACTGTGGACCTTTCAGAGATTCCCCACTTTTCTTCCATATTTGCTACAATTATTAATACTGTTACAGCATGGCTGTCTGCCAGAACACTGAATTGAGCTTGTAATACGTGTAGAATAGGAACAGTTGCCTGTATAATGATCAGTGCCAAAGAAAAAATGTTTAGTGGGATTCAAGAGTATACTGCCTCCTTAATGTATGAAAGAGCTTGGGCAGGGCAGATAAGGCATTATCAAATAGATGGCAGTGGATCTAAAAATTAACCAATGGTGACTACTGAGCTTGCTGTGTAGATTGGTTGTCTGCTTGGAAGGAAAGGACAGTGAACATGCAAACTGAGTTTGCATAGCTAGATCCGTCTTTTATTTAAACTCTGTGTTGTTTGGTGTGTGTTATTTATTTAAACTTTTTTTTAAACTGTGTGTTGGCTTGCAGCGGGGGGGGGGGGGGCGCGGGGGGCGCTGATGAAGATTGCATGGGGAAAGGGGTGGGCTAAAGCAGCTCCTTGGCCATGGCTTCCCAGGGAGTTTGCCCCGAGCCCTTGACGCCTTGCGGCAAAATATTAGCCAAGGTTGTATTTGTGGCTAAATTATTTAGCTTGATTTGTTTTGTTAATTCTTTAAAATGGGCCACCTCTCAGAGCCTGGAGCCTGTTTCCGATTCTGTGTCTTCCTCTCTCTCTGCCCCTCCCCTGTTCATGCTCTGTCTCTCTCTGTCCCAAAAATAAATAAACGTTGAAAAAAAAATTTTTTTAAATGGGCCACCAAAAAAACTTAGAAACTTTTAAGTGCATATAAACGTAAAAGGTTGAGAACCACAAAACTATAAGGAAACCCTTTTGGGTTCAAATGTAATTGAAACAGTTAACTCCAGAGATGCCTTCAGTCCATGCCAGGTTCTCTGTTCTGTAGTAAATGATGGACTTACACATCATTCAACACAGATTCATTTATCACACACCTAGTAGGTCCAGCCATTGTGTCTGCAACAGGACATGCAAAGAAAAAAGATGCAGTTAATTGAGCTTTTTGTCGGAGCTCATTAAGCAGGACCCAAATAATTATATTATGAGGCAATACATGGTAAGTGCTTTGGGAAAAACAAGGCTAACAGGAATTTGAGTATGTTGACTCTGTTCTGGAAAGGACTCGAAGGGAAAGAGCTTTTGTTTTTTATAGAGGTAGAATCACTGCCTAAGAGAAAAAGAATGGAGGAGGGAAATTATTCCTCCTTGAGAATGAAGGTTAATTGCTTATAACTCCTCTGAAATGATTTTGTAAAGCATGTCTTTCTTTTCTCTTCGGGGGTCTGATGTTTTTTTTAATTAATTCATACTAACATCCTAGTGCTTTAATATATTTTTTCTTAGGATAGAAAAAAATATGATTCGTAAGTGGCTTAGGGCCATAGTGGAAACCAAAACCGAGAAGCGTGGAAACGATGTATGGCAGCTGAAAACTTGCTTGTCTCACTTCATGATTTTGCTGAAAATCAGCAAAAATTGCATCCTCTTACCTCTGTTCCATTAAAACATTTTTTTCCTGTTTCGTTAAAAAGTATCTTTAAATAAGCAACCCTCCACTTTTATTTATTTAGACAAAATCCTCAAAAGTTATTTTTGAAGACTGATTAAGGTTTAATTTAAGCTCCTACTTTGAAGAGACAAGCATTTTTTGCTATGAATTTTAAGGAGAGCTTAGAAATCTCCTTGATTTTGGTAAATCTCATTGAGATTATCACAGTAGGAGCCAAACCATATCTTGGTTTGCATATAATTTTCTGCACAGCTAATAACCCGCAACAGTTAAGAACTAATCATCTCAGCACGGCTGTACCTGCTGTTCTAAGCTTGGTAGAAGATAATTGTAGCTTAAAGTATCAGCGGAAAGTAGGAAAGAAAATGGAATATGCCCTTTGTGGGGAACAGGGACAGTGGTGGGAAAGAATTATAGAAAGTGATTTCTGAATTATTTCTCCTGTGTCACAAATGTCACAGGGCTTTTAGTGAAGTATTTGGTCATTACGTAACATGAGTGTTGATGCACGATCTAAAGGCTCTCCTAATAAAATTTTAGTCACAGACTCTCCTTGCAAGGATGGAATATAAGGGGACAGTTACCACCACCATTGCCCTCCATAGACCAGGGAAGTACAGCTAAGCAAAGAACGTACAGAAGGAAAAAGCTAGGCATTTCCAAAGGAGTGGGGGCCAGGTTCCATATGGCTCGCTGTGGTGCGTAACAGATGGCCTGGGCAGCATGCTGTAAGAGCTGACAGGGTCCAGCAGGCAGCTAGTGAGTGTGCCCGTGGAAGCCTGTCATGCAAAAAGGGTTTCAATCAGGGCAAGGAAAAGTGATGATTTTTATGTTTACGATTCTGTGCCTCAGGTCTTTTTAAGAGTGAAATAAAATGGCAGGAGGACAGATGTGAGGATAAGGTAGAATAATCTCTTGATAGGTCTACTGGTGCCAGAAACCTAAAGAAAAGAACTCTGGTTGCTAAATTAGAACTCTAACAGCTCCCAAATAATAGCTAACAGTAGTGCTTCAGGTGCCAGGGTTTTAAAATGTCACAACCTTATGAGGTAGGTTCTAATTTTGTTCCCAATTTAAAATGAAGAAATGGGACTTGAAGAGAGAGGCTTGATCACTTGTCCTCAGTGAGTCACAGAGCCATTCCTGACTCCAGAGTTCACTTTAAGGCCTGAGAAGATGCATGCTTATTGAAAAACAGATCTCCTTCCCTATCATACGTATAGAAGGAAGGAAGCCATCCATTTATTCAACAAAATTTATTGCACATCTGCAATGTGCCAGGCGCCATCAAGACTCTGGATATTTGAGGGGCACCTGGGTGGCTCAGTTGGTTTAGCATGCAACTTCGGCTCAGGTCACGATCTCACAGCTCATGGGTTCAAGCCCTGCATCGGGTTCTGTGCTGACAGCTCAGAGCCTGCCTAGGATTCTCTGTCTCCCTCTCTCTCTCTGCCCCTTCCCTGCTCATTCGCTCTCTCTCTCCCTCTCGAAAATAAATAAATAAGCATTAAACATTTTTTAAAAAAGACTGTGTGGATATTTGAGGTGTGAGGACTCCAAAGGATTTATAACCTGGTGATTCTCAATAAAAGGTTTCTCTACCATCTAGAGAATTCACTTGCACACACCTTCTAAGTTAATAGTATAAAAATTACAGCACCAGTCATATTGTCCTGCTCTACTGTTTGTGTCTTCTTGCTTTGGCATTCTGCTGCCCTCATACCTCTCTGTCCCTACCTCCCTCTCTTCACCAACACATCCCTTCTGCAACCACCATATTGAACCTTACTCTGTTCTCCCCAACAATACTGAACACTTGCCTTCTTCTCCTTCTGTGATGATTCTCTTTTTTTTTCTGCCTGGGATTCATTACCTCTCACTCCCCTGAAATCCTTCTTGTCCCACTTAAATGCAAACTCTCTCCACCAACTGTTGGTAGACTTCGCCTATACACCACAACCAGAAGTGTTCTCCCCTTCCCTGGGGGCTCTCAGGATGCCTTGTCAACACTTTTCAGGACATCAGGCACATTTTGTCAGCAGTGTGATTATTTTGTACTGATCTTACCAACACTTCTTGACTGGGAGATTTTTAAGAGAGTGTGTTGAGTCTATTCATCTTTACATACCCCGGCATCTAGCAATTTAGTGAATAGATGGTTGAAGAAAGAATTTTCCCTGAACACAATTCTTCTGTGTATTAAAGGCAACCCTATGATGAAAAATTCAATTTTTCTGGATGTTGAGGAGAAATGTCATTTATCTAAGATCAGTCAGAGATGGACAACTTTTTCCTAGAACATTGTGATAGATAGTCCCCCAATGGCAGGTGCCACAATTGGGGGAATTTTCAGTCTTTTTAGTGAAATTTAGTTATTTTTTCCAGAATTGCTATGATTTTCTGTTTATCCAAGTGTTACACCTATAGCTGTTGTTTTTCCCATCTCTCAGCCTCCATTTTTCCCTCCAAGTTCTGGCCTTCGTCACCTCTGTCTTGCATTTTTGCAATAGCTTCACAAATGGGCTTTCTGATTTCTGTCTGTCTCTGTCTCTGTCTCTCTCAACTATAAATCCCCTCCCAACAGGCTCCAAAGGTGTCTTTCTAAAATATTACACTGAAAAGGCAATAGACCAAATTTTAAGAGGCTGGGCTCTACAGTCAGCAATACTCAAGTTTGTACCTCTGTTTGTCCACTTACTTGCTGTGTGACTTTGGACAAATTATTTAACTTCTTTAAATCTTATTTTCCTCTTCCATATTATTCAGGATGGCAACTATACTAATTCATAGCATTGTTCTAAAACCTTCTTAAGTAAGATGCTCAAGTAACATCCCTGGCATAAAGTCTCAATTACTGAATACTATTATTTTATTTTTACTTTTATTTATTTTTTAAATTTTATTTTTGAGAGAGAGAGAGAGAGAGAGAGAGAGATAGAGAGGGAGACAAAGCAGGCTGTAGGCTCTGAGCTGTCAGCACAGACATGAGGCTTGAACCCACACGCCGTGAGATCATGACCTGAGCCAAAGTCAGTTGCTTAACCATCCAAACAACCCAGGCGCCCCATGAATACTATCATTTTAATGTCACTCTTTCATTTTAGAAGAAGAAGCAGAAGAAGAGGATGCAAAGCAAGAGGAAGAAAACTTTAAATGCCTCCTAATGGGTTACAGTATAAAACATATACACTTGTTGACTTGCATTATAAAAATATAAAAGCTTTTATTATGTAGCTTCATTCTATCTCTACAGCACAATTTCCTGCTCTTTCCCTCCATGTAATCCCCCTTTCAGCCACAAAGAATTTTTCAATTTTTCCATGTCATTCCCTTTCACACCCATGAATATGTTGGTCTTTCTGACTGGAATCCACCCGAAGCCCAACAGTTAAACTCCTACGTCATTCAAGACTCAGGTATAAGCTCCTTTGTCAAGTCTTCCAGTTACCCCAGACAGAATAATTCCTGCATTTTGCCCCCAAAGCCATACTGTTCTTACTTCTATTAAAGTAAGTTTCATGTGACATTGTCGTTGTCTTTTTCTCAGTGAGCTGTAAACTGCTTTTAAGAATGTGTCTTGGGGCGCCTGGGTGGCTCAGTCGATTAAACGTCCGACTTCGGCTCAGGTCATGATCTTGCGGTTCGTGAGTTCAAGCCCCGCGTCGGGCTCTGTGCTGACAGCTCAGAGCCTGGAGCCTGTTTCCGATTCTGTGTCTCCCTCTCTCTCTCTCTGACCCTCCCCCATTCATGCTCTGTCTCTCTCTGTCTCAAAAATAAATAAACGTTAAAAAAAAATTAAAAAAAAAAAAAAAAAAAAAAGAATGTGTCTTATTAGGGATGCCTGGGTGGCTCAGTCAGTTAAGTGTCCGACCTTAGCTCAGGTCCTCATCTCACAGTTCATGAGTTTGAGCCCTGCGCTGGGTTCTCTGCTGTCAGTACAGAGTCTGCTTCGGATCCCCCGTCCCCCCCTCTCTCTGCCCCACCCCAACTCGTGCTTACTCTCTCTCCCATCTCTCTCTCTCAAAAATAAATAAACAATTAAAAATATATTTCAGAAAAAGAGCGTGTCTTGTTAATATCTTGCTCTGTAAACCTAGCAGAAGTGCCTGGCATGGGGTAAACTTCCATAAATATTTGTAAAATGCATTAATAAATGTATAAGTGAATAAATCCAGACACCAAAGGAATCATGCTTTGCAGAAGAAAGATGTAAAATCAGGCCTGAGCATTTCTCTTGTAAAATAGCATGATAAAATACACACACAGACACACAAATGCACATAAAAAATAAACCATAAAAATAAAGCAAACAATTTAATATCAGGGAATGGTTTTAGAAAATATTATGCCTTCTGTACTTGTTCAGTCTAATCTCCTAAAGCCTTTCTTCACATCTTCAATAAGTTCTTGGCAGTTGAAGTTCATAATAGTGACCTGGAGCCATCATAAGTCAAAACTCATTGGTTAAAACCAATTTTTGGTCCATCAGGACTTACTATAATAAGACAGTCAATAGGGATTATACTTCTGGGACTCATAAAAGCAAATAACCCTGAGTAAAGGAAAACCTTTATGTCCAAAGATTTACTTTGTGTTATTACATATAATAGCAAAAATATACAAGAAGCTGAATGCCCAAACTATAGTGATGTTAAGGACACTATGGCACATTTATTTAGTGGACTTCTGGTTTCTCACATTGCTTTTAATGTGTATGTAGTATAATGGGAAAATATTTACAATAAGTTAGGTTTAATAATCAGGGTATATAACTGCAAATAGACAAGCATCACAGCCATGTAATAAAAAGAACATATAGACAAAATACTGAAAAAAGATCGAATATTATTATTTGGGTAGTAGGGCCATGATTATCTTTTGTATTGTTAGTAATTTCCAAATGTTCTTTAATTAAATCCATTGTTACTATTATTCTTAAGATATCACGTATTTTTTAATCCAAAACCATATTTTGATGAGACTAATTCTGCCAACTCAAACCATTGGGCCAATTTAGTACAATGTACATTAGAAACCCCTATGAGTCATTCAGTTCTTCTTCAAAAGTTGTTCTAAGATATTTGCTAAGCTTTTATCTCAATTGAGCAGGCTTCCGTGGAGTCCTATTGTGTGGAGTCTTTGTGTTAGGCATTGGGTCGGAGGAGAGAAGATACAAGGACAATATACGATATCCCACAGCAGGTACTTCACACTCCAGTTATGTGGCTACACACACCTGATTCCCACTTATCTCCAGTGCAGCCTGTCTGCGTCAGATGCTCTAATAACGAGATTAAAGGCTACATGGCGTTTAACTCCACCTGACAGCTCTGGAGGAGGGTGTATGGGAAGCTGACATTTGAGTTGGGAGTTCAGGGCTGTGAAATGTAAAAATGTGAGGGAGAATATTTCAGGAAAAGGAAGAAAGGCTTTAAAATGTATGCAGAGTAATGAGTTGTCTGCTGTGATGGGAACATTCAATATGAAGTGGGGAAAGACTTGGAATGAGGCAAGTGCAATAATGCATTTGTTGGCAGTGCATGCGAAAAGCCTAAATAAACTTGATCTTCTTCCAAGCTTTAGATATTATATACTTAATTTATTCTGAAATATTTAATATATCATAACTGATTTTCCATGCATTGGCCTATTTCTTAGATCTGGACTTGCATAGTTATAAGTACAATGACATCAAATCTTTATCCAGGATTTGCTTGTGCTAAGCACTCTGCTAGGCATTTTCCGTATCATATGAGCCTCATGAAAACTCTAAGAGGTGGGTCTTTATTCCCATTCTACAGATGAATAAACTGAGTCACAGAAATAACAAATAATTTTCTCACGGTCACACAGATAGTAGATAGGAATGAAAGGTCGTGAAGGCCAAAACAAATCACATGACTCAATTAAAAATCTTGCCTTTGAACAGACCAGACTAGGTGATGCCCTGCCCATGTAGTTTAGTAAGATGGTCACTAGATGGCAGAAGCGGCCTGGCTTGGATAGAGTTTGGACTGGGTGCGGTCGAATCCTGGAAGCCTTCTGGGATTTAGCAGTGGTTAGAAATAGCTGTTTTCCCTTTAAATTAAGCAAATTGGGACTAGGAATAATATTCCTCCATACGAAGTTAAGCCTTAAAAGGAAAAATTTTCATTTTTCAAAATCAAGAATCACAAACACGAAAATAATTTCCCACATGTTTGGAATTTTGTAACCTACAAAAGAAAACTGAAGAGGCTATGAGTCTTCTCATTTCTTCCTTTACTGAGGAGGTGGATACTGTAAGCCTGACTTATTTAGTTGAAGATATCTCCGGTTTCAAATGGCCATACCTTTGTCTGCTACAGTAAATCTAGGGTGACAAACCTTGTTTTGGAGAATGAATACTCACCAGGACCTGAGAGGGGTACTTAATGCCCCGGAGAAGGTCTGACCTAAGTACCACATATCTACTGTGGATTGACTTTTACTTGTTCTTTCACCCTGTCAGATTTTCAACTATTTAATTTAAGTTAGGTACAAATATTTAACAGGGAGAGTTAAAGAGAAACATAGTACAAAAAATAAATTTAAGAGGCAGAACCTGATTTTGTCCTTTGTTATCTATTATTAAGTTCTTTAGTCAGGTTGAAGTCAAAACTCAAGCAAACTTTGCTCAAAGACCTAAAATAATATCTTTTAAAAGCATACCCTAATGAAATTCAATAATGGAAATGCCCAACTTAGAGGTGTAAGTCAAAGGGACACTCCTACAATCCTTGGGATAAAACACAGGCTCTACTCAGATCACCATATATCTGGACTTCTGTGAAAATGAAGGGTTCGTGATGGGGTCACTCTAAATGTATAAGAGATACATCAGGCCAAAGCATAGCAAGTTCAAATCACACCTTATCCACACATGAACAAACATGAAGATTCTTAACTATCCATTTCCTGTTTCATAGAAACTACATAACTCTGTAGCAATTCACTCCTTCTCTCAATGCCCCCTGCCCATCCCCCAGTCCTACTGAAAAAAAAAATGCCAGTCATAAACCATGCCACTGAAGAACACAAAGAAGAATCTGTAATTCCAAAATGTGAAATGAGAAGAACCATTCAGAACCATGTCGAGTGAAACAGAAAATATGTCACCCAATGTAATCTTGCTAGAACATGCCCCAGAGGCTGTTCTTTTAAATGGGAACCAAAAATGTACCTTCTTCCTCCTTCTCCCCATCTCTTCAAAAGGAAGAAATACTAATGTCTTCGTATCAGATTCCAGAGTATTATAGGGTTATATATTTATGTTACATATATATTTTTTAATTTAGATATAAATGTATACTTAACCAGCCTTTTGAAGTATGCTTAATATAAAATACAATTCACCAGTTTTAAGTGCACATTTTGATGAGCTTTGACAAACATATACTGTTGTGTGCACATGACCACTATTGTGAATATTTCTCATAACTCCAAAAATCACACATGCCCTTGTGCAAACATTCCCCTTCCTCCCAACCCTCTCTCAGCTCCTCAGCTCCTGATGACAAATACTCTACTTTCTGTCACTACAGTTTTTTTTTTTTAGAATATTACAAAATGAAATCAGACAGCATGTCATTTTTTTTTTTTTTTTTTGGCTTGGCTTCTTTTATTCAATGTAATGTTTTTAAGATTCATTCATGATATTCTATATATCAGTGGAGTTTTTATTGCTAGTGTTTTATTATATAGATACACTACAATTTGTTTACCCATTTACCAACACCAAACATTTTCTTGATTTTAGTTTTTAGCTATTATGAATAAATCTGCTCGGAACACTCAAATACAAGTCTTTGTGTGAACACGTGGTTTTATTTATCTGGGGCAAATTCCTAGGAGCGGGATCACTAGGTCATCTGGTAAATGTATGTTTAACTTTTTAAGACTCTGCACCACAATTTAGATAGGGATATATCCACTGCGTGCTGTTCTTTTTACTAAATCCATGTGTCTAGACCAGTAAAAGAGCAAAGGGCCTCTCTCTTACAGAAGAAGTTGAACCAATAGCCATCTCTGCTGCTTCAGACCTTTGCCATCATTTGTGTCTCGTTGGCCAGAGAGTGATAAGATTCCGAGATGTTTATCTGCACCTGGGGGAGAGAAAACTATCAAATGGTGCTGCCTCCCATCACACATCTCAGGCCACGGGCCTGAGCCTCCTGCTCTAGTGCATTTTGTCAACAGCTCTGCGCTGCGATCTGAGGTACCAGAACCACTCATAATAAAGCTGTCCTTGCCTTTTGTCCGTCTGTGTTTCTCCGCAGGTTCTTTCCCCAAAGAATGCCAGGGTAGAAGAAATTCTAGTAATAAGAGAATATTCACATTACTGAATCCCCTAGCCCAGTGCTTTCCGACATACCCCTCATGGACCTTAATAGCCAACATCTCTATGTATTAGTATTCAGTGCCTACTATCCCATGCTAATGTAAACATTATTACGTAGTTCCAGAAGTCAGGATTTGTAATATCTCAGCCTCAGTTTAAAATTTGGAAATCAGAACTTGAAACATCCAGGACTGAGAAGAGAAACTAACAATAAAATTAATGAATAGGAAGCTATTGCCTTGATTACGTTTAATATGTATTTACTAGCATCGAATAGGTTATACTAAGAACTGTTCTAGGCACTGGATATACAGCAGCAAACAAAATAAACAAGATCTTGTTTTCACGGGGTTTATTTTTTAATGGGATAGGAGATGATCAGTTCGTCCATGAATGGCCAAACACACACACACACACACACACACACACACACCGAGAAAAATATCAATGCTGGGCAAAGAATAAAACCAGGACGATGTGCAAGCAGGGATGTAAGGAAGCCTCTCGAAAGAAACCAGCCATATAAAGACGAGGGAAAGTTCATTCCTAGGCCAAAGAAACAGCTATGCTCCTCAGCTTTGTTTTCGAGGAACAGAAAGGAAACTGTTGTGGCACCGCCTGGAGTAGGAAGGTACAGTTTGCAAGATTTCCAGCAGTGTGAGGAGTTGAGATTTTTATACAATAAATAGTACATATTCTGTCTCCAAACCCCAAAAGTATTTTACCTCACAGTTGAGAAATATAATACCCTAGCAGAAAATTAAAGGGATTGAGGTTGAGAATGAATTTATTGAAGTCCAATAAATATTTTTATGTTCAATGAAAAAAATAATAAACCTGGATTAAGAACACTTGTCTTGCCTTCTAAAAACATACATTCCTTGCCTCCTTCTTTAGCACTACTCCTCAACTTTATTATCTAAACACTTCCTCATATTCTTAAAGATCTTCCTTCATTTTTATTTTATTTTATTTTATTGTATTGTATTTTATTTTATTTGCAGTGGTGATGGAGTAGCTCAAGAATTTTCATCTGTGTTTCAATGTTATGCTAATTTATGCAAATTAATACTTATGCTTTTGAAATGTTGTGTCCCTGAGTGACACACAATATCAGAATATGATATTTAGGCACTAAATCACAACGTAAATAGCACAAAGATAATTTGTTTCCGTGACGTAGTAAAACTGACAGATCACGTTGTGCCCAGTCAGCCGAAGGACTGAGAAGCAAAAGGCCCGTTGCTTGTCCAGTGACCTTGAGACGGTGGGTGAGGCAGGCCAGGCAGAAGGGGCCGAGTTCATTGTGCAAGTTGGAACTCCCAGCAACCTGCACATATTTAATACATCATCATGGTTTATACATGGTACACAGAGATAGATCTGCAAATACCATAGTAGGCAATTTTCTGGTTAGAAAGAGTTTACTTGACTGAAATTCTTAGTAAAGAAATGTTATAGTAGATGGATGCCATTTTAAAGCAACTGAAAATTAAAAGATACTTGAGTGTATAAAATTTTAGTTTATTCCCTATTAATTCCAACTAATTATAATTAATACTATAATAGTGATTCACTATTTACTCTATGCTTACATGGTCAAGTACTACGCTAGGAATAGTACAATAGTCCCAACAGTCTTATGCAGAAATTATGGCTTAGGAATATTCATTAATTTGTTCAATTTCACGCTTGCCAGTGATTCCATGGTCAGAGTTTAAATCCAAGTCTGTCCAAGTTCAGAGCTCTTAACCTCTACACACTACTGTCTCAGAATGAGAACAAACCAGAAAATGGTTCTCTGGAGCAATTTCATAATGGCTATTAAATCTATTTACAAATTTTAATGTTTATTTTTGAGAGAGAGAGAGAGACAGAGTATGAGTGGGGGAGGGGCAGAGAGGAGGGAAACAGAATCCGAAGCAGGCTCCAGGCTCTGAGCTGTCAGCCGAGTCCCTCATGGGGCTTGAACCCACAGACGGCGAGATCATGACCTGAGCCTAAGTCGGACGCCTAGCCAACAGAGCCACCCAGGCGCCCTGCCCCCCCCCCCTTTTTTAATGTTTATTTATTTTTGAGAGAGAGAGGGAGAGAGGACTATTAAATCTATTTTAAAGGGAAATCACATCTTTTGAATAAGCGGGAGATACATTTCCTTATTTCTTCTCACTCATTCATTCAACAAGTATTTATTGAGCACTTGCTTCATGCCAGGCACTGTTCTATACTTCGAAAACTGCAGCAATGAACAAAACACAGTGTCTACCCTCCAGGAGTTTTATTACAGTACGGGAAATATATTAGCTCATATGGCTATCATAACAAACTACCGCAAACGTGAGGGCTTATACCAACAGAAATGTATTTTCTCACAGTTTTAGAGATCTGGCATAAGAATCTTTTAAGAGTGATACGAAGGCGAAACAACGCATGTATCTTCTCTTCTTTGGCAAGTTTTCTGAGTGTGCTTCCCATCCTCCCACACAAAAGATATTTTTTCCTTTCAAATGCTGCCATCTATCCTATGTTTGACACTTGTATGCTTTACTGTGTTATTTTTAAGTCCACGTTAGTGGCTTCTGTTTCTGTCCAAAGAACAGGTTTATAAAAAGCAGGAGGCATTTCTGTTAAGTAGACAATACTTAGGTATTTAGGTACTTAATATAGTATACTTAGGTACCTAATGCAATTCATTAGGTGCTGAAATATTTTTTTGAAAACTGGGCACATCACTATTTTGATGTATAAAAAAATATCTTCAAAAAAACAGATCTCCTATAGATAGCACACCATGGCTAGAGGGTAGTCCCCCAAGAAACAGAAGGCGTCAGGCCGTTATCATCACTTTTTTAGTATGAAGAGAAGATTTTAGAAATAATCATAGAAGATAATTTCCCCTCTACTCCCAGAAAGTGAGAACTCCTTGGAGATTAGAACTAAGCCCAATATGTATTTTACGAAACAAGGAATCCTTTTCTCTTCCTTTCTAGCCAATAAACAGACATTATTTCCAAATAAGTGAGGTTAGCCTTTCCTTACTGCTAAATAAAAGTATCTTTTAGATTAAGACAAAAGAAAGTCATTCAAAAACAGAAATACTGACAGGTGAAACCACTCATGCAAAAGTTCTTTTGCAACAGATTTAGGCAAAGTACACCTGAGAAGAGTTTTAAAAGTGGAATAGCCCTAATTGTTCCTGAATACAGGTCTGAGTGCAACGTGGGCTCGTAGACCGTGGTCACCTCTGGGTCCCTGGCTCAGGAAAAGGAACAGGACATATAGAGTAGTACCGAATTCAAATCTTTTCAGCAGATGTTTATGGGGCATCTTATAACACAAGGCAGTTCACCAAATATTCAAAGATGAAGACCCAATTCTTTTCCCCAATATGGACATCAAAGCTAGACTCAATTTCCCAGTTTCCATTTGTGCTTTTGAGAGTAGGCTTAATGCGTTGCAAATAAATCCAAAGTGGATAATGCCTCCAAACACTAGAAGTTTAGTTTTCTCTAACTTTAGGGTCCCATGTTGAATTTCTTTTTCAGATCACCTTTGAAATGGTCAATCACGGATGAAGGCTCTTTCCGGCTTGTGGCTCTTCCCTTCTCTCAGTGCTCTTCCCCCTGCAACCAGTCAAAATAGGGGACAGACCACACACAGACTTGCAGGGGAGTTTTTAATGACAGGCTTAGAGAAGGAACACATTTCTTCCAACGTTCTATTAATCAGAACTCAGTCACATAGCCACAAGTAACAGTGGAGGGTGAAAAAGGTAGGCAAGTTGCTATGAGGAAAAGGAAATTGGTTATGGAGAACACATCACAGGTTGAAAACTGATTTGTTATTTTAAAACATGGAAATCTCTGTTGTTAGCAGAATCTTGGTGATAAGCCTTACATATTACTGTTTAGCTTTGCTGATTTATCTATAAGGAAATATCACCCAAAGATAATAGAAGCAAAAAAAAAAAATACTTTGAAGTATTCATAAGAACATTTGAAACAGAATCTTCATTTTCTGTCATTGCTCATCTTTTATTATGTTAAAGAAAAGTTAAACATTCCTTGCATCTTACTTTACATATTAATTTTCTGTACAGAGACTGGAATGAATAAGTCACAGGAATAAAAGGCACAGCTTAGGGAATATAGTCAATGATAATGTAATAGCTTTGTATGGTGACAGATGGTAGCTATACTCGTAGAGAGAATAGTATAGAGAAGTTGAATCACTACATTGTACACTGGAAACTAACGTAACATTGTGTGTCAACTATACTTACAAATTTTTTTTAAAGGAAGGAATATATATATATATATGTATATATATACACATATATATAAAAATTTTTTTTAATGTAACTAACTTAACTGTGTGTCAACTATACTTAAAAAATTTTTAAAGGAAAGAATATATATATACATACATATATATATACATATACACATGTATACATGTATACATATATATATATAAATTTTCTGTAGCCTTCAAGTTCTTCTGGATTTTATGTAAGTTCATCATCTCCAGTCTTTCTTGACTTTCTATTCTTTATAAGAAATCAGTCATCCTGGAGAACAAAACAGAAGCAGATCTGAATGTGGTATAGTGAAATGAGAGTTTCATCAACCAGATCATCTTAATTGTCACCAAAACCATGGCTGCAGAGAAACTATTGTCTGTGGGTTGAATGAACATTATGTCTCTCAGAGGTATTCTGCTTTCATTTGGGTTTTTTTTTTGGGGGGGGGAGTGGAGTTGCCCCAAATTTATGTAGATAATCTTAAAATTAAGGACAAATCCAATTCAAATGTTTTGGTTATGAATTTTCAGCTGGATAATAAAATTATTTGATATATTTTGTATTACAAAGGAGGTCTTGGTAGCTACCCTGTCATGGCACAGGGTAAGGAACAGAGTTGTTCAGTCACTATGCTGCACACCTGAAATACCTGTGGCAACTATATTTCAATTTTTTAAACTTTTTTAACATTTATTCATTTTTGAGAGACAGAGACAGAGCACGGGCAGAGACAGAGAAGGGTAGAGAGAGAGGGACACACAGAATCGTTAGCAGGCTCCAGGCACTGAGCTGTCAGCACAGAGCCCAATGCAGGCCGTGAGATCATGACCTGAGCCAAAGTGAGACACTTAACTGACTGAGCCACCCAGGCGCCTGACTATACTTCAATTTAAAATAAAAAGGAGGTCTTTGTATCCAGTAAGATTGGAAATGAAAGCTTCAGTCCACGTTCTAGGAGAAAAATGAAAGTAATAAGCCCATTCAGTATGTTTCCGCTGAACTAGGAATGAAAGTCCACACTTGGGCACACACAATCATACACACAAACATACAGAGTCTGCATAGCGCCCCCCCCCCACCCTCCTCCAAGCAAATTACTTTTTTTGATGACATCTGTAGGACAATGAGGCCCACACATTCCCCTGGCGCCATCACCCATCAACATATTTCAGTGTAAGATCAGCACTGTTCTTTCTAAAGTCAATAGCTGTGGTTCAGTTCTAGCAGGGAATAAAAGGGAGACACGGCAAACTTTTAATCCAGAAGGTACATTTTACATCCCAGTGCACTGCTCTAATTTCTTTAGGTACAACAAAAGGAGACAGCTCAGCCCTGAGTGGTGCCATGGAAATATGGGCCAATCCATAGTACCTATACAAATAGTGAACTGCCATTCCGTGATGGTCTATAAACTTGCCATTCAAAACATGGTTTTTGGGCATCTCCTAAGAGTTTGTTAGAAAGGAAGAATCTCAGGCTCCACCCAAGAGTGATTGAATCAGAATCCATGTTTCAACATGTTCACCGGGTGATTCATAGAGACGTTGAATCTGAGAGTCACTGTTCTGTAGGGCTTTGTCTTCTTTGCCACTGTTTTATCTCCTATTAATTTCTTAACACGATTATCATGTGAAAACAATTGCGTTTTGTTGATATCTCTTTATTAGCATCACTAAAAGGGGCAAGTCACTAGTCCTGCAATCCAACTTAATGAATTAAATAGGCCTATTAATTAGGACACAAATGCTTTGTGTAGGGTTACACTAGTTGATTTCTTAGGGAAAATTTACTTGATTTTCAAAGGATTAAAGACTGTGATCGTGGAGTTGGAGAAGGAGAGCTGGTAATCCTGATTCTCTTCAAAATCTACTTGTACTAAATATTTTTAAATCTTTTACCATTCCATAATTATAGTCAGCAAAATGACATTTTATCTTGTTGCTAAAAGTTCACACTCAGTTATTAAAGTTATGAAAGCAAAATTATCTTAAGCATAAATAAGCATGCATATTTATGTATTTGATTGGAAAATCCTACAGCGTGCATAGTAAATACCATTTCCAAGAGGAATTAATAGAAACTCCACCAGGTACATATGCATTTATACAAGACAATTTATTAATGTCAAAGATTATCAAGATTTTTTTTTAATTTTTTTTTGTTGTGACATTTTATGGATAGCATCATTCACAAATTATTGACATACTTTAATTGGCGAAGGGTACATCCACAACTGATCCATGAGAGTTCTTTTATGCCCCTAGATGTACAAGCCTCAGGCAATACTACAATTAGTATGAGTGGACTCTGCTCTTTAGAAAACATGAGGCCAATTATTCTCACGACCGATAAAATCCCAAATGACCTTAAGTGTTCCCACAATATACCAAGGACATTTCTTCTATGGAAAGTGCCAAGAGCTGGTGCAAGAATGTCTTAGGAAAAAGGGAATTTTCCCACAGTAGAACAGGGGAAATGCATGTTGAAAGGCAAGTACTAATATGCCATATGAAGCATGTGACCTACTTAATTATGGACCCTTGGGACATGCAATGTGTGTGCAAAGCAACGAAGGCCTTAAAGGTCATATTTGAGGAGCACAAATCAGATGTAAGGCGGATGAAGGAATCCTGGTTGTGTGGCATCTTAATGAGATAAAACATCCCATCACATCTTTATAGTTTATAACTATTGATGACAACCACAAACCCCCAAGGGAAGAGGCTGAAACGCTTATTAAAACAGCGAGAGGCTTGCTGCATTTACAAATGTAATATGTTGCAACTGAGGGATATTCACAAAGAAATGGGCTGGGCCTTTTTTTTCCCCTTTAGATTATAGAATTTATAAGTAAAATGAAATTGTGTTTTTCTAATCTAATGATTTTCCTGTTACAATCTTCAGGCCCTTTTCTGTAAAATTACATCCTCAAAAAGAACTGTTCACAAAATAAAATTCTTAAGAAATCTCTCTCATGTAAATAATCCAGGGAGATTTGCTGAGCCCTTGTGCGTACAGAAGGCAATACCCCAGGAGCCCCTGCTGGAGCTCATCCCTTCTATGCCTCTGAAGACACACAGTAATTTGGGCAAAGTAGTTGCCTTCTCACAACAAATTCAACGCCTCTATCTCTAAAATGGCATTTCCCAAAATGAGCGTGTGCTTTTCATGAATTACAAATGCATGTACAAAAGACGCACTTTATGGAGGCAGTCCCAGCAATTATAAATGGAACAACTATAATGACTGTCAAAGTAAGCCCAATGCTCATGAAATAATAATACCCTATACTTAATATTTTTCTCTGAGGAGCATAGTGCACTTTACAAGCATGGAAATGTTTCTCTTTTTAGTAAAAGAGTTTTTTAAAAAGTCTATTCCGGAATGTTGAGTGAGATAAATTGCACTCATTTCAGCAAACTATTGTGTAATTCTCAATGTTCTATTCACTGTATATCAAACTGTTTATCCTAGTGCATTTTTTTATGAGGATGATATGAGAACATTTCCTGTTTTTCTTTCAGGCTATCTTAATTCATCTCTGGATTATTGTATTTAATTAAAATATCCCTTTTTAAGTTTTACACTGATTAAATATAGCAGACTCATACATTACAGTTAGTTTTTAATGCACAAACAGTAATTGTAAAGTTTTGTACCTATATGGTTTTGCTGCCCTATGTATTTGAGAAGCCGTATTTTCTGGAGAGAGCTTGCATTTGTAAGATTGGTCATTTCCTTGTTTAAACCATGTGCTATGTACTTATTTTCTTTTGGCGGGAAGGAGAATTTTAAATTAGGTTTGCTAAGGTATGTTTCATATACAATAAAAATTCTCCTTGTAAGTGTACAGATTAATGGATCTTTATAAATGTATATGTAGTTATGTTACCACCACCACGAACAACTTACATGATGTTTTTGTCATCCCCAAAATTTCCTCGTGTCCCTTTGCAATTACCTCCCGCACCCCCACCCTCACCCCTGGCAACCGCTGATCTGCTTTCCATTATTATAGTTTTGCCTTTTCTAGAATATCATATGGAATCATACAATATGTGGTCACTTGTATCTAACTTTCTTCACGTAACATAATACTTTCGAGATTCACCCATATTGCTGCATACATCAGTTCATTCTTTTTTATTAGCAAATGGTATTCCATTGTATAGATATACCATACTTCATTTATCCACGCGCCAGCTGATGGATTGTTTCCAGTTTGGGTGGTTATGAATAAAATTGCTATAAACATTTACATCCAGATCTTAGTTCAGACATCTAAAGCTTTATTTTTTCTTAGATAAGTATCTAGAAGTGGAATTACTGGGTCAGGTGCTAAGTGCACATTTAATGTACATGAAACTGACCGACCATCATCCAAAGTACTGCTACCATTTTGTATCTGTACCACCAATGTACAAGACTCACAGCTGTTCCACATCCTTGCTCACACTTTACAGTGTCAATCTTTTCCATTTTTGTCATGCTGGGCACAAAGTAACATCTCATTGCGATTTTAATTTGCATTTCCCTAATTACTGATGATGTTAAGCATATTTTCATGTACTTATTAGTCATTTGTGTATCTTTTCTGTTGAAATGTCTCTTAAAATATTTTTCCCTTTTTTAAAGTGTATTGTTTGTCTTTCTATTATTGATTTGTAAAAATTCTACATATTCTGGATACAAGTCTTTGATCTATGTTTGTAAACATTTGCTCCCAGTCTGAGCTTTGTTTAAAAAAAAAAAAATTATTAATCGTTTCTTTAGAAGGACAGAATTTTAATTGGATGAAATTTAATTTTTCTCTTATGATTTAGCTTTTTGCAACTCATTTTCTTTTTTTCAAATGCTCTTAACGTTTAGAAATGCCTCTTTTACTATTAGCTAAAATAAAACAAACCTAATGCATTCTCCCACTCTATTCCTGTTTTAATTCATCTCATGTTAGGGAAATTCAGGCAATGTATTAGCTTCCTATTGTTGTTGTAACATACTCCCGTAAATTTGTTGGCTTATAATGACATAAATTTATTATTTTATATAATTATGGAGATCAGAAGTCCAAAAATGATTCTTACCGGGCTAACATCAAGGTGTCAGCAGGGGTGTTTCTTTCTGGAGACCCCAATGAAGTCTTTTTTCATTGTCTTTTGCTGCTTCTAGAAGCTCCCCACATGCCTTGGATTGTGGTCCCTTCCTCCATCTTCAAAGCCAGCTGTCTAGTTTATATGACCTTCTTCATAGAAACTCATTTTGACCTACTTCTCTGCCTGTCTCTTCCACTTTTAAGGGCCCTTGTGATTAATTGGTTCCACCTGGATAATTCTGCATTATCTCCCTTTCTTAAGGTCAGCTGATTAACAACCTTACATCCTCAATTTCCTCTTGCCCTGTAATACAGTATATTCACAGCTTCTGAGGGTTAGAACAAGGACATTTTTGGAGGCCCATTATTCTGCCTACCACTGGGAACATGCTAAGAAATCAGACTAAAAGAATCTGTGTTACCATAACCTCTAGCCTATTTTTTGTATACTACTTAAGAATATATCGTACTGTGCCAACCCATTTGCTTGTCTGTCCACAACCCTTAAATTGTAAACTCTTTGGGGAAAGGGACTAGATTTTTCTTTTATCTGTGTAGCCTCTATAGAGATACACTTGTTATGTAAAAGGCAGTCCAAAAATATTTGATAGTTGATGAAAGAAAGGAAGGAAGGAGGGAAGAGAGAGAGAGAAAGAGACAGAAAAGTTTCTTCAAATCAATGCTCTGTTCTTGCTCACTTCTACTTTCATTACTATACTTCGTGCTGAGTGGGTTAAATATTAGATCTCCTGGTTATTTACTCTATGACTGAGTTTCTGTATTCGATTTCTACTGCAGCTGTAACAAATTACCATAAACTAAGCAACTTAAAAGGACACCCAATTATTCCCTCACCATCTGTAATTCGGAAGTCTGGCTTGGCTCAATTGGGTCCTCTGCTCTGGGTCTCACAAGGCCAAAATCCAGGTGTTGACCAGAATGGGCTCTTTACTAAGGAGGGTAAAGAGAATTCATTTCCTTGGGGATGGAGGTCCCTGTTTACTTGTTGGCCATCAGCCAGGGTCCACTCTCTGGTTGTAGGGGCTGCCCACACTCACGCGGCCCCTCCATCTTCAAAGCTGCAAGAGTAAGTCTGAGTCCTTCTCATGCTTTAATTCTCTCTAGATTTCCGAATCTGTCTTTTAAAGGCTCATGTGATTAAATCAGGCCAGTTGGATAATCTTAAGGTCAACTGACTTGGGACTTTAATTACAACTGCAAAATCTCTTCACAGCATTACCTAGATTAGTATCTGATTAAATAACCAGGGAATCCTGGGCTAAAGTGGGGAGAATCTTTAGATTTCTGCCTAACGACTTCTGACTTAACCTAGCTGCTGTACCTTGTTTTCCCTATCAAAAATGAGGGTGGGGATTAGCCCTACGTCATCAATAGCTATGGCAATTAAATGTCATTATTCATGTAATATGCATAGCACAGATCCTAGACCGTAGTTGGAATTCAAAATAAATTCTTTTCTTGCCAAAGTATATTCATTTTCACAAGTATTTACATTCTCTTCCTATTATTCTATGAACTTACTGCAAACTGTATGCAAAAATAAACTTGACTGTTTTTAATAAAGTTGATTTCACACTCAGAAAAATCTATATTTTGCATGAAAAATAAAGAATTTTCCCATTAAACTTATATGTGGTGTTTTACAAATAAGTTTTGACATACTTGCAAACTTAGAATAAAATATCCTAGGCCAAATTTTCTAGGAAGCTTTATTGCTCCAATTAATGTTTATTATTTCCTACCTTCGTTATAGGGAAACTAGTGTTGTTGTATGCATTTTCTTTATGCCAGGAATTAATCTCATCTCCTTAAGACCTCCCTAATTTACTAAAGAATCTCCCTGTGTCTTTGATGTGGAAAGACAAATGACAAACAGCTGTTCTCACCAGAGAGTTCCTAACCTCTGACATAGGTTGAGTGAGTTAATCTATAAAATGGTTGACCTTCTGATGGCTAGGTTGAGGGCTTTTAATAGGTAAAACACTTATAAAAGAATGAATTCGATATTTCTGTCTCCAAAAATTACCTCATTTTCTCATCAGACCTTCGGTCCCCTAATTACTCTGTCTTTCACGTAAAATGAGAAGACAGATTTCTAACAAGATTACTATGGTTTCCGGTTATTCTCAGTGTTCTTTCTACATCCTATTTTATTAAATGAATTTTTAAATCTTGAACAACTCATCTATTTATATATTAACAGCGACAAATCTGTTAACTCTACATTTATGTAAAAATATTCAAGTTAATTAAAAACAAAAATATCAATAACTTACCTGGGCTCTTTCTTTTTCTTGTTTTTGTTTCTGTTTTGTTTTTAGTAAGGACATTTGCTATACTTACATTTGTACAGTTTTTAAAAGAATTTTCCATTATTTCACTTCATCTTCACCACAACCCCTTTAAGAAGTCAGATGACTATTATTATCCCCTTTTACCAGTGAGGAAATAGACTTAGAATAATTAACTTGGTTATTTTCATGTTAGCTGGTAAGAAACTGAACTACAACCTCTGATTTTTATCCTGTGTTCTTTCCTCGACACAATGGAGCGATTATATTTGAAACATCTCTAAGTTTACAGACTCCTCTTTAAGTGTAAATTGTTAAGCTACATGTTAAAATTTATTTATTTGTTTAAATGCACTCTATTCTAAAATAACATAAAAAGACCCATACCACAGAAAACTTAAGTTTTTGTGTGTAACTGTGAAATTAAAAAATTCTAATTGTGATATACGTTTTTTTTTTTGTGATATACGTTTTAATTAAAAATGCATTTATTATTATTATCTTCCCATGGTAAATTGCAATAACTATTCTTTAAATCCCCTACTATATTTTCATTCTAATTGTGAACATTCTAATTTTGAAAGCCTAATTTTTCTCTAAAAGTCCAGAAAGCTCTCTTAGCTACACAGAGTATTATCATGGTGTTTTTGGAAGTTAATAATAACTAGAATGACGGTACTTTATCATTCAAACAAGGACAGTTTTGAGAGGGAGAGAAACACCATCAATAATTATGCTGGAACAGCAGGCATAACTCAGAAAGGGACCAAGAGACCAGGATATATGGCCACTCTAATAATAACCCACATAGTTTCCTGACTTCAAAGATTTTCATTTTCTTTAGTGATTAACAAACTTTATCTTTCTTCCCCTCCCCGTAAGCAACCTGAATTTAAGACTGGACTTCGGCCCTTGTCAACACCTCAAACTGCTTTATCTCTAAAATTTTGAGGTCCAGAACTTTCCTTTCTTCCTTTTTTTTGCCTGCAGACCACAGACCACTCCCTATTTCAGTAAAGCTCTCACTAGAACCCTTGATCTCTTCCATGCTGTATCCTTCCAAGGGACCCAACTTTTCAGTTCTGTACCCTCAGCACTTCACATGATCTCTTCCCTTTCTATTGTGAGTCTGTTTGGTATAATTGAAGAAAGTCACAAAACCACGCTTGTTTGTTTTGTTTTTTGTTTTTCAGATTCATCCTGTCTGTTAGCAACTGGCCCCTCCCTTCTACTTAACAATCTTTTCAGTCATCATTAATTAATGTGTTTTCTGCCACACTCCTCAGGAATAAATCAGGAATAATTTCTGCCTTCCAGGAGAACACAAATAGTAAGACAGATAGTCATGAGTACAAAGAGTGCAATTACGAATTATAGATTTAAAGATAGCAGTATGTTGGGACATAGTGGGGCCATAAATAAAAAATGGGGTGACTCAAGGGGGTAAAACAAGCCAGGAAAGGTTTCACAGAGTGGTACTTCTTGAACTAAGACTTGAAAGACGAATAGGCATTCTCAAGTGGCAAGGGAGTGGGATGAAAGAATATTCCAGGCAGAAGGAACACCATGATCAAAGGCAGGGAGATATGAAATAGCCTGATGTACTTGCAGGACTG
The DNA here is from genome assembly GCF_014898765.1 of Herpailurus yagouaroundi. Classification (NCBI taxonomy): domain Eukaryota; kingdom Metazoa; phylum Chordata; class Mammalia; order Carnivora; family Felidae; genus Herpailurus; species Herpailurus yagouaroundi. The sequence continues at coordinate 4,834,636 of NW_024412406.1, forward strand.
CAAGCATTTCTGAATGGCTGAATTGTGGGCCTCAGACAAGGCTGGAGAAATTTCATGCCATGATAAGAAATTTGATCACTATACAGAAGACAATAGGAGCAACTGAATAAACAGAGGACTGATGTGGTTAGTTTTACAGTGTAGAAATATCACTTTGGAGGTGAAGAGAATAAAAGATAGGAAGGATGAAAGACACGAACCTGTGATACCAATGAAGATGCTGACGCAGATGTTTAGGTGGGAGATGCTATGTCTGCATTAGGCCCCTAACAACAAGCTGGGTGAGGAGGAAAAAGAGAAAATTAAGGATGGAGGTTGGAAAGATCTGGATTTTGAGTTAGCTGCTAGTGAGAACTAAGTGAACGGACTCAGCGATCCCTCAGGATCTGATATGGGTTGCTAGATAGGAGAGTGATTCAACAAACATAAAAATGCAAGAGAAGTAACACATTTATGGAAAAAATAATGAACACAGTTTTATAGACACATTAGGTGCCTGTAGTAAACACTGTGCTGGTACCCCTGTGGGGTTGAAGGACTTACTCTCTGCACTGCTGAGAGTGAGAGGCTTCTTGTCCAAGTCTAGTCCCCTCTCTAGGGGCAGCCTGTATCCATTGCTGGTCAGTGCATGGGTACAAAGGCCCAGCCTCTTCATTCCAACTACAGACAATATTGTAGAATCATCTCAGCTTCAGAGCTCCTTAAGAAGTTACCGAAGTTAATTTCTCCTTCTGTCCAAGATGCTTCTTTCTTTCCCCATCTAAAGATGTTCCCAAGTGTACTCCTTAACAAACACCCTACACACAAATTCTCGGTGGGCTTCTTCAGAGACCTCAACCCACAATAGTGCTTTCGATCAACAAAAGTGGAAATGTCCTATAGCACTTTTGAGCCCAGAACATGACTGATTTTGAGTGAAGATATTAACTGAGACCATTGGACCAAATGAACTCATTCAGGGAGGACAGAATGAGTGATTAGCTAGGAGAGTCAGAGAAATCTGAGGTGTATCAACACTTAAAGAAGTTGTTAGGAGAAGAAAAGCTAGAAAGAATCCTGAGGAACATTGCTTGGAGGGGTAATAGAATCAAGAGAGGATGCTATTTAAGATGTCAAAGGAAGAAAGAAGTGGTCAAAAGTATTAGATGCAAGAGAGAGAGAGAGAGAGAGAGATCAAATGAAATCAGGCTTGAAAAGAATCTAGTGGTAGTAACAATCAGGGGACCAGTTGGCACTTGGATGGGGCCATTAATACCGTGGTAAGGACAGACCTGTCTACCATGGATGCAGTGGGCTCATGGTTTAAGTGAGGCAGCTCCAAGTGGGGAGGAGAGCTTTAGGGTAGAAGCTTAGAAGCTTTAGAGAAGCTTAAGTGGGGAAGAGGGCATTAGGGTAACAACTAAAGAGTAATGCAGCATTGTGACTTACGTGTGAATCCACGTGCCTCTGTGTAGTCTGCTTCAGTAGAGGAAACAGTTGGCCTTCACTTTCTCCAATAAACTGTCTCTAATCCCTCGGCTGACAGCAGTTGCTTCCTCCTCTGACTCCTAAGATTTCACCTGTCTCTTTCTCATGTCCTTCTCATTTTCTTGCTCGTATACTAGTCATAGGCATGGCTTTCATATATTTTATTAGTCTTCAAGTCTTCTTGGGAAAAATGTCATGAAGAAATTACCTTTGAATCCTTAAAACTATCTTGAATCCCCTATGCAGTGATACCCAATAGTAGGTGCCCAATTAATACTTGTAAGAAAAGATAATGAGTGACTCAAACAGGAAGAAAAAGCGGGTGTATTGAGTCATTGAGATGCCCTCTACTCTAAGACATCATTTTGAGGAAAAGTTGGAGAAAGAGAGAAAGGAATTATTGTCATCTGTGTACAATATAAGCCTATGGAACCAAGATCCAGTGATACTGAGAGGTAGGCAGGCTTGAGAAGGTTGCTTCCAAACTAAACTGACTTTCTGGGCAGGAACAAGACATCCAATCAAAGATGCTAATTCGTCCCCTCAAGGTACCAATGGAAGTAACAGTGTGACATATACTGTGGTATTTCAGGGTCCAGATTGCTACTATGGAAGCACTATGGAAGCCCACTACTGAAGTGTTTCATAGCTTGGTATCCAACGGTATTTAGAGGTTTGAAGATGTTTGTTTGATTAGTAAATACGTTCCCAATGAACTAACATCTGAGAATTAATCCAAGTGTGTTCAATTTATTTGTTATATTTTCCTAAACCATACCAATTATCTAGTATAGTCTTCTGGTTTAAAAAAAAATTATAGGGTGGAACTCAGAAAATAATTGTAACTTTAGCATTCTGCACAGCCTGTTAATATTTCCTTTCAAAACTAAGTCCCCCCCCCAAAAAAAAAGAAAAGAAAAGAAAAGAAAAGAAGAGAAAAGAAAAAGAAAGAAAGAAAGAAAGAAAGAAAGAAAGAAAGAAAGAAAGAGGAAAGAAAGAGAAAAGAAAAAGAAAACCTAGGTTCCAAATGACAATGACAGGGTAGGAGAATGTAGAATAAAGAGAAAACCTCTATATTCTGTTTCTAAAATCTTTGAGTGAATGAACCAGAGCAGGGTTATATCAGCAATACCTCTGTCTTACTACAGAGTTTTTCAGTTGCTTCATCACACACACACACACACACACACACACACACACACACACACCAAAAAAACCACCCTCTTCAGGGAAATTAAAATTGTCTGTAGGTGGGTTTTCTTAATCATTTGCTTGCTAATGAGAATGAATTTAGGATGGCTTGCAAAATTTGGAATATTTCACATGAAGCTATTTTATTAGTGTTCAAGTTCCTTTTGAGGGAAACCAAAATTTATGAACCTTATTAAGTGTACATATCTCCCAGCCAAAGTGAAAAAAAAAAGAGAGAGAAAACACTTTTTTTCACATTTTGTGTTTCTCTTATTTGTACCTTTCCCTACAGGGGATCTTGGCCTCAGAAACAAAATAAGCATTTCTAATTGGTGGAACAAAAGAGTGATATATTTGAAGTAATGAGTTGTGACAAGCCATAGATGATAAATTAGGCAGGTAGGATGTAGAAAAAATATCAGGTTGATAAAACCCAACACTTAGAGATACACAACTGGAGATGCAATTTTCAGGGAAAATGAACCATTTTTATAAATATTTTCAAAAATTTTAAAAGTTCCTCCAATATAAACTAGAGCCATTTTAAAAATTAACAACCTAAACCAAGATTTATAATATTAATTTTGTTTATAATATTTAGAGAACACTGATAAAGTTAGAAATTATTAATAGCGATATTTTTGGTCTTGAGAAAAAATAACACTCTGAAATTTACTTTATTTGAATTAAAATATTTATGAAGAGTATAAAGCTTGGAATGCATCAAATTTGCCTGTAAGACATAGCTGCATATCACAAAGCATGAAATATGTAAAAGCATTTAGTAAATTCCAGAAAGAAGATAAATTTGAGACATAATGCATTACTTATTAGAAGACTTTAAGAAATTGGAGGAACAAGTTTTCTGAAGACATGTTATCAGCCCATCAAGTTTAAGCTGAAGAAAGACTCTCATGACCTACCTTTCTTTCTCCCCAAATCCGGAACATCTCATGCTAGAACTACATGGTCATCAGTGACCAGCAACTCCTACTTATCTGCAGAGCCCCTCTAAAATCCAAGACCTAGATGACTTGGGAACCTGTGTCTGTCACTGCATTATATGAAAACAACCTATAAAAGATGTGAAGGAATGTGCCTTAAGACCAACGACAAGACACGGCCCTATTTCTTTTTTTTTTTTTAATTTTTTTTTCAACGTTTTTATTTATTTACGGGACAGACGGAGACAGAGCATGAACGGGGGAGGGGCAGAGAGAGAGGGAGACACAGAATCGGAAACAGGCTCCGAGCCATCAGCCCAGAGCCTGACGCGGGGCTCGAACTCGCGGGGCTCGAACTCACGGACCGCGAGATCGTGACCTGGCTGAAGTCGGACGCTTAACCGACTGCGCCACCCAGGCGCCCCAAAGACACGGCCCTATTTCTATGGGATAATGACTGGGGACTCCGAGGGAATGAAGGTGGAAGAACATGGGCTCGGAAAGGGACAAGGTAAGCTTCCAGAAAAGGCAGTGTCACAGTAGGCTTCCTCTGGGTGCCAAAACTTCTGTTACCATATGAATTGGAATCAAGAGTAAATTAAAGCACCGGGCCGCAGGGGGGTGTGGCAGGGGGTGAGTGATTTCAACTCAGCTCTTGATCTTGGGTTTTGTGAAATCGAGCACCTTCAGGTTCTGCGCGACAGTGAGGAGACTGCTTGGTATTCTCTCCCCCCCCCCCCCCACCTCCTCTCTCTGCCCCTACCGCCCCTCAAAATAAATAAATAAATAAACATTAAAAAAAAAAAAAAAGAATAAACGACTGCTGCAAAAGGATAGCTGGTCCCTGGCATGTCCCAGTGGGATATATCTCTACTTCTACAAGAATTTTGTTCTTCCTCTGGCTCCCACCCATACAGTAAACATGATGGATCCTACCACCTCTGAAAATGAGACCTCAGTTGTATTCCCCTGAAATGTAGCTAAGCGTGGAGGACCCTGGAATTCTGCATTATCAGTGGGCCATAGTCACTTTGCTATCCTGAACAGCAAAAAGCAACACGTTAGATCTCCATGAGACCTTCGGAGATCATTTCCTTTTCCCCTTTACTCTGCCCCAGCTTTATTTCCCTATCAGCAGAGATGACATCTGAACAAACACAACCAGCACAGCAAATTTTAATTAACAGGCTGTGACAATTTTCCCCTCCTTATTGTTACTTCAGTTTTCCTGGCTTTTTTCACTGAGTTTTTTTTTTTTTTCTTTCTTCATTCAAAACTTCAGTATTTTGAAATAAGAGTCCTGGACGAATCAGTGTTTTAATCCATTCATGTTACCTTCTCGTTCATGCATAGATTTGGTTTTTACAACGTGAACCAATAATGTAGATTGAATTCCATGTTGTCTAGAACAGAACTGTTTTCCAGTACACTGTAGACTCTTTAAAGCCTTACTTCTCATTCTCCCCCTGTTCCTCTCCTTACACCTTGACCATAAGCACTAGCAGCCTGTGAATTGTTCCTCCTCTTTATCCATGCTCCTGCAACAGTCACAAACATATACAACGCACCCTTTCATATACAGGGCTTTTTATCAGCTTCACTGCCTGCAAGTAAGCATTTTTCTCCATCTTGATTTTCTCACTGAATAATAGAAATATATAGTTCAATAGGTATAGATTCAAGTCATTCTTCCTCATGGTTGCATAAATCCACGCATGGATGTGGATTTATATTCTGTTCAATATATTCAGTCAACTTCCCCCTGCTGGACAATCACTGACCTTGATGACCTTTGTCTTCTACAAACAGTCCCGTAAGAAAAAATTTTTGAGCATGAGTTCTAAGGCATCAAAGCTTTGTTTCTATGTGGTAAGCTCATAATAATAGAATTTCTAGGTTGAAGGGTAGTATCTGGAAATAGATATAACCAGATTGGTTCCTCCAAAACAAGGGGTGTTATAATTTACACTTCCACCAGAATACCATGGGAATACTGTTTCTCCAAATCTTTGCAGGCATTAGGTATTATGATTTCTTTAATTTTACTAACATAATGGATAAGAATTGTATTTCATGGCTAAATACTATTACAATACAATTCTATGAATTGCACGTTTATACCTTGTTTGTTTTACCTATTTATTTTATTTGGGTTTTTTTTCTTATATATGCATAGAAGCCGTTTGTATATTATAATTAACCCTTTACCAATAATGTGCATTTTAAATATTCTTTCTCTATAACTTTTTTAAATATGAAATTTATTGTCAAATTGGTTTCTCTATAACTTTTTTAAGATACACTTTGCCATAAGACATTTAAAAATTCTTTGTGTAGTCAAACTATTTTATCCTTTATAGCTTTTCTCAATTTCCTACCTTATTTAAAAGACCTCTTCTCATCTTGCCCCACTTTTAATTGTTTTATTACCTAAAATATTTAATCCAGACAGACTTTATTCTTCCAGACACATCCAAGAATTAGCCATATTTTGACTGGATTAGCACGAAATTTGTACCAATAATTTGTTGCAATTGACAATATATAAAATTTTGAGACTTCCTTCTAGGATTAAGGTATATGCCCCCATTTATTCAATCTTCTTTTATGTCTATAAGAAAAGAAATATATAATTTTACTAATGTAGGCCCTTCTTTTCTAATGTTTGTTTATTTTTGAGAGAGAGAGAGACAGAGAGAGGGAGACACAGAATCTGAAGTAGGCTCTGTGAACTACTGAACTGTCAGCACAGAGGTCAATGCGGGGCTCGGACCCATGAACCGTGAGATCATGACCTGAGCCAAAGTCGGATGCATAACCGACTGAGCCACCCAGGTGCCCTAGGCCCTTCTTTTGATTAGATTTATGCCAAGATGATTTTATAATTTTGTTTCCTATTGTAATCGAGATTTATTCTCATTATGCTTTCAAACTTGTTATTATAATTAAATAGAAAAATGAATGGTTTGGTATATTTCTTTTATAATCAATCACCTTAATGAAGTCTTTCACTATATCTAATAAATTTTTGTTATTGCTTTCCTGCATTGTCAAAGTAAACAGCCATATCCTTAGCATAAAGTGATAATCTTGCCTCCCTGAATCTCATAATTATATCTCTTATTTATTATTCCTGTCTCACTACATTGGTAGACCTATTAAAATACAAATGATGATGACTATCATTGTTTTGTTATTGACTTTAATATGAATACTAATTGCTTAAGCATTAAGCAATCTCTGTTAAGAATGAGGTTGGCTATTTCATGTGCAGAGCCAGATAAAGACAATATAGAGGCTTAAAGGATGAAAAGATTATGATTCGATATGCAATTCAAAACAGAACCAGCATTAACTTGCAAAATATTATCAAGAAATTCTGGTGAATTCTGTTTTCTAATGGTGACTACTTCAGTGGGTATTTCGCAAATACCAAGTTCAAATTCTTTGGTTCTCTACATACCTATTTAGTTGGCCTCTCAGAAAATTCTGCACTGAACTTGAGATAATATTCTTTGTTAAGAAAGAATTCTTCTGTTTTAAAATAACTAAATGCTTTTGATCAGAAATTGATTTTGAATACTTTCAGATGCCTTTTCAACATCCATCAAGTTTATCACCTTTTTGTAAAAATTTTTTAATGTTTATTTGTATTTCTGAGAGGCAAACACAGTGCAAATGGGGGAGAGGCAGATAGAGACACACACACAGAATCCAAAGGAGGCTCCAGGCTCTGAGCTGTCAGCACAGAGACCGATGTGGGGCTGGAACTCATGAATGGTGAGATCATGACCTGAGCTGAAGTCAGATGCTTAACCAACTGAGCCACCCAGGGGCCCCAAGTTTATCACATTTTGGTCTTTCCTATTGATGGATTATGTTAATAACCCCTTAGTTGTCGGGGCACCTGGGTGGCTCAGTCGGTTAGGCGGTTAAGTGTCTGACTTCAGCTCAGGTCATGATCTCCCAGTTGGTGAGTTTGAGCCCTGCATCAGGCTCTGTGCTGACAGCTCAGAGCCTGGAGCCTGTTTTGGATTCTGTGTCTCCCTCTCTCTCTGCCCCTCCTCCACTCACGCTCTCTCTCTCTCTTGCTCAAAAATGAATAAACATTCAAAAAAATTTTAAATAATCTCTTAGTTTTCAATAATGCTCGCATTCCTTAATAAACAGTATATAAATATTTTGATAAAATAAATATTTAAATAAATAAAGTAGAATATATCTTTATATACACTTAAGACATTCAGTTTATCAGTAATTTATCTAGAAATTTTTAATCTATTCCCACAGAAATTACTCTTTCTTTTTCTGTTTTGAACAATCCTGTTTTCATTTTAAAACAAATATTACTCTAGATATTGAAAATGAACTGGTAAGGGGGCTCCTGGGTGGTTCAGTCGGTTGAGCATCTGACTTCAGCTCAGGTCATGATCTCCCAGTTGGTGAGTTCAAGCCCTGCGTCAGGCTCTGTGCTGACAGCTCAGAGCCTGGAGCCTGCTTCAGATTCTGTGTCCCCCTCTATCTTCGCCCCACCCCTGCTTGTGCTCTGTCTCTCTCTGTCTTTCAAAAATGAATAAACATAAAAAAAATTTAATGAACTGGTAAGGTCTCTATGATGTCCTATTCTCTGGAACCATTTATATAATAAGTGAATTATCTGTTTAACTTCCAAAATAACTAATCATGTAATTTGTGACCTTTCAATAAAAGCACTTAAGTGACTTTTTCCCCCAATTCTATCATAATATTTATTTTCTTGACTTTCTGTTTTCCTTTTGAGCTAATTTAAGCAATATATAGTTTACTCAAAAATGCTTCATTGGTATTTCAATTTTATTATAACAAATAGTATTGTTATTTTTCTACATTTAGGCTTATCAAGTATAATCCATTTTATTTTATTTTTAGAGAACCAGATTATGAATTTATCTATTAATTTGGACAATTTGTGGTTTTATTACTTTCACTTTTACTATTACTTCTTTCTCAATGCTTCTTAAGTTGAATGCTCAGCTCTATGTTTCCTAAACTACTCAGAAGAGCATTGCCCTTGGATATTAATACGTATACTATGAAAAAAATTTTCTCTGATCAAATAGTTTGGGAAACAGTGAATATTGTATTTCCTCTTAGTGCTTTACAACCCTCATTATCACATGAAAGATACCGAGGAATTCTCAAATTTAAAAAGGTTTAGCTTTTTTAACACAGCATTTTCCAAATTATTTTTACCTCAGAACACTTTCTATGGTATAGTATACTTCATAGAATAGTATAGTATAATATATATACATCATATAGAGTAGTATACTCTCTGTAGTGCAGTATACTTTCTACAGTATACTACTAACATTTTGTGGTTTGGTGCTGTGGACAGTTCAGGAAATTCTGGCTTTAGGTCACTTGCATTCCTTATGGCTTGCTGGTAAATGAAAGTATTTAATGATATGAATTTGTCTCTGGATACTTCTTTGACTCTATCTCATGTTCTAATATATAACACTTTCCATTGTCATTTTCTTAAATTCTTTGATTCAAGAATTATATAAGGGAGTTTTTAATGTTCACACAGGCTATGGGTTAATACTTTTTAAAATTAAAGCCCAATTTGGGGCACCTCGGTGGCTCAGTGGGTTAAACGTCAGACTTTGGCTCGGTTCATGATCTCCCGGTTTGTTAGTTTCAGCTCCGTGCTGGGCTCTGTGCTGACAGCTCAGAGCCTGGAGCCTGCTTCCAATTCTGTGTCTATCTCTCTCTGCTCCTCCCCTGCTGTGCTCTGTCTCTCTCTCTCTCCCTCTCTTTCTCAAAAATAAATAAACATTAAAAAAATTTGTTTAATGATTAATTTTATTTCACATATAGTCTGTGTAATTTTTGCTTTGGAAAACTTATTGTGTTTTTTGTGACACAGTAGATGATATATATTTTTTTAAATACTCACAGATCCTGAGGAAAATGTTTTCTCTTTGTAAAGCATGGAGATTGTGCACAATATATACATATACATCAATAAGTCAAGATGTTAATGGCACATTATTAAAGTTCTCTGTATCTCCTTTTATATCTACCTGTTCATCTGTCAAAAAAGTGAGTGAATGTATTAAAGAGATGTAGTGGAACTGTATTTCTATTTCTGATTATATTTCTACCAGTGGTTTTCTTTATATATTTTAGGAAAAATAATCCTTTATTACATCTTCATTCCCTCCACCCCAACTTCTCAGCATTCTCTATCCTCTTGCCTTGTTTTACTGTCATTTATACATTCATCTGTTTGGCTCACCACTGTATCTTTAGCATCCAGAAGAGTATATGGCAGATAGTGGGCATGCAATAAATGTTGAAATTAGTAAATCAGTTATACTTCACATCAAATAAAAAAGACCCTCTGGGTGTGTCCTGGATGGTTCTGTTGATTGAATGTCCAACTCTTGATTTCAGCTCAGGTCATGATCCCAAGGTCGTGGGATCGAGCTCTGTGTCAAGCTCCATGCTAAGCATGGAGACTCCTTGAGATTTTCCCTCTCTCTTTCTCCCTCTTCCCCTCTTCCTCCACTCCCACTCGCACACTCTGCCCATCTTAATGCATGTCTGATTTCTTTGTGTTTGTATTTGTCTACTACATTCTTATTCATCTTGTGATTTTATTCTAAATGGGTAGCTTTGTTTTAGGTGTAGTCATTCACAGAATTCTACTTGTAAACAGAATAGTTTAAGTTAATTGACTCAATCTGAGAATCTCTTTTAATTGGGTCACTTAATTTTTAAATTGATTATTACAATAAATAGCTTTTGTGTTACATTTTTAGTCTAATTCTGTGGTATGCCACTGGCTGCTTTAAAACTTTTAAGAACATATTTAACCAGATTTTTCACATTATCAACTCCAAGAATAAAATTTTATATCAATCAGCATGCATTACCTTTTCCCCCCTATTCTTCTCCTCCCTCCCTATATTTGAAGTCATAATATGTGATTCTAGGTCAATCTCTTTGTACAACTAATTGTAATATACTATTCATCCTCTACCTTAATACCTTTGACTATTTTCTACTTGTGCACATCTTTTTGCTTTGCTTGTCTGGAAAATGGACATTTCATGGTAAATTGTTCCCAGGAAGAAAATCTACAGCTGATAACGAAGAAGCTAAACACACTCGTGGGGGTTTGGGGAATCCAGAGAGATATCAGAGAATGGAGCTTAGACTTCTTGGAAATACATCTACTCAGTTGCCTGATAGTGCTGGGGAATAAAGTGAGAAAAAGGCTAGAACAAATAGTTATTTTGGCTGAGGAGGTGTAGGGATTGTCCACCCAAATGTTACCCGGATTTGCCTCTTAGAGCAAGGTGTGAGCAGAGGACTGTCTCCCCATCCACAATACCCAGACAGTCGTCAATGGGTGTTCACCCTGAACATGGAGGCCGTGCTTACAGATCCCAGTTAGGAATGCATACTATGCATACTACATTACATGTCAAAACTGAACCAACATGGTGCTGACATATCAAGGGCCTCATCCCTTTCCTTTCCTTTCCCAGGTTACACAAGAGTCAACAAAAACTTGTGCACATTCAGATAAAGTTACACCAATGCTGGGCCCCATAAGGAAGACAGGGTTTTTCCAAAAGGAATGGCCTAATTGTCCTACCCAGTCTCAAGTGTCCAGTTATTAGGGAAGAATTCTTTGCCCTATTCAGATAGCTTCCTATGTGGAGGGAAATTTATTTGTGTGCTGGGAAGCCTGTCTCAGGACAAAGACCCATGTACCTGAGTTTAAGAATATGTGTCATCAGGGAGAGGAGCCAAGATGGCAGAACAGCATGGCAGTTTTTTTATGTCTTGTGACCATGAAATACAGCCAGATCAACACGAAACCACCCTGCACACCTAGAAAACTGATCTGAGGAATAACACAACAATCTGCACAACCTGAACCACGGAACTCAGCAGGTACGTGGCACGGAGAGGTGAACTGGGGGAGAGAGAAGCCGCGGGAAGGGAGGTGCTTTTGCAGGCTGAGACAGGAAGGAGACGGGGGAGGTGTGGGGGGAGAGCTTGGGAAAAGCACCCCCCCCCAAAAAAAAAACAGCTGGAGAGAAAGTGGAGAAGTGGAAACAGCCACAGGGACTGAACTGAAAAGGGAGAAAGGAGAAAAGAGAGCGTTTAAATTCCACTAAGACTATAAACAAGGGGAGCGGAGAGTCTGCAACTCCGCAGCTGGATCCCTGGCGATGCTCTGATGAGAAGGGCGAATCCCCAGGAGCAGAGTGAAGCCCAGGCAGTTGTCAGGCCACAAGGGGAAAGGTGGTTCCCTTGCTGGGAGGACATTTGGTAGAGGCTGTGCAGCTGACAAAGGTGCCAGCAGACCCCATGGAACAGCCACATTCGCTGGTGCTGGAACAAGGTCGCTAGGAGTGAAGCCTGGTGCCAGATGTGTGTTGTGATTTTCCATAATCCCTGAAATGCTGCTGCTACACGATCACGTGAAATTTTTCTGGGGTGGGCTGGCAGCCAGCCCCAGTCTCTGGGCATCGGCACCAGAACAGTCCTGCGAACATTCCTAGGTGTGGCTGGCATCCAGCCATTGCTTGGTGAAACCCTCCACAGAGGGACAAAATGGGTCAGAGCCACAGTCCCTCAGAAATAAGGGTCGGGAAAAACAGCCGCATCTGAGATAAAACACAGGAGGGAGGTGCTGCCTGGGGCTTGGTCATGGACAGTGTAAAAGCAGGGAGTGGACAGAAGCCGGAGTCAAAGGACAGGTGAGCGATTACTGATCAGGGAGAACAGAGTTCAGATACTGGAGATTGGTAGCTAGGTGACGCCATTTTCACCACTCCCGTGCACGCCCCTACCCACCTACAAGCACCACCACGATCCAGCCCAGTAAGCTAAGCATTGCCATCTAGTGCATAATGGAGCCTTTACACTAAGCCCCACCCAACTGGGCCAACCTCGCGCTTCAGGAACACAAATCTCTCCACCTGCTTAGTTTACAGACTATAAATCACAGTTTGATTTCTAGGGGAAAACGAAGTAATTTCAATCGTATTTCAGTCTGTTTGCTGGTCCATATTTTCAATTTCCTTTTTTTTCTCTTTTTCATTTCTTTTTCTTGAATACAGAAAGAGAAAAATTTTGTTTTAATTTTCAATTTTTATTAAAAATATTTTTCTTTACTTTTTCTACTATATTTTTTACTTTTGTGTAAAATTTTTCAAATTCTATTTTACTTCCATCATTTCATTTTATTCTATTTCAGTGTATTCATTTTTCAAAATTTCAAACTATTTCCTTTTTTTTCCTTTCCCCTTTTTTCTCTAATCTATCAAGCACCTTTCAACACCCAGACCAAAACACACCTAGGATCTAGCATCATTTATTTGATTTGTGTGTGTATTGTTTTTAATTTTTTAATTTTAATTAAAACATTTTTATTTTAATTTGTTTACCTCATTAATTCCTTTTCTCTCTTCAAAATGATGAAACAAAGGGATTCACCCCAAAAGAAAGAACAGGAAGAAATAACAGCCAGGGACTTAACCAACACAGATACAAGCAAGATGTCTGAACCAGAATTTAGAATCATGATAATAAGAATACCAGCTGGAGTCAAAAATAGATTAGAATCCCTTTCTGCAGAGATAAAAGAAGGTAAAGTTAGTCAGGATTAAATAAAAAACGTTATAACTGAGCTGCAATCCCAAATGGTGCCATGGCAGCAAGGGTGGATGAGGCAGAGCAGAGAATCCATGATATAGAGGACAAACTTATGGAGAATAATGAAGCAGAAAAAAAAGAGGGAAACTAAGGCAAAAGAGCACGATTTAAGAATTAGAGAAATCAGGGGCGCCTGGGTGGCGCAGTCGGTTAAGCGTCCGACTTCAGCCAGGTCACGATCTCGCGGTCCGTGAGTTTCAGCCCCACGTCAGGCTCTGGGCTGATGGCTCAGAGCCTGGAGCCTGTTTCCGATTCTGTGTCTCCCTCTCTCTCTGCCCCTCCCCCGTTCATGCTCTGTCTCTCTCTGTCCCAAAAAATAAATAAACGTTGAAAAAAAATTAAAAAAAAAAAAAGAATTCGAGAAATCAGTGACTCATTAAAAAGGAACAACATCAGAATCATAGGAGTCCCAGAAGAAGAAGAGACAGAATAAGGGGTAGAAGGGTTATGTGAACAAATCATAGCAGAAAACTTTCCTAACCTGGGGAAAGACACAGACATCAAAATCCAGGAAGCACAGAGGACTCCCATTAAATTCAACAAAAACCGACCATCAACAAGGCATATCTATGCCAAAATCTATACCCAAAATCTATAAAGAATTTACCAAACTCAGCACCCAAAAAATAAATAATCCAGTGAAGCAAAAGACATGGGCAAAAGACATGAATAGACACTTCTCCAAAGAAGACATCCAGATGGCCAAGCAACACATGGAAAAATGCTCAACATCACTCATCATCAGGGAAATACAAATCAAAACCACAATGAAATACCACCTCACACCTGTCAGAATGGCTCACATTAACAACTCAGGCAACAACAGATGTTGGCAAGGATGCAGAGAGAGAGGATCTCGTTTGCACTGTTGTGGGAAAGCAAACTGGTGCAGCCACTCTGGAAAACAGTATGGAGGTTACTCAAAAATTAAAAACAGAACTGCACTATGACCTAGCAATTGCACTACTATGTATTTATCCAAGAGATACAGGTGTGCTGTTTCGAAGGGACACATGCACCCCAATGTTTATAGCAGCACTATCAACAATAGCCAAAGTATGGAAAGAGCCCAAATGTCCATCGATGGATGAATGGATAAAGAAAATGTGGTATACATATACAATGGAGTATTACTCAGCAATAAAAATGAGTGAAATCTTGCCATTTGCAACTATGTGGATGGAACTAGAGCTAAGTGAAATTAGTCAGTCAGAGAAAGACAAATATCATATGACTTCACTCATATGAGGACTTTAAGACACAGAACAGATGAACACAAGGGAAGGGAAGCAAAAATAATATAAAAACAGGGAGGGGGACAAAACATAAGAAACTCTCAAATATGGAGAACAAACAGCAGGTTACTGAAGGGGTTGTGGGAGGGGGGAGGGGCTAAATGCGTAATGGGCATTAAGGAATCTATCCCTGAAATCATTGTTGCACTATATGCTAACTAACTTGGATGTAAATGAAAAAAAAAAAAAAAAAAGAATCTAGTGATTCATCACTTATATAAAACATCCAGTGCTCATCAATTTTACCTAATTTTAATGAATTGAAATTTAAATTTAAAAATCGGTTCTTGGTTTGAGTTATTAGAAAAATTTTAACTGTATTTGGAACAACTTGGACATTCGAATCTACTTGCTTTGACTATAAATTTTGTGACATCTACATACACACCAGATTCAGGTTAGTTAAAAAAAAAAAGGATACAAAATATCTCAATTTTTAAAATAATCTGTTATATGTTGCAATGATATTATCTTGGATATAATGTATTAAATAAAACCTATTTTTAAAATTAAAAAAAAGAAGAATATGTGTCATCATTGCATATGGCAGGTGTAAGGGGTGTGGAAATTAGGGAGTAAATCTTTTCTCCTGGGGTGTGAAGACTTCCTAGGGGACAATGGGCAGGACAATTTATTTATATGTTAACTTTTAAAATTAATACATTTCAATTTTTATATTAGATATTTTCTGTTCATCCACTGAATTTGCTTTACGACCTGACAATAATTTGTGATTAAGTCTAAAGAGTCTACTCCAGACCTGGCATGCAGAAAACACTCAATAAATACTGTTGGCCAATTGTCTAGACTTTTTTAAAGCATACTCTCTAGAGAATTAGTTGTGAAAAGTTTGCTGTCAACCTCACATTTGTGAAACTAGTATCTCTGGGATGTGTAGTCTAGTGAGGCACAAGTTTCACTCCACATGGGATACGATTAACCATCAGGCTCTATTAGAAGCTTGCACCAAAGCAGACTATTATATACAAATGGAGGCATGATGAGGCATTTCCATACCCCATGCCACTCTTCTCTTGACATCGTGTCAATACAAATCTTCCTGTGTTCTTTCCTTAACTCAGTTAGGCCCTGGGTTGACATTAGCATAATTGACCTAGAAATTACAGATAATAGCAGCAAGAAATGGTTTTAACAGGCTAGACAACATTATTTAGTCTTTTTCTATAATTCCCTTTTTATTACTGTTATTTCACTCTCTTTAATCTATTTACCACCCCTTGTGGAAGCACCAAGGCCTTTGAGACTGCTGCGAAGCACCCTTTCTGAGAAGGCCAAGCCTCCTTAAAATGTCATCATTCCTCACAATAACCTTCAAGGTCAGTTACTTAATGATTTTATGTTCCAAGGAGAATTGGGAGACTCTAGGTTAAGTGTCTTTCCCCAGACAAATCAGTAGCACAGCTGGGGTCAGAACTGTACTTTTGGCTCCAGTTAATTCAATTGGAAAATAATGGACCCCCTGTCCCCCACCCCCACCCCACTAGGATTGCTGCCAAGACCATTCAGAAGGTATAAATGTAGTATTCTGGCTGTGAGCCTGTATTTTACCTTTAATAAATGGGCATGCTTATTCTTCCCAGGTGACTCATCAATGAGCCTTAGTCTTTCGACTTAGCTATGCACTAAAGTTTACGTGAGGATAGGATCCAGGGCACTGCGTGGGATTACAGCAATAAGAGCCTTTTTGTCTAGAAGCTTTCCATCAGTATTAATGTGGAAAACTCAAAAAGTACTCTTCTTGCCATATGTGGAGCAGAATCACCTGGCTAATGTATGTGGAGCCTGTCCTATTGGCACATAAGTACCTTTGGCAATAGTCCCAATAAATCTTAGCGAGTATCCAAGGTCAAGTTTTGTCAACACTTGGGTGGAAGTCGTCCAGAGAAAACCCCAGGTGTGGCAAGAGATAAGTAGATGATTCAGTAGTTGACATTCTCCCTTCTGAGTCAATAATTAACCCCAGCATGCTATTATTGGCATTCTGAAGCCTCCTGTAATTTGCATGGCTTAAAAATTAGACTCAGTAGAAACTACTGGTCCTAAAGATAGTCAAGAGAAAGCAATGAACCTGGTTGTAGCTACATCTCAGAATTAATTGGCTACATAAATTCTGTCAAGTTCTTCAGGATTTTCTGTAAAAAAAAAAAATTTGCTTTAATTTCTCCATAAAAGCATAATTTCCTTGGAAAAATTAGTGTGGACATTACAGCTGTGACGTAGCATCTTGACAGTTGTGGGAATGGTTTTCTCATGCTGGAGAATCGCTTTGAGTTTCTTCCAAAAGAGAAGGCCACATGTGAATTGTAGTTGGGCAACGAGGCTCAGACACTTCAGTCTCTCAGTGGCTACAGACAATTTTCTCTTCAGGGAAAGACACATTTCTGAAGAAATAGCAGCTGAAATATTTATGCCCATTTACCTTAACCTTTTTAGTTTATATTCAGAATGTTGATACTTTTTTAAGTTTATTTATTTATTTTGAGAGAAAGAGAGAGACAGAGAAAGAGAGAGCAGGGGAGGGGAAGAGAGAGAGAATCACAAGCAGGCTTCGCACTGTCAGTGCAGAGCCCTATGCAGGACTCAAACTTGCGAACCACGAGATCATGACCTGAGCCGAAAGCAAGAGCTGGTCACTTAACAGACTGAGCCACCCCCAGAATGTTGATGCTTAAATTTCTTAGTTATACCTTCATTTTATTAAACCATAAATGCTTCATGTTTAGGATGAATATTTTCACTGCTCTTTTTGCGTAAGGGTTAAACAGGGCAACCCTATTGATTAACAACTGTAAATATAGGCTGAATTTCTTCCTGGTTCATAGTCCAGATGGCACATTGTATGTTAACGTGTTCATGATGGTAACATTTCCAAGCAGCTGAAGAAAATCACTTTCGATAAAGATTTGTGAGGAAAAGAGACCAATCTAAAGGAGGGATGGGAGGATATAACTGATCCAGACATATCCGCTCTACCAAGTAATATCTTTTGATGAATGGTCACTATGATTTGACAGAGTGGGGAAACTGCTAAATTACGAGACCACTTAGAAGCAAAAATAGTAAATATATAACTGTTCGAACTACTCTTATAAGCTTGATAATTTTTTTAATTTAATTTTACTGAGGAATAACTGACATATAACCCTGTAAGATATTTAAAATGTACATTGTAGTGATTTGATATACATATGCATTATGGAAGGACTCCCCCAGTCAAGTTAATTAACATACACATCCATCCCCTCATGTATTTCTTTCTTTCTTTTTTCCAGTAGGAACATTTACGTTCTACTCTGCTAACAAATTTCAGTTATACAGTATATTGTTATCAATTACTGTCACCATGTTTTACACTAAATCCTCAGAACTTACTCATCTTATAGCAGAAAGTTTGTACACTTTTCATCAACCTCTTCCTACTTCCACTCCACCCTCAAACCCTGGAAACTAGCTTTCTACAATCTGTGTCGATGAGTTTGACTGTTTTAAAAATTTTATTTATTTTTTGGATTCCACATGTAAGTGATGCCATATTTGTCTTTCTCTGTCTGGCTTATTCCACTCAGTTCATCCAAATTGCCACAAACAGCAGGATTTCCTTATTTTTTATGGCTGAATAGTATTTCACTATATCCATGTGAGATAGATAGATGTATACAGATATACATCTATCTCACATCTTTGTTCATTCATCCATGGACACTTAGGTTGTTTCCATGTCTTAGTTACTGTAAATAGTGCTGCAATGAACATGGGAGTGAAGATATTTCTTCAACATCCTATTTTCATTTTCATTTCCTTTAGATATGTATCCTGGGGTGGAGTTGTGTCGTATTTCTAGTTTGTTAATTTTTTAGGAAACTTCAGGGTTTTCCATAGTGGAGTACCAACAGTGCACGAGAATTCCCTTTTCTCCACATCCTCACTAACCCTTGTCATCTCTTGGCTTTTAATTATAGCCATTCTAATGGGAGGGAGATAGTATTGTTGTTTTGATTTGCATTTTCCGGATAATTAGTGATGTGGAGCATCTTTTTTTCTTTTAAGCTCATTTATTTATTTTTGAGAGAGAGCACAAGCAGGGGAGGGGAAGAGAGAGAGAGAATCCCAAGCAGGCTCCACACTGTCAGCACAGAGCCTTAAACTCATGACTCCTGAGATCATGACCTGAGCCGAAATCAAGAATCTGGCGCTTAACCAACGGAGTCACCCAGGTGCCTTGTGGAGCATCTTTTCATGTACCTGTTGACCATTTATATGCATCCTTTGGAAAAATTCAGCTTCTCTAGCCATTTTTTAATCAGTTTGGTTCTTGTTTTGTTTTGCTATTGAGTTGTATGGCTTCTTCATATATTTCGGATATTAAGCCCTTATCAGATACGTAGTTTGCAAATATTTTCTCCCATCATAGATTGCCTTTTCCTTTTTCAATGGTTTCCTTTGCGATGCAAAAGTTTTCTTAGTTTTATATAATACCACTCTTCTATTTTGCTTTTGCTACCTTCGCATTGCTATCAAATAACAAGAAATTATTGCCAAGATCAATTTCAAGGAGCTTATTCTCTGTATTTTTCTCTAAACATTTTACAATCTCAGGTCTAATGATCAAGTCTTCAGTCGATTTTGACTTTATTATTGTGTACGATGTAAGATATGGGTACAGTTCATTCTTTTGCATGTGACTGTCTAGTTTTCCCAACACCATTTATTTAAAAGATGACCCTCCTGCACTATATGTTCTTGGTTCGTTGTCAATTGATTGAGCATATGTATACATGGGTTTCTTTCTGGACTCTATTCTCTTCCATTGATCTATATCTGTTTTTGTGCCAATACCAAACTGTTTTCATTGCTGTAACTTCTTAAAAACTTTTTAGAATGTTTATTTATTTTCGAGAAAGAGAGAGAGAGACAGAGCACGAGCGGGGAAGGGGCAGAGAGAGAGGGAAATACAGAATCCGAAGCAGGCTCTAGGCTCCCAGCTGTCAGCACAGAGCCTGACATGGGGCTCAAACCCATGAGCTGTGGGATCATGACCTGAGCCAAAGTCAGATGCTCAACCAACTGAGCCACCCAGGCGCCCCTGCAACTTTTTAATATAGTTTGAAATCAGGAAGTGTGATACCTCTACCTTACTTCTTCTTTCCAAGATTGCTTTGGCTATTCACAGTCTTTTGTGGTTCCCCACAAATTAAGAATGATTGTTCTATTTCTGTGAAAAATGCCATTGGAATTTTGACAGGAATTACATTGAATCTGTAGATTACTTTGAGTAGTAAGTACATTTTCACATCAGTTCTTCTAGTCCATGAGTATGGAGTATCTTTCCATTTATTTGTGTCTTTTTCAATTTCTTTCATCCATGTCTTATAGTGTTTAGTGTAGAGATCTTTCATCTTCTTGGGTAAATGTATTCCTAGGTATTTATTTTTTGAGGTACAATTGTAAATAGGATTGTTTTCTCAATTTCTCTTTCTGATGGTTTGTTTTTAGCATATAAAATGCAACTGACTTTTTTTTTTGGTAAATTGACTTCGTATCCTGCAACTTTACTGAATTTATTAGTATTAGTGTATTAGTTCTGAAAGGTCCTTGGTAGAGTCCTTAGAGGGTTGTTTTTTTTTTTTTAACATACGGTATCACATCATCTGCAAATAGAAACAGGTTGGATGACTTTTATTTCTTTATATCCTACCTAATTTCTCTGGTTAGGAGTTCCTGTAGTGTGTTAAATAAAAGTTATGAGAGTGGGCATCCTTGTCTTGTTGCTGATCGTAGAAGAAAAGCTTTCAGCTTTTTAACAATGAATATGATGTTAGCTGTGGATTTGTCACATATAGACTTTATTATGTTGAGGTATATACCCTCTATATGCAGTTTGTTGAGTTTTTATTATGAATGGATGTTGAATTTTGTCAAGTGCTTTTTCTGCAACTATTTAGATGATCAGATAATTTTTATCCTTCGTTTTGTTAATGTGATGGATCACATTAATTTGTGGATGTTAAACCATCTTTATGTTCCTGAAATAAATCCCACTTGATCATGGTGTGTGATTCTTTTAATGTACTTTGAATTTAATTTGCTGATATTTTGTTGAAAATTTTTGCATTTATGTTCATCAGGATATTGACCTGTAATTTTATTTTATTGTAATGTCCTTGTCTTGTTTTGGTGCCAGGATAATGCTGGCCTTGGAAAATGAGTTTGGAAGTGTTCCTTATTCTTCAATTTTTTTTTGAGTAGTTTGAGAAGGAATGGTATTAATTCTCAAGTGTTCGGTAGAATTAACCAGTGAAACTATTTAGTTTTGGACTCTTACTTGTTGGGAGGTTTTGATTACTGATTCGATCTCCTTACCAATAATTGGTCTGTTTAGATTTTCTATCTTTTCATGATTCAGTCTTGGTAGATGGTATGTTTCTAGAAATGTATCCATTACTCCTAGGTTGTTTGATTTGTTGGTTGTGATTATCTAGTTCACATCTGAAATTTAAATAGGAAAACCAGATGTTTTATATGACTGCTCTTCCTCACAGATATTCCCTGGGAAACCATGAAGACAAAAGTAGGACAGTGTTATGTTCCCAGCAACTCTAAGCAAAATGGGGCAGTGAAGGAGATTTATTCAGAGACCATAGCCAGCCTCTTGACAGTCAGACCCTCTTCTGATTCTAAAGCTCTCTCTTAGATTTTTCCACGGTAACATCCTTTCTCAGTTGTGCTTTCCTGAATATTTTACACTCCACCTCCCCCGAAATGTGTCTGCTCTATTTCCCCCCTTCCTTTGGTACTAGATAGTAGATTGGCTAATCTAATAGACTCACTATGAGAAAATTTTGTAATTGTTAATAATAACTTAGCATGTTAACTCCTTAATGTTACCTTTTAACCGGTGCTCTCCATGCTTTAACCCAGTGGTTTTTTTAATTACTTAAAAAATAAAAATAAAAAAATGCTATCAAACGTATGTCCCCTTGGTACCACGGGTGGGTAGGGAATAGGTAAAAGCTAGTGATAATAGAAAAACAATGGAATGTTTATTTAAAATAAACTTTTTTTTTTATTTATTTTTTTTGGGACAGAGAGAGACAGAGCATGAACGGGGGAGGGGCAGAGAGAGAGGGAGACACAGAATCGGAAACAGGCTCCAGGCTCTGAGCCATCAGCCCAGAGCCTGATGTGGGGCTCGAACTCACAGACCGCGAGATCGTGACCTGGCTGAAGTCGGGTGCTTAACCGACTGCGCCACCCAGGCGCCCCATAAAATAAACTTTCTTAAATGACACCATCTATTAGATTTTCTAGATCAAGATTTTTTTTTTTTTTTTAGCCAAAAGAATTAGGAGGTGGGATATTATGAGTGGGAAGGAATAAAAGAAGCATTAGAAAGGAAAGGAAGTATTGAATAAGAATGAAGAAAATTGTCATTAAGTACAAAATGATTATATACAGTGAAGCAGAATGCTGTTCTTGTCAAATGAGAAGGAACATTTAAATGCTTTCCTGAAATTAAGAAACCTAGTAGTTAAAATTATTAAAATACTCTTGAGAAAAAGTAACCATCTTCAAAATTATGCTGGCAATTTAGTGCTATTTTATGTATTATTCATGGTAGCCCAGAAAAAGAATTTTAGCCTAGGAAGAGAGTTTGTAAAAAGTGATTACTATAAGTCCCTTACTTTACAGATATATGAACTGAGGCACAGTGAATTTAAGTAACATGCTTAAGATCAATAAGCTATAGAACTGACATTGAATAAATAGCCTTTAATCTAATGCTCTTATACAGGCTGAGTATAAAGATGTCTACATCACAATCCCCAGAACCTGTGACTACATTACCTTAAATGCTAAAAGAGATTGTGCAGATGTGGTTAAGGATTATAAAAATGGGGAAATGATCCTGGTTTATCTGGGTGGGTCCAATGCAGTCACAAGGGTCCTTGTAAGAGAAAGCAGAAGCTGAGAAGCAGAAAAGAGATGAAATGGTGAAAGCAAAGCTCGGAGTAATGTGCTTTGAAGATGGAAGAAAGGGCCACAACCAAGGAATGTAAGTGAACTTGAGAAGCTAGCGATGGCAAGGAAGTAATTATCTCCTAGGGCCTCCAGGAGAAATGAAGCTGTGCCAACACTTTGATTTTAGTTCATAAAACCCATTTCAGATTTCTGACCTGCAGAAATGTAAGATAATAAGTTTGTGTTGTTTGCAGCCACCAGGATTGCATTAATTTGTTATAGCAGCAATAGGAAACTAATACATGCCTTTCCATCTAAACTGCTTACTTCATTTCATTAAAATAATCATGAGTGTTATTGAAAGGAGCAGAGAAATCCAGGAACTTTACTGAAAATTCAAATTACTGTTACTAGATACACTGTAGCACAGATAGATGAACTCATTGACTAGTTTTCCCACAGGCTAACATATGAACAAAAGTCACTATTTAAAAAATTTCTTTTAAAGTTTAAAATAATTTTTTTAAATGACTAAATTGTTTTAAAATAAAATGGGAGAACTACTGTACTAGGAATCATTTTGTGCTAGGAAGCATTTGTTGGCTAGCTTAAGTAAAATGGAAACTAAAGTCTAGAAGAGAAGCCAAACTGTGGAAAGAAGAGGAAATCTTACAAGAATCAAAGTGACCACTTTCTCTATCTTTCTGCCTCACCTTGCATGGCTCTTCCTCTCTGTGCACAGGCTTACCTGCAGCCTAGCTTTTTCCATTCCAGGTGATCCTGAGTTCGACATGGTAGCTCCAATTCTGGCTTTTTCTTAAATCCCACTTCAAGTCTAGCAGACACTGACTGGAGTCACTTTTTCAAATATGATCTTCAAGCTGAGAAAAATAGAGAAGAGAGCTGGAGAATAAGATGAAAACAGGTACATCTGAATAAGACGCCCACCCTTGTCTACTCAGTTGGGACCATAGGGCCCCAAGTTCCTACTCATTAAGGGTTGTGCAGGAACACTATTAAAAAAGAATATGCGGTACAGACCAAGTGACCAATATGTTGATTACATCTCTAAATATTCAGGTATAAATTTATAACGTTAACTGCTCTTATTGTTTTAAAAAGACAAAATACATAAATTAACATTTTCATTAGGCATAAAAGGATTCATGATCAAACAAAGTAATATAAAGCAAAACACATTAATAAGAGACCAACTTCTAGGAAAACATCAAACAGGATGAATAAAAGTAAAGGTAAAAACTAATGGGTTAGGGGTGCTGGGTGGCTCAGTGGGTTAACATTCCAACTTTTGATTTCAACTCAGGTCGTGATCTCAGGGTTGGGAGATTGAGCCCTGCATTGGGTTCTGTGCTGGGGCATGGAGTCTGCTTAAGATTTTCTCTCTCCCCCTCTTCCCCTCCCCACCACTCACGTTCTCTTTCTCCCTCTCTCTCTCTAAAAAACAAAACGAAACAAAAAACAAACGTGTCAGAAAACAGAGAAAATTTAGAATCAATCACTTAATGTAAGTGCTTGAAATAATTACAGAGTGACATGAGTGAAAGAAACCTTCAGTAAATCAAATCAAGAAAAAGTGGGCAGCAACAGAAGTAAATAGTATTGTAAGTGAAAAATATAATAAAACTACAGATACCTAAAAGAATTAGAAAAGCAACAGAGTACCATGTGCACTATATACAAAAAGGTGAATATTATTTAGGAAAATAACAAACTATTACTCCAGTTCAAATAGAAAACCAGTAACTCGGATTTTTTTTAAGGTAAATAACAGTTCTCTGTCCAAACTGAATCTTGTCTCCAATTTAGGAGACAAGAAATTCCAAGTAATATCTTTTGATGAAAGGCCACTATAATACCACAGAGTGGAGGTCGGATTATCACTAGCCATTGTCTGTTCCCATCTCACCTACTTCCATCTCACAAATAATAAAGGCTTACTTACTTAGGCAATGATTTAATTCTTTTTAAAAAATGTTTATTATTTATATTTTGGAGAGAGAGAGAGCATGAGCAGGGGAGGGGCAGAGAGAGAGGGAGACACAGAATCTGAAGCAGGCTCCAGGCTCTGAGCTGTCAGCACAAAGCCCGATGCGGAGCTTGAACTCACAAACTATGAGATCGTGACCTGAGCCAAAGCCGGATGCTTAACCGACTGAGCCACCCAGGTGCCCCTAAGATAATTCTAATAAAACGATGTTTTCATAAAATGACATCTGCGAGAAATGTTGGAATTTGCATTCACATTTTTCCTTTCCTGAAAGTTATTGCTCATCAGAGACTTTAATTCCTTAACCAGATAAGGTCCTCTGGTACCTCAACAATATGGGAAATTGGACTGGAGAGAAATCCTTGATCAAATAAAAGAAAATGGAGGCAATGAACCTGGGTATAAGATTAACCTTTGGAAGGTCAGTTAGCAGAACAATGAGCCGTGGACACCCACCGTGCCGAAATCCCTCAGGTGGACCTTGATGTTCAGGAGCTAGAGAGCAGGCAGAACATGAGCTAAGGCACAAGGTAGGCACTATCCTAGGTTTGATGTGAGTGGTGGAAAGTACGGAGGTGAGGCGTGCTATCCAGGTGGTAGATAGCAGGTCAGGCGCCAGTCAGCTCTTGTCTCTTGGGGTGTCCGTTCCCAGCGATAATCACACCTGTGTGGGGAATAAAGGAAACGAAGTCTCTTTTTTTCTCCCCTCAGCGTAACCTGCTGAGGCTGTTAATGTTTTTCCTGCTTTTCAGGATTGATTCAGGCAATGAAATGAGGCAACAGAAAAGCAGACTGACTTTTACAACTAGTCCTTCTTTCCAGAAACTGAGATCATTCTTTCTGTGGTATTCCTTTTCATTCCAAACTGTGAACGTTATAGCATATGGAGAAACCAATAGTACTTAAGACTGTCACAGATGAAATAAAGGTTATAGGTGGCAAACTCATACAGGCAAGTTCATACAGAACAAGCTTATTTTAAGTGGATATTTGTAAAAGTACATACCATTTCCATCAGCAGGAGTTAACCCAGCTGTGCCAAAATTAGCAAGAGCCAAGACTGACAAATTCCTTTGGCTTTCTCCAGGAACTATTTTCTATACTTTCATTATCCTGCTTCTGAATTTGGTGTGAAAATGCATCACAATTAATGTCTAACACGATGCCGTTTATGATGTGGTTTTAAATTCCTCGGGAAATGGAATTAAACCATGAGACCCATTCTCTAGGTCTAAGGTGAAAGGTTAATGGATTTACTAAAACGCTAAACAAATTCAAAGCAGTATCCTTTGGAGAGAGAGATGAGGAAAAGCATCAAACGCTTGTCTGGACAGATTTTTTCCTCCATTCTGAAAATAGTCTAAATAACATCAAAGGATGTGCAGAAAAATGACCGGGGCTCAAGTATTAAATAATGATGTGTCCTTCATTACTGCCTTCCACGGAGGTTTTCTAGCAAATTTGAGTTACCTTGTTTCTTGGAAGACACGCAATAGTAAATCAACAGCAAATGTTATCTACATGTAACAGATGGTAGAGATGAGACTGCAGAAAAACTGATATGCTCAGCTTCTCAATCAGTGGTAGAAAGAGGGAGTAATATTCAGACCCGGGAATCCATTACTCACTACTTGGGCCACCTTTTCTTTCCGAGAATTGAAAGTAAGATATTGCAGTTGAATACACAAAAGCTATACTGCTTCAAAAAACCTGGGCTCAATCATAGATGATGTAGCAAACTACATTATTGTTTTAAAGTGTCCATCCCCCTTTCTGCCTCCACAGGAGTATTCTTCCCTGTCTTTAGAATTTGGGCTTGCCCACACGACTTACTTTGACCAATGGGCTGATGGCAAAGGCACTATCGGCGAGAGCTTGAAATGTGCTTGTGCAATTATCTTTCTGAGTCTCCGTCATTGCCATGAAAAGAGATTCTTCTGCGTACCTGTTTGCCCCAGATTAAAAACAAGTGGAGCCAACCATAGCCAAGCCTGAGCTTAAAGCAGAACCATCCATCTGAGTCTAGATCAGCCAACTCCAGTCAACAAGCTGACGCATGGAAAATAAGCACTTATTGTTGAATGGCACTAAGATTTTATGGTTGCGTAATAATAACTGACCAAACATGAGAATTATGGGGACTACAGTCTACAGCCTAGGGTCTGATGGTTAATCTCCTTTCAGCTCTGTTTCTGGAGCTGCTTTTCCTATTTTTAACTCGTGAGCCTTAATTCCTCCCAGGCTAAGCTGATTTGCCCCAGCTCCCAGCCATTTCTCCAATATTGCACCCAGTTTAACTGTCTTTACTATTGCCCCAGTATTTACAACTTAAATCGCTGTAACCTCCGTGTCCCATGGGTTGATTGTTTTTTTCTGTTATTGCCCAGAGCCGTCCATAGAATCTTCAGGGATGCAAACGGGCTTAAGGTGTTTACAAACTTGGTGTCTGCGTATTTTTCCTCTTCTGCTATATTTAGAGAAAGACTAAGGTTACTGTTTGTTCAGGATAGGTTTTATCACTGTGAAATGTTGTTTTCTTGTGACATTCAGAAAGCAACTATTTTTTAAATTATACAATTTGAGTAGAATCCCATATGGATGGAACTGAGAAAATATAAGAATTGCTTTATTACATTACAAGTCCAACTGAAATAGATATATCGATTCATACGATGTATATAAGGGGATGTAATTCAGACTTGCAAGCTGCAGGGTGCCCACTCTTGGCACTATTGACATTTGGGGCCAGATAATTCTTTGCGGTGAGGGGCTGTCCCGTTTAGCAGCATCCCTGGCCTTCACGCAAGAGATGCCAATAGCACTTCTCCTGGAGCTGTGTCAACCAAAAATATCGCTAGACATTTCAAAGTGCCCCTGGGAAAAATTACCTCTGTTGAAAGTACTGACATAGAGGGTATTTACTTTCATTTATCAACTAAAGATAGCTCACTCAGAAACTTCTCCATTTTCCCTCTTCCCACCCCCGCTCCTGATTCTGCTGATCTACCTGATCCTTAGACTCTCTCTAAAACCAAGGATAGTCATTCTTGCCTCATATCTGTTAAAGAAACATTTGCCGCATCGAAGTCCACTTACAATGCAATGATAAATGTCAAGGCAATATTAATAAATATGAAGTCTTAACTAGAAAGGGCCTAGTGAATATAGCATCAGTTATGCTAACTTTTTGGCTCAGTAGTATATATTGAAGCCAGACTAGCCAGATTAACAGGATACAGTAACAATGGATCGTGTGTCTGAACCTGCAAACAGTCTTGTTTTGTAGATCTGGTCATCATAATAGTATTCATTAAAGTGATAGTTTACCTGTATCTCATTTTTCTCAATCGTATAGAGTTAAGAGTACAAAATTTTCCTACACATTTGAAGAAGCTTTGCACTCCAAAACAGTCACAACTAGTTTGAGTCCTATAATTAGATAGTGTAAAATTTCTTGCATGCAAACACCATAATCATATTTTGTTTTCAACAAAGAACCATCTGTTTTATAAAGGATGCACTCCCAGGCATGAGATATTTCATTTAGATACCGTGGTGTTGCCATATTTTCCTGCCATGTGAACCATAGTCATTGCGAGTGTAAAGTCCACAGCCTTGTATCGCAATAACGTGATCTCCTTTTCCAATGTGATTTTAGAGGCAGCATGTCAATATTTTATTCCTAAAATGACATAGCAAATGTGGCAGTAATTAAAACAGTTCAGCTTTGAGCCAACCACACTGGCAGATGGCGAATACTTCTTTACCGACGATCTTAGAGCAGAAGCTATAAAGTCAAAAGATGTTTACTTGGAGAAGGCATTGGCCAGTCTAACTACCACTGTTCCCTCCAAGTCTAATTTTCAATAAGTCTTATTTTTAAACACTCTAATTTCATTCAATTAGCCTTTGAACTATGCTTGGAAAGTGCTCCAAGAGATAATGCCTAGCATTGATCACATATATTATTATCTCATTTTATTCTCTTCAAGGTCTTATAAGATAGGTATCATTGTCTTCATTTTACAGATGGAGAAATTGAGGCTTAGAGAGATAAAGTACCTCTTCCAACTGAGTGTCAAATAAAGATTTAATCCCATGTCCAATCTGACTACAACACTCCTATCCTGAAATGGTAGACTAGAGGTCAGAGTCATAACCTTATGATGAGTTTGTAGCCAAATCATAATATATAGGCCACAGATTTTTGCCAGACCCAACAAACTTTCTCCATCCTTCTTAAAATTCTGTGCCTTGAATCATTTATGACAAAGTTCCATATTAAACAAAAAACTGGTAGGCAATGAGGAGAACCATATTAAAATCTTGCTACAAATAAAGCTCTGTTCTCTAGTTCTTAAGTAATCATACTGTTTCAAAAGTATAATTAGGGGCACCTGGATGGCTCAGTCAGTTGAGTGTCTGACTTCAGCTCAGGTCATGATCTCACTGTTGGTGAGTTAGAGCCCCATGTCGGGCTCTGTTCTGACAGCTTGGAGCCTGGAGACTGCTTCAGATTCTGTGTCTCCCTTTCTCTCTGCCCCTCCCATGCTCTCTCTCGATCTCTCTCTCTCTCTCAAAAATAAACATTAAAAAAAAAATCTAAAAAAAGCATAATTAAATTTTTGGTGTAAAAATTCAGCTAAAGAGGAAGAATAAAGTTTATCATTTTAATTTTGTTATTTCTTTCAAAACTGTGTTTACCAGTTAGTGGAATGGTGTGTGTGTGTGTGTGTGTGTGTGTGTGTGTGTGTGTGTGTAATTTGTAAGAAGTATCAGGTTTGAGTCTTAGGTTTCATATTCATGCCATTCCTTTTCATACCTTCAGAAACACAATTAAAAATAGATCAAGAACCTTGTTTATGGTACAACTATTTTCCTGATAGAAGTCAGAAAACTATAAAATGAGTTGGTTCATGGCAATGTATATATTATTTCAGAGCAGGATGAGGAAACATAATGCCAAAAGCATGCACTAGAAACGTTATTTCCATATAAAAATAATGAAATGTCAGGATCAACAGGAATCCCATAAATCACTATTATTCACTTCCATTTCTTAGTTTATTATGAAGTGCATGCAGCTATGGACTGGTGACCTTTTCTCCTAGTAAACCTACCCTCGACTAAATTGACACAATTCTACTTTCTCATAACACACCATACACACACACACACACACACACACACACACACACATCTTATCCAAATTACATGATTTAGTTTTATCCAGTATTTGACCTTTCCTTAGCTCATATTTCTTGTTTATAGTTTCAAGCTTTTGAAAGCTTGACCTCTAAAAGTATTTTCCTTATGGCAAACAAAATAAGACAATTCCTTCAGAGCATTTTATTGTATTTATATCTCATCTTGTTCCAAAAGCTATTTGAAAGGACTTACAGGGGCATCTGGGTGGCTCAGTCGGTTGAGCATCTGACTTTGGCTCAGGTCATGATCTCACGGTTTGTGGGTTCAAGCCCCGTGTCAGCCTCTGTGCTGACAGCTCAGAGCCTGGAGCCTGCTTCGGATTCTGTGTCTCCTTCTCACTCTGCTCCTCCCCTGCTCATGCTCTGTTTCTCTCTCTCAAAAATAAATAAACATTAAAAAAAAAAGCAGTATGTGGGAAAAGCAGGCTTTGACTATCTTTGTATGTGTGTATGTGTGCATGTGTGTATTCTAAACCTACTCATTTAGGGGCCCTCAATCCCAATCTGAAAGTTTGTAAACAAGACAAAACCTTGCAAGGAGATTGGAGAGAGGCTGTTAGGGGTTGAATTGTGTCCTCTCCAAATCCATATGTTGAAATCCTAACCCCTGGTATCTTTACAGAGGTAGTTAAGTTAAAATGAAGTCACAAGGGTGAACCCTAATTCAGCATGTCCTATAAGAACGGGATATTTGAACACAGACACATATAGGGAGGAGAAGGCCATCTACAAGCCAAGGAGAGAGGCCTGGAATGGGCCTCATGGCCCTCGGGAGGAACAAACACTCCCAACAGGCTGATCTTAGTCTTTCAGCCTTCAGAATTGTGAGACTATATAATCTACTTGATGGGCTTTTTCTCCCCCCTGTACATTTTAGATGACCCTCAAAATCCTGTTAGGTTCCTTCTCAGCAAACAGCCATATTCTCATGATGAGAAAAACATCAGATAAATTCCAATGAGGTTCTACAAAACATCTGTTCAGTACTCCTTAGAACTGTCTGTATTGTGAAAAACTAAAGTCTAAGAAACTGTCAGAACCAAAGGGAGCCTAAGGAGACATGAGGACCCGATGTAGTATGGTACCTAAGATAGCATCCAAGAACAGAAAAAAGGATATTAGGTAAAAACTTGCAGATAAAAACTCGGAAAATATGAATAAAGTATGGATTTTACTTGCTGATAATGTATCAGTAACAAGTCATTAGTTGCGACAAATGTACTAGTATGTTAATAATAGGGGAGGAGCACCTAGGTGGCTCAGTCGGGAGAGCACGTGACTCTTGGATACATTTGTGTTGTTTAAACCAAAACCAAAGTTGTGGTGCTTTGTCACAGCAGCCCCAGGAAACC
Organism: Herpailurus yagouaroundi; assembly: GCF_014898765.1. Taxonomy (NCBI): domain Eukaryota; kingdom Metazoa; phylum Chordata; class Mammalia; order Carnivora; family Felidae; genus Herpailurus; species Herpailurus yagouaroundi. The sequence continues at coordinate 4,865,803 of NW_024412406.1, forward strand.
TGTATTAGGAAGCCCTAATACACAAGTTCTTTTGTTTGTTTTTCTCTTTTGTGTTTTTCAGCTTGAAGCAGCTAGGTACTTTTGGAAGATGTCTGAACTCATGGACATAAGAACTACATACACTTCACTCTTCCTATTTATATACTGCAAACTGTTAAGAGTATATACACAATAGAATCGAACAGCAATATTTAGTTCCTACTAACTGATTAATGGGTGGTCGTCTTTAACCACTGTTTCCAAGAGAAGAACAATATATGTTCTGGTCCAGTCTAAACGATAAAATGTAGAGTGTCAAAATCATCAAGAAAATTTTATGAAAGTTTTACTCTGTGACTGTTACTGTTCTAAGCACTTCATGTTAATTATTTAATCCTTACAATTACCCTGGGAGAAACACTGGTATTATCTCCACACCTTGCTGCTTTGCACATTACCTCTTTATTCAGGCCTGTGCTAGTAACTATGGAAAGTTCTGTTCTTCCCTTAGGTGTGTGCCTAAAATATATTATTTTAAGAACTAATACAGACATGGCCGACGAGAGGGATCCGCAGGACGCTGCGCACGACATGGGCAACCACCTGCCACTCCTCCCTGCAGAGAGTGAGGAAGAAGATGAAATTGAAATGGAAGTTGAAGACCAGGATAGCAAAGAAGCCAAAAAACCAAACGTCATAAATTTTGACACCAGTCTGCCAACATCACATACATATCTGGGCTCTGATATGGAAGAATTTCATGGCAGGACTCTGCATGATGACGACAGCTGCCAGGTTATTCCAGTTCTGCCATAGGTGATGATGACCCTGATTCCTGGGCAGACCTTACCTCTTCAGCTCTTTCGTCCTAGGAAGTCAGCATGGTGCGGAATTTAATTCAGAAAGACAGAACCTTTGCGGTTCTTGCATACAGTAATGTACAGGAGAGGGAAGCACAGTTTGGAACAACAGCAGAGATATATGCCTATCGAGAAGAACAGGATTTTGGAATTGAGATAGTGAAAGTGAAAGCAATTGGACGACAAAGGTTCAAAGTTCTTGAGCTAAGAATACAGTCAGATGGAATCCAGCAAGCTAAAGTGCAAATTCTTCCCGAGTGTGTGTTGCCTTCAACCATGTCTGCAGTTCAGTTAGAATCCCTCAATAAATGCCAGATATTTCCTTCAAAACCTGTCTCATGGGAAGACCAGTATTCATATAAATGGTGGCAGAAATACCAGAAGAGAAAGTTTCATTGTGCAAATTTGACTTCATGGCCTCGCTGGCTGTATTCCTTATATGATGCTGAAACTTTAATGGATAGAATTAAGAAACAGCTCCGTGAATGGGACGAAAATCTAAAAGATGATTCTCTTCCTTCAAATCCAATAGATTTTTCTTACAGAGTAGCTGCTTGTCTTCCTATCGATGATGTATTAAGGATTCAGCTCCTAAAAATTGGTAGTGCCATCCAACGACTCCACTGTGAACTAGATATTATGAATACATGTACATCTCTTTGCTGTAAACAATGTCAAGAAACAGAAATAACAACCAAAAATGAAATATTCAGTTTATCGTTATGTGGGCCGATGGGCCGATGGCAGCTTACGTGAATCCTCATGGATACGTGCATGAGACGCTTACTGTGTATAAGGCTTGCAACTTGAATCTGATAGGTTGACCTTCTACAGAGCACAGCTGGTTTCCTGGGTATGCCTGGACTATCGCCCAGTGTAGGATCTGTGCAAGCCATATTGGATGGAAATTTACAGCCACCAAAAAAGACATGTCACCTCAGAAGTTTTGGGGTTTGACTCAATCTGCTCTGTTGCCCACAATCCCAGACACTGAAGATGAGATAAGTCCAGACAAAGTAATACTTTGCTTGTAAACAAATACATTAGGGATAAAGTTATTTATCAAGTTGGTCTTCTAAAAATCAGATCTGCTTTGGAAATTCCTGCTTTTGATGCATACCTAAGTTGAAAAGGAACATTACATGGAAGGTTCCAAATGGTATTTGAAGATTTAAATTAAAATTAGGAATATCTACTTTAGTACCTTGGTACCATTATACTCTGGCTTGCCAGAATGTCCCTGATAGGACATGAAGTCCTCACTGAAAGTGATGGTTTCCTGCAGAAAACATAGTTGAAATTCCTCTTTTTGAAAGAGGCAAAGAAGAAAGGCTTTAATTTTCTTTAGTTTCTCTCATACTGATTTGTAAATTTTGAAAATATTAAAGAGTTAAAATATGCAATTTGAGCCCCCAAAAAGTGTTCATTTCCTTATGTATTTGTTAGTGAAAAACAGTAACTTATGTATTTACTCTTTAATTTGAACCTAAACTACTATGGAGCAGGGATGCTAAAACATACCCTGTTCAGGACAGTGACTCTATTTTGTAAGCAATTTTGTTCCATGTAACTTGAAAAAAATTGTAAGTAAACTTTAAGAGCAAACAATATTACACATCCTCATTGTTTAAATAATGTAAAATATTTACTCACAAGCCAATAATTTAAGATGAAGTTCTAGATAGACTGATTTGCTACCTACCTCTTTGCTTATATGTTCAAGTGTTTTTGGATCCTTTCACATTTGTGTAGTTTTGATATTCCTTCACTGCTTTACAAAATTAACTGGGAAAAAAGTTCAACCAAGGGGGGAAAAATGTATGAGGCCCAGCCAAAAGCAGACTGTTAAAATCTGTGATGTTGTAATATATTATTTTCTTTTACCAAACATGCCATGGCTGTGACTGCCTAGACTTAAAACATCAACTGAATCTCATGCTGCATTATTTATATACAGGAAGTAAATGAAACGCAACTCAAGAATGCTGTCAGTTCTTTAAGAGTATATGCCAAGATTGTAGTTTTTTTTCCTAAGCTATTACAACTACTGAGAACATTGGGTTTATAGGACTGTACTAGTTCTTCAGTCTTACACTAAACTAAAACTTATTTCCAATAGCAAAGCACATCTCTACACTGAAACCAGTCACAGAGAAGGAACGCTGCTTTTACTTTTGCCATCTGAAAGGTGTAACCTCAGAATGTTCTATTTTGTTTACTGACACTTGCAAATAAAAGTTTCTGATATTTAAAAAAAAAAAAAAAAACGAAAAAAAGAAAAAAAAAGAACTAATATTTGGTAGCTACTTTTCTCAGAAATCTTTTATTCTCTCCAATTTATTTGGCAAAATGCTGGACATAAACATTATAAGTTAATGAAAGTTTTTCATAAGAATGCAACACTTTATCATTCTATGGATCACCTATTTCAGAATCATCTTGACTAATCATTTAAAATTCCATTTCCGGGGCTCTATACCAGACCTACTGAGTATATTTTTATTGGTGGGCCCTGAAAACTGCATTTGTAAACAAGCTTCTTGGGTGATTCTTATTTTGAAAATGCCATTTGTGTTTTCACTAAATATTAATGTAATTGATTAATTAATTAATTAATTAAGGCCTTGCTTATTTATCATACTGGAAGAGCATTTAAGAATGATAAAAGGATAGCAGCACCTGAGTGCCTTAGCCAGTTAAGCATCCAACTCTTGATCTCCGCTCAGGTCTTGATCTTGGACTCGTGGGTTCAAGGCCCATGTTGGGCTCCATGATGGGTGTGGAGCCTCCTTAAAAAAATGATAAAAAGATAAATATAAAATTACAATAAAATTTAAAAAATCAATGTGACTTTAAAGCAGATTACATGCTTTGGGAAGACAGGAAAAGCAAGCATTAATAATCAACAAATAAGCCTGGGAACATCACTAATCCATCTGCTTTACATTAAATGTCTCATTAAGGAGGATAACGTTGGCGTCTGGTGACTGACCCCATGGATTTAACCAATTACTTCATAATACTGCATTCCAAGTTACAAGTTCAGAGCAGGTATTGATGAAAAATGAATGAGTCAGAAAGAAGAAAAGAATTAATTATAAAAGATAGGGTATTCTCATTATTTTAGGAAATTTTTCATCAACTTGATTTCTTAGAAGTCAGTAGTTTTATAGGAAAGGCTAAATATTTCTAAGTTTCTGATTGGTGACAGAAAGAGGCATGTTGTGGTAGCCAACCTTTAAAATGCCCTCAACGATCCTCACCCCCTGCTATTCATACCTTTGTCTAGTCCTCTGTGATACTGAATAGGGCTGATATGCCTAATCAGTAGGATATTGCAAAAAATGATGGAGTGGGACTACTCAGCTTAGGTCATAAATGACACTGTGTTTTTTTCTCCTGTTTTCTCTTTGGCTCACTTGCTATGGATGAGGTCCACTGCCATGCTTCAGAGACAGCAAAGTACCCCCTGGAAAGATCCATGTGGAGAAGAACTGAGGTCTTCTGTCAACAACCGGTACCAACTTTCTACTCATGTGGGTGAGCCATCTTGGAGGCAAAACTCCCCAACCCCAGTCAAGCTTTCAGATAGCTACAAACTCAGCTGCCATCATGTTTATAACCTCATGAGAGACCCCAAACCAAAACATTGCATCTAAGCTACTTCTGAATTCCTAACCTGCAGAAATCGTTTGATATAGCAAATATTTGTTTTTGTTTTAGAGAGTGTTGTTCTATAGTGGCAGATAATTCATACAGATAAAATGTAATAAACTTAAGGATGTTTGGGAAATGCTGGAATAGAATTTAACAATACTAATGTATCCATTCTTGCTTAGCCCTCCAAATCCAGATTCCATTTTCACTTTTCCATTGTTTTTTCAGATAGCTCCTTCTCAGTTCTCTTTGCTTTCTTATTCTCCTCCAATCTCTAATGAATGGCCACTTCCCAGAGATCTACTTTTCTCATTAGTTCGTTCATCCCAGACCAAACCATCTTCTCTATGAGGATAATTTGTAGCCCAGAGTGCCTCTTTTAGGTTAAAATATACAAATGGAATTTGAACATTTCCACTTAACTGTTCAAAGTCAACATATCTGCAAACAGATTTGTCTTTTTGCCTTTAAAATTGTCCTCTTCTGACTTCACATGTGTTAGTGAAGCCATGCTTCTCTACATTAATAAACCAACAAGCTACTAAATCTCTAACTCTTCACTTATTTTTCTCTGGACTTCCTTCCATGTCTGATCTTTAAATTCTGTGAATTTATGCTTCATAACATCTTTAAAATTCTCGGCTTTTTTTCCATTACTGTTACCTGACTCACTGCCAGATCTTTGTGAGCTGATAATGACAATAACTCCATGCGGTAATAATTGCGCTAACCAACTTACCTACTCTTCTTGACTCCAATATCTCTTCATTTCCATCCATCATGCACATGACTGTCAAATTAATCTGTCTATACACTACATCCATTCCTTTTCCACTCACAAATGTCGATGGCTATTCCTTATCCTTAACTTTACCTTCCCCAACCCCTTCTCTAATTACTGCATTATTTTAATACTCCTCAACTGAACTGGGATTTTACTTTCACTCTAACATGCCAAATACAGTCCCTCTTCCATATATCTTGCCCATTCCATTCTCCACTTACTAATGACCTCCTTTGTCTTTCCTCACTAATGATCTCCTTTGTCTTTCTCTGCATATCCGTATCTAAATCTTTGTCATGTGTCACAACCCAGATCAAGTCTTGCATTTCTAATAGATTTTCCCTGATCTCTTTGGTTCATAAAGTGTTGCCAGCACATATATTCAAAGGCACAATGAATTCAAAGGCCATATTAGTCTGGAATGAAAAGTGAAGGATACTATTTATAAAAGTTTTCGGAAATACTATTATACTTGCTACTTGCTTCATTTATTTAGTAACAAATAACATGCATCTTTGTATTTTCTACCAATGAAAACTTAACTCAGCAGGAATCAGCTAAAATGGAATGAGATTACTGGAAACTTCTGGACATTCCATAATGTCATTTAGAATTATGAATGAATGTCGGTCACTAGTTAACTGATTCTAACCATATTGTGCCAAGAGGATTGGGTCAGAGTAAATTTGTTATACTCTAAAATAGAGAGGGGCACCTAAGTGGCTCAGATGGTTAAGCATCTGGCTCTTGATTTCAGCTCAGGTCATGATCTCACAGTTCATGGGTTTGAACCCTGTGTTGGGCTCTGTAGTGTCAGTTGGGATTCTCCCTCTCTCTCTCTCTGTCCCTTCCCTGCTCTCTCTCTCTCTCTCTCTCTCAAAAATAGGTAAATAAACATTTAAAAAATAAATAAATAAAATACAGAGTCGCACTGAATGTAGCTGTTTGTTTTTCTTGCCATTGTAAAATAGTCCAAGGCTTAACTGATTAAATCATACTTCCTACCAACACTTTATTAAGAAAAGAGAGCACCACTGTCTTTCTTTTAAAATTAAAATAATTTTATGTGTCCTTGAACTCTCTTAAATGCTAGCCCTAGGGGCGCCTGGGTGGCGCAGTCGGTTAAGCGTCCGACTTCAGCCAGGTCACGACTTCAGCCAGGTCACGATCTCGCGGTCCGGGAGTTCGAGCCCCTCGTCGGGCTCTGGGCTGATGGCTCAGAGCCTGGAGCCTGTTTCCGATTCTGTGTCTCCCTCTCTCTCTGCCCCTCCCCCGTTCATGCTCTGTCTCTCTCTGTCCCAAAAATAAATAAACATTGAAAAAAAAATTAAAAAAAAAAATAAATGCTAGCCCTAAGGGCCAAGCCTACATAATGGTTTTTCTTTAACAGCACCAACATAGAACACATGCCAAAGCCCAGAGAGAACTTCATAAAGTAATTTACAATTTATCCAACTACAAACTACTGACAACAATATCATGGAACTTTTTCATGTTTATGGGTCTCTTCTCCCTCTATAGATTGCCTGCCCCTCCAAGTCAGACACCAGGTTCAATAATTCATTCAATAAATGTTTACTCGACATTAGTTCTTGAATGATTCATTGAAAGATATGAGGCAAAATTGTAGGAGGCATGCAAAATTCTGATTTGCAAGCAACAAAAACCAACCCTGGCCAATTTTAAGAGAAAAAGAAAAACCAATATGTTGAAAAGCCATTGGGTGGTACATAGAATTATGTAGAAGACTAGCAGAAAATAGGCAGGAAAAAACACGGCAGGACCATGACATCAAACTGTTTGGACAAAAACGCCGATGCCCTACATCTGATGGTCAGATGCTGGAACTCCCAGCACTGGACTTTGGAGGCGACTCTTGGTACTGTTGCCTGGGAGACTGGGTGTTGCTGCCACTTTTTGCTTTAGATTCAAAGTCTGTAGTAGGCATGTCTGCTATGGTTATGCACCCCAGCAGCCACAGGCTAGGGAAACAGTGATAATTCTTTCCAGCTTCAACAGCAAGAGGGGGTAAAATGTAGAAAGAGATAAAACAAATCAAGCATGGGAATGAGATTCAGATGCCAGACATTAAAAAATAAGTTTGTTAAAAAAGGGTATACATCTATTTTGATTCATTATGATCATTTTGCACTTCAGATAGATCACCCTAGCAGGAATCTTGCAAGTAGATTACAGAGCCAAATTGGAGTTTCAATCCGAAGATCCATACAAAACTTGAAGCTAACATGATAGGAAGGAAAAAATGGATTTGAGAGAAAGTGAGGTGATAAACTTGACAGAATTTGGAGATTGATTGGACTTGATAAACAAAAGAAGGTTGTCAATAAATGCTCTTAGATTTATGGCCTGGGAGACCATGTGAATTAAAAAAGAAAATTTGGGAGTATTAGAAAATTTAAGGAAGATGATAAACAGTGGTTAGGGGGTGTTAAATATAAGGTGTATGTGATAGTTTAAATATGGTTATAAAGTCTTTACAGGTTTTCTTAGCAAGACATAGAGTCTATTTTCCCGCTTCTTAAGATATAGCTGGTTGTATGATTTGCTTTGACCAAGAGAATATGGCAGAAGTAACATGTGACTGGTAAGTCCCCACGATAAGTGGTCTTACAGTTTCTATTCTCAACTTTTTGGAATGTTGTCATCACCGTGTGAAGAAACTAGCCTCCTGAGGACTAGAGAGAACATAAAGAGAGAGAGTTGCAGCCATCCCAGCATTCTGAGATGAGATCCCCCAATACATGAATGAGGCCATTCTGTACTAGCCAATCCCCAGCCAACCCATTTGATTACTGCAGCCACCTAAGTGACCTCAGGCCAGACCAGCAGAAGAACCACCCATCTGAGCTCCAAATTACAGAATCATAAGCAAATAAATTGTTGTTTTTTAAAGATATTATTTTAGTATAGCTTTTCATATAGCAGTGGAGAACTGATATATTGCTAGTAGAATATCCAGAGGAAAATGTCCATTTGGGAGTTGGATATGAGTCTATGAGCACATATCAGAGATAATATGGCCATTATGATGATGGTCAGTACCAGGGACTGTATGAGATCATCCAGTATGAGATCATATTATTTCAGTCATGAGCAAAATCATTAATTTAAACCAACATTTAAGACATGAGTAGAGAAAAGAAATTAGTGAAATTATAAGAAGCATCCAGTAATGATTCAAGCAAATCCATTATGTTAAACAGCCGGGAAGTCATGGATAACCTTTGTGGAAACAATTTGTGTTTTTTGGAATGTTGGTGTAAAAGCCTATTGTTGACGGGTTGACACATCAGTAGAAAGCAAAGAAAAACAGATGGTGAGTGGAGATATCTCTTTGCAAATACATTCATGAGACTAAAACCAAAGATAAAGTAAAGTTGGAGTGTTTTTTTCCAAAATATGAAAAAGATACCAGCATGTTTATAAAATGGCATGAAACTTAAAAACAGATATTTAAGTTATTCCAAGATTTTAGCGATGATGGAAGTTTCTTGAAGAAAAAGTGGAAGTAGGGAACAGGCATAACAGTAAAGAGACTAGCCTTTTTCATGAATAAGACCTGTACATCTGTGACCCTGGAATTAAGAATAAAAACTCCCAACTAATTCCTGGGAGTGGGACCAAGGATGGGGGAGTTGGGGGATAGGAGAGGCACGATCTACAGTGAATTAAGTGCCAGGTAGAAACAGGAAACAAAAGTAATTTCTGTCTAAGATTCTCCATTTTCTCCATAAGTTAGAGATTATTTACCTTCTCAAAGTGGACATATATGAAGAACAAGTAGACTCAAGGAGAGTGGTAAAGATTTGAGTAGGGAATGGGAGAGAATATCTGTGGTTGTTTACTTATGGCCACATATTCTTTGTAGTTCTTCTTAGCAAGGACTGGAGCCTCTTTCCCCAACCCTTGAAATCCAGTTGGTTTTATGCCTTGCTCTGAGCAATAGAATGTGGCTGAAATAGACGTGACTAACAAGCCTACAAGATCCAAGTTCAAATTTTAGCTCTGCCACTTATTAGCTGTATGATCTGTGGAAAGTGTATTTGCTCATTCATTCATTCATTCTTTCATTTAGCACCTATTTGTTGAGTAATAGACTCTCATATGTGCCAGGTATTGTGCAAAATATTCATATGTTGAAATCCTAAGGCCCAGTGTGATGGTATTAGGAGGTGGGGCTTTGGGGAGGATGCTCAGGTCATGAAGAAGGAACCCTGATGAGTGGGATTGGTGCTGTTATGAAGGAAACCCCACAGAGCTCCCTAACCCCTTCTGCCATGTGAGTGCACATGAGAAGTCAACAGTCTATACATCAGATGAGGGCCTTCACCAAAATTTGTCCCTGCTGGCAACCTATTTTTGGACTTCCAGCCTCTAGAACTGTGAGAAAGAAATTTCTGTTGTTTATGAGCCACCAAGTGGTATTTTGGTATAGTAGCTCAAACAGACTAAGAACACTGCCTTTGTGGAATTTTACTCCATGGAAATTACTTAGTCTGTGTCTCAGTTTGTCTTGTCTGAAAAACGTGTCTTAAAAATATATAGAAATTATACTGACACTAGCTACCACTTACTGAGTATAAACTGTGTGTGTGACACAATCTTATCCCTTTTCTCTAATTTTTATTTAAATTCTAGTTAGTTAACGTATAGCGCAATATTGTTTTCAGGAATAGAATTTAGTGATTCACCACTTACATATAACACCCAGTGCTCATCACAATAAGCATCCTTCTTAATGCCCATCACCCATTTAGCACATCCACCACTCACTCCCCTCCATCAACCCTCAGTTTATTCTCTATCATAGAGAGTCTCTTATGAATGGTTTGTTTCACATTCTCTTTTTTCCCCCTTCCCATATGTTCATGTGTTTTGTTTCTTAAATTCCACATATACTAATCTTCTCCCTTAATCATATTATCTCACTCTATCCTTCCAACAGCACTAAGGGGTAGATGCTCTTATTTTACTCATTTTGTAGATGAGGAAACTGAGACCAAGAGGTCAAATAACTTACCTAAATCACACAGCTAGAAAGATATGGAGCTAGATTTCAAATAAAAGCAACATGAGTAGGGAATGGGAAAGACTGCAGAGTCTCTCTTCCTTCCCATAAGAAAGCTTTAAATAAATTAACCAGTTAGTGTTAGTATGATGATGATTACCATAACTACTGCTTGGCTGAGAGTAGGAACCATATATTTGTGTTGGTAACACATCTCACTGGTTGTGTGATATTGGTTTTCTTCTCAGTTCTCAGTATTAGAGAAGAGAAGATGCATTTAGATTAATCTGAGATTGGGTTTTTCTTGGCAGATATACTAGATGGTTATGGAACTCATGTACTACCAAGAGACTGTTAAAATGAACATCATGTGCAGGCCTAAGCTGGATACAGAACGAAACTTCTATCTATCATGGTGATAAATTGGGAGAAAATTTAATTTGAAGGGAATAGATATCAGCTAGATGCAAGAATAGTTGTAGTAGGAATACGAAGTGAAAGAACACGAGAGACCATAGACTATGGTGCGTGAGTGGATCACCTGAGTTAAGGCACCACGAGGGGATCATACAGTCTATGCACATAGTACTCATGTAATAAGAACATGGGCATAAAAGAGTGTCATAATGGAATCTGGATAAGGAAACTCTTCGGGCGCTTGAACAAAGCCTATTTTCGTGTAGGTAGAATCAAACGTTTGTTGATGGCATTCATGAGGAAATTGCTTATGGAGAAACTTAGGGTTTTCTTTTGGAACATAGTGACATTAAGTCAGCATTTACCTCTTCTCTTTTTGAAAACTATCCAAAAAACAAGAAATACGGGGGAAGGAAAACAAAACAGCTCAAACTCTATTTCTGGTGCCATTTTTAGTAAAACTAGGAGACAGCTAAAACTCTAGGCTCTGAAAAGTGGGAAGCCTGCCCAAAGCAGAAGAGACTGGAGGAAGGAGCAGATTTAGAATACCACAGAAGGAGCTCAGTAGTAGCAGATCTCACAAAGAGCCAACAAAATAAATTTCCTGAAGTTGGGGAGACCACATGAGATGCTAAATGTAAACCTTTTGCTGTAATGAGAATAGGGGCAACCAAAGAGCAGCATGAGGTTCCTGGACCTGGCTTGGAACCAAGAGACAGAGAACATGAGATTAGATGGGGAATCATACACACTGCCATATTTGCAGAAAGCAGTCCATTTCTTTTGCGGTGGAAGAAAAGAAAGACCTTTCATGATAAAAAAAAAAAAAAAAAAAAAGCATAGCAGCTTATCAACTTATCTCCACAAGCTAGGGAGAAGTAAGGACTTATTGTATTAGATCACAAGAAAAATTCAAGTTAGCCTGATATATAGGCTTGACTCATCCATATCATGATATCATGAGCCTCCTACAAATAACTTACCTGAGAAAAATGTGCATACTTTATTGATATGGAATTCAAAAAGCACTAAAACGGGATCCATACCAAAAAGTTTTCGGAGGAAAAATAAATAAGAAGTGGAACAGAAAAACAGACGGAAGATGAAAATCTCACCAGGAAGAAGTTGCCATGGAGCAGAAAAAAATTATGGACAAATATTTTGCAATGAATTAAAGCAAGGGGAAGAAGTCCAATGAAGCCATCATCTCTATGTAACAAGGGCATAAGACAGAAATACAATAACTTTGAAAAGAGATATCAAGATAACAGAGAGGGGTGCAACATGAGCCAGAGGAGTTTAGGAATGAAGTAAAATAAAATTATCATCACAACAGAAATAAATGTAAAATTTGGAGGGGATTTCAGGGAAGCAAACATGGTAAAAGTCCCACAATAAGCACAGAGATAAAAAAAAAAATTTAAACGAGCAAAATGAAAACAAAAATCAGGAAGACTTCTCTGAAATAAATGACTTTCCACACACTGACAATGCACCACTTCCCAGAGTAAACCAACCCAGAATGACCCATACTGGGAAATACACTAACACAGTTAGTAAACTTTTAAAAGAAAGAAAACTCTTTGGGCACTCAGGAAAAAAAGACCTTAGACTACTCTCAGACTTTTCTACACCTTCCAATGCCAAAACACCTACAAAATCTTCAGGGAAAAATTGTGACTTACACGTTTTATACCCAGTCTAACTGGGTTTTAGGTGTAAGGACAACGGACAGATTGTTTTTGAACTCTTGAGAATTCAGGGAATATCATCCCTGGAAACCCTTCCTAAGGAATCAGCTAGAGGAAAATCTTTAGCCAGTTACTGACAGCGAGCACTGCATCTAAATGACTGTTAAGACCAAGACTTAAATAAATACAGGAAAGGGAGTGATGAATAGGAAACGTATAACCTCTGACAAGTTATAAAAGATAGAAGAAAAGAGTGTAAATGGGCAGAGGGATGAAGAGGTTAGAGATGAAAAGGTGCCTTGGCCTATGTTTCCTAGAAACCAGAACTTGCAACAAAGCCTTTCCTGCAAGGACTTTACTGTAAAGTGTGATCTAGAGGAGGAGTGAGCGATGGGTGAAGAGAAACAGGAGGAAGGTCGATACAAAGCCGCGCTATCAAGTTACAGGTTGCTTATGACGTCACCAATTGACCGAACATCATCATTCACTGAAAACTCTATCTTCATCCTACTGATTTGGGGCACCACCTTCTTTATATACTAAATTCTCTTTTCTTTTCTTTTTGGTTCCACTGATCTGTCATTCTGCTCAAGTATCACATTATTTTTATTATTGAAGATTTAAAGTATGTCTCAATATGAGGAGGAGCTAACCTTCCTCAAGACTGCTCCAGATTTTTCTTGACGATTCTTGTTTTTCCTTTTTCCATTTGAACTTCAGCACTAGCTTGTTTGATTCCAAAATAATTCCAACATGCCGCTGCTATTTTTATTGAATCACATCTTTATGATATGGATTTTTCCTATTAAAGAAGTGCAATACCTTTCCATATATTCATCTTCTTTTATGTGTTTCAGTAGCATTTTAAGATTTTCTTTATTGGGGTGCCTGGGTGGCTCAGTCCATTAAGTGTCTGAGTCTTGATATTGGCCCAGGTCATGATTTTGCAGTTTATGAGTTCGAACCCCACATCGGGCTCTGCACTGACAGTGTGGGGCCTGCTTGGGATTCTCTCTCCTTCTCTCTCTGCCCCTCCTCCACTCTCTTTCTCTCAAAATAAATAGACATTAATTTTTTTAATGTTCTTTATGTAGATCCTTACATAGATTGCACACTTATTCCTAAACATTTCATCTTGCTTGTTGAATAGAGTTTTTTCCTCCTTTTTATCAAATATATAAAATTGACTTCTGTAGACTATTTACCTACAACTTTACTATGTTATCTTATTTTGGTTGCTTTCTTTGAGTTTTTGTCATGGAATCTGACCTATGTCTATATTGAACCTTAACTTTGAGAGATTTAATGTGCCTTGAAGTCAAGAGCGAATCCTTTGCATATGATGAATGTTATTTGAGCCCAGATCACATCTTCTATGAAAGCATTACTCTCTCCTAATTTAGGCACATGAAGTAATGTTATGATTGCTGTGGATTTGTTTGCTTTCCTTCAATATTGAAAACAATATTCAGCTATTATTTTTTTATTATCATCAGGCAATTCATGGGTACCCTGGAAGTATATTTACTATAATTTAGAACTTCATTGAAAGAAGAAATATGTGGCTTTTATTTTTAAAAAGTTTCAATTATTCTGGGATAGGTTTTCTCTCCTACCATGAAACATCCAACCGATTTGCCACACATGCCTCAAGCTATAACAAATCCTTCTTGAGCCACAGAGATCTGAAGCACTAGCTATTGGGAGCCAGGAATGTAAATATTGAAGAAAAGCTAGAAGGATCAAGCAACTATTATTGATCAGAGCTAAAGCAGATAGGTGAATTGATGTCAGCATGCATCTGTAAATCACAATTGTCAGAAACCAAGAAAATAGACAATAATCCATGGAGGAGGGGTTATGTGTAATAGAGGATAAGAAAAATCAATGTCAGAAAGCCTAGGCAGAAACATCATATATAAGTCACTAAAGATGAGAAACAAATGGTCCAACACAAAAGGAAGGAACTATCAGTAAATTTGATGGGCTATTATGCAGCTGTTAAAATGATAACTATGATAATCAGATAGAAACATCGAAACATATTTACAAAATGATAAGTGAATAATACATATTCAATAGTATTATTTCTAATAAAAAACCAACTACATGTGAACAAAATTTGTTAGAGAATATGAAGAAATAAATATTAATGAGTTGAGATTATGTTAAGATTAAGAAAATAAACTTCATTAATTTGACAATAATTTTTACATTTTTTTTAAGCTTATTTATTTATTTTGAGAGACAGAGGCAGAGAGAGAGAGAGAGAATTCTAAACAGGCTCCGCACTGCCAGTGCAGAGCCCAAAGCAGGGCTCAAACCCATGAACTGTGGGATCATGACCTGAGCTGAAATCAAGTGTCGGTTGCTTAACCAGCTGAGCCATTCAGACACTCTGACAATAATTTTTAAATTCTATTATTAAGATATGAGTTTAAGACAGTAGGCAAAGTGATAGCGGCTAGAAGACTTTTTAAGTAAGGCATGCGTTTGCTTCCATCAAATCATTTTAGATGCCTCTCGTTATTACCATTAATAAGAGGTAATATTGGGGCGCATGGGTAGCTCAGTTGGTTAAGCATGACTTCAGCTCAGATCATGATCTGACAATTCATGGGGGTCAGGTTCCATGTCTGGCTCTGCGCTGACAGCTCAGGGCCTGGAGCCTGCTTTGGATTCTGCGTCTCCCTCTCTCTCTGCCCCTCCCCCACTCACGCTCTGTCTCTTTCTGTCTCTCTCTCTCTCTCTCTCTCTCTCTCAAAAATAAGTAAACATTAAAAAATAATAATAAATAAAAGCTAATATTTATTTACCATCTCCTGTATGCTAAGTCCTTGAAGCAAAAGTCAGCCCTTAACCATGGTTAGAATCATCTTTGCATATATTATTCCATGCACTCCGGTAAGAAATTAGAGTATAAAATGAGAGTATATACTGCATGTATGTGGAGAGAGAGACAGAGACAGTAAACGAGAGACAGAGGAAGAAGGGAAGAGACAGAGAGAGGCACACCAAAGTAAAGGCATCTTCTACCATTCTCTCTAGGAGGATGTGAAAGAAATACATGAGGTCACATCTGCCCTCAAGGCACTGAGACCACAGCTGAGTGGGGGAGGGGAGGGAATGGACCTAAATAGCTGGCAGTAAAATACTCTGTCTTCTGTTGCCTTGACGTGCAATAACAGATTTTAAAAATAAATACACATAAAAAAAAAAAAAAAAGAATGCACCAATATTTCTTAACAGCAGTGATGGAATCCCTGGCAAAGAGTTCTTCAGTTGTGCAGGAGTGTCCCATGCCCCGCAAGATGGTTTCAATTCCAGGCCCTTGTCTTTTAAATGCCAATGCACCTAACTATTGTGTTAAACAAAATTTAACTCAATTTAATTTAAAATTTACATTTATTTATTTATTTAATTATTTAGTTAATTTGTTTATTTATAGAGAGAGAGAGAGCGCGCGGGAGAGGGGTAGAGAGAGAGGGAGGGAGAGGATCCCAAGCAGGCTCCACAGTGTCAGCACAGAGCATGACATGGGGCTCAACCTCACACACCGTAAGGTCATGACTTGAGCTGAAACCAAGGGTCAGACACAACGACGGACCCACTCAGGCACCCCTAAAATTTAATTTCATTTAAAACGTCCCCACACGTTGATTTACAAATTGAGATTCATTAGACCAAATGTTTTCAAGTTCCAGTGTTCCCAAGAATCTTACTGGCTTTGGTTTGTTTTCTTCAACGTATCAATATTGAAAACTTCAGTAAAAATATAATACTCTGAATATCCAATCCCTTAGAATATCATTGACTCCTCTCTCTCACCTCCCACAGCAGATCAAACAACACATTGTGTCTGCTCCACCTTTAAAATTGTATTGAGGGTGCCTGGGTGGCTCAGTTAAGCATCAGACTCTTGATTTTGGCTCAGGTCATGATCCCAGGGTCGTGGGATCAAACCCCACATCAGGATTCTCTCTCTCCCTCTCTCTCTGCCCTTCCCCCATGAGTGTGTGTGTGTGTCTGTGTGTGCCCTCGCACACTGTGCGTGTGCTCTCTCTCTCAAAAATAAACAAACATTAAAAAAATATATTTAAAACTGTATTCATTTCTGTCCTTTACTACCACACCATGTCATAGGAACTCGCCATCACCTCTCACCCAAGTTATTGCAGTAACCTCCTGCTGGGGACTAAATGGTTGTGTCCCACCCACCCCCCAAATTCGTATCTCGAATTCCTAACCCCATGGTGATGGTATTTGGTGTTAGGGCCTTTAGGATGTGATTAGGTGTGGATAAGGTGTTGAGGGTGGAGCCCTGGGATGATTAGTGCCCTTACAGGAAGATTCGAGCAAGAGCCTGCTCTAGCTCAGTGCACACACACACTGAGGAAAGGCTGTGTGAGCACGCAGCAAGATGGCAGTCACCTGCAAGCCAAGAGAAGAGGCTTCAGGATAAACCCTTGCCAGCACCTTGATCTTGGACTTTAGTCTCCAGAAGTGTGAGAAACAAATTTCTGTTGTTGAAGCCGCTCAGCCTGTGATATTTTGTTATGGCAGCCTAAGCAGGCTAATATACCTCCCAACTAATCTCCCTGGTGCCCTGTTTCCCTTGTTCAGTCCATTCTCAGCACAGCAGTGACAGTGAGCCCGGTAAAAGTGTAAATCCAATTACATTATTTCTTTTTCAGAATACTCTAATTACTTCTTTTGTCATTAGAGTTCAAAACAAAGTCCTTCGTGACTTGGGCCCGGTGAACACTTTGACACGGCCTTTTAACGTCCTTTCCCGACTCCTCCCCTACCACGCTGGCTTGCCCCTCCTCCAATGTGCCAGGTTTGTTCATGCTTCAGGGCCTTTGCACAGTCTGTTCCATTTGTGGAGGGACATTCTCACTCACTCCCTCGCTCAAAAAGGCCTTGACTCAAATGTTCTTGGCCACCTTATCTCAAGTGTCAATGCCATTTCTTCCATACATCTACTTCCTATCTCCTTCCTTTACTTTTTTCCTTGTTACTGCTTTTTTACTACATTATGCATTTTACTTATTATGCTGTTTCCTGTGGATCCTCTTCCCATGTATAAGCTCCATAAAAACAGGGATTTCTTTTCCTTGTTGTTCGCTGCTATTTACCCAGTATCTAGAATAGTGCTTCTCAACTTTTCTTTTTTTCTGTTGCTCCCCTAGGGAGACTTTTTTGGACACTTTTTTTTCCAGACATTTGTCTGTATAGCTCCACTGCCTCTTGAATGCCTAAAACATATAATATGCACCTAATAAAGACTATTTGAATAAATAGAGGCTAGCTCTATTCAGAAGGAGTTTATTGAGATTCTAGGACTTGAATCGAGACTGAAAGTGCGTATTGAATTTCATTGGAGAAACACTTCCCAGCTGAGAGAATATTCAGAAGAAAGTTTGTCATTGAATACCGGGGAACACAGAGAAACCATATTGAGTATATAAAAAGAAGTTTGACTACGAAAAGTCTTGAAAACAAGTCTGTTTGCGGGGGGGGTGGGGGGGAACTTGGGTGGCTCAATTGGTTGAGCCCCTAACTTTGGCTCAGGTCATGATCTCACGGTTCGTGAGTTCGAGCCACTCCTGTCAGCACAGAGCCCGCTTCAGATCCTCTCTCCCCCTCTCTCTCTCTTCACCTCCCTCACTCCAGATGTCACATCCACCCGTGAATATACCCTGGAAAAAAAAAGCAAGGGAAAAAGAATTGCTTCTAGAAGCTCTCTTAGAAGACAAAAGAAGAATTTCCCCCAGAGCCCCAATAAATCTTTTCTTGAATCTCAGGGAACTGAACTGGTTTGCATGACAACTGCTGGACCAATTGGGCAAAAGAAGGAGAATCTCCTTAGACCATTCTGGTGCATTCCTGAATGCACCCTCCCTTGGGAGAGGATTTAACTTCTTCTGAGCCATATGGGCCACCTAGGAGAAGATTAGCTGACAGGTTAATCAAGTGGACAGTGAGAAATGACCCTGGGACCTAGGGGAAATATCAGGGCTGAAAACAGATATTTAGATGTCACTCAAATAGAAGTGGATGAGTGAGCTCACCCAGAGAGTAAGTATAGAAAAAAGGCAGATGATAGGTCTTGTCCTCAGATTGGAGGAAGGAGTAAAAAGAGAAACTAGTGGATTAAAACAGAGAGAGAGAGAGAGAGAGAGAGCTGTCAGAGATATCAAAGGAGTAGTAAATGTAGTATAGAAATGGCAGTTGAAAGAAGAAAAAAAATTATGAAGAAGATGTCAAATGGTACAAAAAGGTCATGGAGAAAAGAACTAACAAAGTCAGGTTAAGGGCTAAAAAGGAATGAGAAATAGGTGACAAAGTTATTAAAAGATTCACGAAAGATTTCCAAACAGCAGCAAAAGCCAATTTCAAGCATAAATCTGCAATAGGTCAGGCCAACTGGCTTCCTCCCACAAGCTAATATGACTTCTGCACAGATAACAACAACAACAACAAGGTTGACTCCGTCACTGGAGATGGGTTATTGGGTTTGCAAAAGATAAACTACTGACAGAATTTAGAGCCCTAGTAAAGCAATATTAAGTAGTTGACTATGAAATTTAAAGTAGAGAGAGGCTTGTAAGCCAAAAGGTGATAATGTACTGATTTCCCTTGCTCACCCGGTGATACAGCCAGCTTTTGGTTCTATTTTTATTGGATTTTCCATATACCATAGCAGACGTGGTAGCTCGGTGTCTTAGTTTGAGTTTCCTTGAAAGCAGAACTTAAAATATGGACTCCGGTGATAGGTATTTTATTTGGGAGGCAAGTCTAAGAAGAAAGTGTATGGGAAGGGAGACAGGGAAGTGATAAAACCCACAACATGGATGTTGCTGATTTCCCCCAGCTAACGCACGGTTCAGTGCAGTAACCAGCGTTCCTCCTCAAGCTCAGGTGGTAGTGTCTTTGTGTTGCTGCCCCCAAAGCTTTCTCTGAGGTTCAGCAACACACACAGCCTGGAACTGCAGAGATTGTTATCAACCCTGGGGCAACCCTCAGCAGGTGGGAAATGGCACTAGGTCAGTAAGTGCCTGCTGTCCACAAGGGTTGCCACTGTAGGCAACTAAGACTGAGTCCATCCGGGGATGTGCAGAGGAAGTGTATAGAGGGCCCTCAGAATCATCCCGCCAGCAAACAGGGAGGTTGCACATGGATACAGAGTTGTCTCCAGGTGTTAATGCCTGAACCACCCCCGGTTGCACCTGCACGGGTGTTTCAGAGAAAGCCCTGCGGCAGAAAAGCAAAGAGCCACTACGTCTCGTGGTGGCAAGATGCTGGCCATCGTGGCCCAGTGACCACCACAGCTGTCCGGCACAGCTGCTCTCAAGTGAGCCCTCCGAGGAACTGTGACGCGGGCATCCCACCCAGCTGCTGCTACACCAAGGTTTCTCGACCCACTATTGACATTTGGGACCAGACAATTGTTTGTTATGGACGCTGCTTTGTGCATTGCAGGGCGTTTAGTAGTACCCCTGGCTTTTTCTCGTGAAATGCCAGTTGTCCCCTCCCCAGCTGTGACAATAAAAACATCTACAGACGCTGCCAAATGTCCCCAGGGAGGCAACATCGCCTTCAATTGAGACACTCTATTGCAACACCACAACTGAGGGTATAGTGCGGACCACTTGGACTTTGGGGGGGGGGCGGGCGGGGATGAAATGAGATGGGGAACCTTAAGTATTAAGCAGAGTACCCGACACACAGTTTATGTTTAATAAGAATAATAATGTAGAAAACCTCTGTACTTCATAGTGGTGTCGTTTTATGGCTTGAATTCAAAGTTTATTTTCCCCTTCTTTGATTAAAAGCAATGATAATAAGGTACTTATTCCCAATATCTGTTTCAGCAAATGCATCAGAGCCTGCATCTCAGTGTGAGTAAATCAAAGTGAAAAAAGGTCAACATCAATCACTTTTGATCTTCTTCCATTACCAAACACCAATTCATGCTCTTAAGTTAAACATGACCATGTGTCGTTTTGTTGTAGCTAAGTGATCACGGGGTGTGAAGGAAATAAAAGAATTCTGCTTAAAAAGTGAATAGAAAATTAGAATACTGTTTTCAAGGATAATCCCGCAGAGTTGACACTTTATGATTCTACCAAATGCAGATTTAAAGTGTACATTTACTAAAACAAATTTTTTAACACAGTCTGCAATCTTAGACTTAAAGGCATGAATATTTTAGGTTTATTAGCATAAACTGAATACCAACATGCAAACACTGAAATGAATTTAAGGAAATTGTTAATGATTCATTACACAGAGTTATTCCATATTTGTATGATTGGAGCAAATGCATTAGCAAAAACAATTATGCACTGATACAGTGAGAAACCACTCTTGGGGAAAAAGTCATTCGTGTAATAAAAAGGACATCCTCCTGTACTTTCTTTGAATCTATCACAAACAGCTGTTGCCATCTGCCCGGCAGAGCCCTTGGCAGAGATAACTAGACAAACCTCTGCCAAGCCTTCATGTGTTGAGAATGTCTACCCCAGAACTCTCAGAGACCGCATATTTTTTGAGAAGTAGCAAATGAGTCTCCAGTAAGACTGATTTATCTCGTTCTTAAGGGATTGTAGGAGAAAGATAAAACAAGATAAGCATGAAAAATAGATTCATGGGAAATTGCTTTTGTGGCTTCTGCTTCTCTGTCTTTGAAACTTCTAGAGGGTGTGTGCTTTTGCGCACAGTAGATTCATTGTTCACATTTATTACATTGTATCGTACCTACCTTTTAATGGGTCTTTGAACACTGCAAGTGATTGTGCCGACAGCCTCATTTTCATAACCTCGGGACCTGGCACAGAGCGCCCATAAATGAAGAATGAGAGAATGAATGAATAAAAACGTCACTCGGTCCAGTTCACCATGAGTGGTTTAACAGTCCCTGAGGTCAGTTAAGTACTTAAAATATCAGTCCAAGTGGTCACAGGGATATCTTCATAAGCACTGTACCTCAGGACCGCTGAACCCTTCTATCATGGCCTAGCCTTCCTAGAATAGATACAGTCTGAGGCGGCAGGAAATGAGGCAATCATGTGTGGACGCTGAATGCTCAGAGCCATGTGACATCAACCAGATCTACACCTCCCCAAAAAAGAAGTTAGGCAATCTTCCAGATCAATGAAACAGAAAAAGACGTTTGCCAGGAATTTCCAGATAACTCAGGCAAAGCGTATTTCTTTTTCTGCTTGAATTAATAGCATAATTGCCTCAGTTCTCCGTTTGTCTATTCATGTTCAGACATAGCTTCAGATAA
Source organism: Herpailurus yagouaroundi (assembly GCF_014898765.1). Classification (NCBI taxonomy): domain Eukaryota; kingdom Metazoa; phylum Chordata; class Mammalia; order Carnivora; family Felidae; genus Herpailurus; species Herpailurus yagouaroundi. The sequence continues at coordinate 4,887,515 of NW_024412406.1, forward strand.
AATAATTTGAGGCAGAGTCCTAGGGGGATAAAAGAGAAGGAGCCCAGAGACAAAGGAGGAACCTTCAAAATTAGCTCAACTGTGTCACAGAACAGCTTGAATGCATGCAGGTGGCAGTCTGGAAATTATGAGTCAAAACTGGATCTACACAAATGATTAGGAAATGCTTATTTGAATTTTAGAAATAAGAATGTTAGCTACTTTCACAATGTGAAGCATTTGATTTTACCTTAACGTATCAATGTTTCAAAATCAAACCCATGTATCAATTGTTCCTCTTTCCTGTCTGTGGATGTTGGCTGCAAAGAGGCTTTCCTGTGAGAATTCAATCTAGAAAGCTTAAAGGAAACAGTGGTGAAGACAAAGGGGTTTTAAAAACTAAACTTAAGTAAGAATGTGGTCTCCCAGGAAATGATTTTGAATAATGAAAAATCAAATTAGGTACAGTGAAGTCTCACAGTGATGTTAACTCTCAAGTCCTGGCTCTGAGATCATGCTAGAGAGGGAATAGTATATGAACAAGTGCCTTCTGGGGCTTCCATTATCGGTCTGTGTTAGATTTCATCCAAGACAACTCAACCGCTATTGACCACGTCGTGCCTGTAGTCAGCCATGAACTTCAGACTGTGATCACGACAGAATTCTGTAATCTGATGGAAGATTAAACAGGCACTATATAACTTAACATAAAATTATCTGGGAAAAAACTTTGTAAACCTGCACACACCATGCAAATCTGAGTTTTTATGGCACAGAAGGCTCGTTGGAGTTTGTTTGTTTTTTTTTTTTCCTAAAACGACGAGACTAATTTCGAGAACAAAACCTCATTAAATCGTTTAACCTGATTTCCCTTTTTAATTATTGGAAGCTTATCTATTTTCTGGGGGTAGATTTCTAGATCTCTCCCTGCTGGGATTGGATTTCACAGAGACCTGCTGAGATGAGGCACCTTGGGAATTGTTGGAGTCCAAGGAAGAGGGTACTGGTCTACCTGCATTACAGGAACTCACCATCATAGAAACCACATAGCAGGAAAAAAAGAGAGGAAAGCAAATCAAGATCACTGTGGACTTTTGAGCACCAGTAGTCAAAATTGCAGCTAGGGTCCCCTTGCTTATTTGGAATGTTATTCCTAGGCCTTGAAAAGAATGCACAGACTTCCTTGGAGTTAGATTTGGGACATTAAATGAAATGACTTTATTGCACTGAACTAAATAACCAGCAAAAATTTTCCCCCTGTAGACTTAATCTTTTTTCCCCAGACTTAATAGTTTAAAAATGATATGTAAAACTGGTATAAATTAAAAAAATAAAATGCGTAAATTCTCATGCATTTTAAAAATAATCTCCGGGAGTCACAAGACTATAGCGAATGACATTATAAGCCAAATTGTCCGTGCTATTTTTTGCTTTACCGTTCTTACTTGTTCTTTAGGAATTGGTTTTGTTGTTGTTGTTTTTTCTTTCAGAGTTTGCCGCTGAGTGGAAAAGGTGTGATTTTAGATGCCTTATCATTAAATTATCTTAATATTAAATTCTGGAAAATTTGTAAGCATTTGGTGTCTCCTATCAGTTTAAACAATGAGTATGTCCCCAGTTAATCTATATTAAAACATTTATAAATAATAAATATTTTAAAGATGTTTTAATGAAAGAATTTAATCTTAAGAAGAGGTAATCAACTCCATCCCTAGGATATTTTTTATCATTACCTTTGATGGACTTAAGAAGAACACATCTTATTCAGCCATTACTTCATTATTTGTTGTTTTCACTGTGCCCTTGGGCCTTCATCACTTCTTAAATTGCTTCTAGATGCCTATGTTGCTACCTGAGTCCCATCTGGGAGAGTCGGTACTTTGAACACATTATGATGCAGTTTATAGCAGTTCTGTCTCAGTAGAAATCAGCTTTTCCGGCTAGGATCTAGTCAAATTCAGTTCGAATGAAATTTGGTGGGTTCATCAAATTCTCCTGACAAAAACTTTGTGGAAATCACTATTTTGTAAAACAAGTGGTCTATTTTTATACATTTAAAAGTCTTTATCAGAAATTTGGATGACAATATTGCTCTAGTAAGGTATGCTTGGGAATATGTATTCCCATTCTTACCAGTTTCACTTTCTTTTAGATTTTCTTTTCATTTTTTTTCTTTTTTTTAATTTAATTTATTTTTTTAAATTTACATCCAAGTTAGCTATCATATAGTGTAACAATGATTTCAGGGGTAGATTCCTTAATGCCCCTTACCCCTTTAGCCCATCCCCCCCTCCCGCAACCCCTCCAGTAACCCTCTGTTTGTTCTCCATATTTAAGAGTCTCTTATGTTTTGTCCCCCTCCCTGTTTTTACATTATTTTTGCTTCCCTTCCCTTATGTTCATTTCTTTTGTATCTTAAAGTCCTCATATGAGTGAAGTCATACGATATTTGTCTTTCTCTGACTGACTAATTTCACTTAGCATAATACACTTTAGTTCCATCTAGATTTTTTAAATAAACAAAAAGATCAAAGGACTCACTAGTGTATTGAAACTGGTGCCACAGTTCCCAAAATGTTTTTTTAAGATGGAGATTTAAGAATGGCCAGAATTGGAAACCTATTATCTTGTTGTTGTTGTTATCATTTTAAAATACTTTAAATCATACTTAATAAAATAAATTCACTCAAAAATGTTTAAATACATAGGTGTTATATTGTTACCACAATAGGAAATGGTATGGGAAAAAATTATATTTCGAAATTATTCTGAGTGATCACACGCACACACACACACACACACACACACACACACACACACCACCCATAAGTTTTTTCCAGAGCTTAAGAGTCTTTAGTAGTCTGGTGGTCCTATAATTAAGAGTTATCTTGGGGGAGCCTGGCTGGCTTAGTCAGAAGACCACACGACTCTCGATCTTAGGGTTGTGAGTTCAAGCCACACATTGAGTGTAGAGATTACTTAAAAATAATAAAACCTTTAAATAAAAAAAGTGATCTTGGGAAGTACAAAAGTTTAGAATGAGATCTGCCAGTCACATCTGGTTTAACCCCAAACATGGTCCAACAACATAGTCTCTATTCCTGCAATGAAAATGTATCTAAATATATTTAAAAATCAAATAAAAACACATTTTAGAATCATGTGGTCACCATATTGTGAGTCACTTCTCAGCTTTGCTTTGTTTTCTGTGGATAACCAAGAATTGGAGGTATATTTTATTTTTGACCATATTTCTGATTAACTGAATTTGGTACTATTAAGGGACAATTCAATTGATACTTTCTCAATGCTTAGCCCTTTATATTTAATGGATTGTTTTCCCTTTAAAGTTTTAGTAACAGTTGAATGAGAAGGGGGCCTTAGATGCTACTCTCATAATGAGTGGAAGAAAGTACAATTCTATCAAATGTTCAAATGTGCCTATTCTTAGGTTTTATTCTAACTAATTTAACAACATTAAAAATTAATCTTCTCCACTCTTTAGGAAAGTGAAAATTTTATTTTATTTTATTTTTAATTTATTTGAGAGAGAGAGAGAGAGCAGAGGAGAGGCTGAGAGAGAGAGGGGGACACAGAATCCAAAGCAGGCTCCAGGCTCTGAGCTGTCAGCACAGAGCCCGACACGGGGCCCGAACTCACAGACCGCAAGATCATGACCTGAGCCAAAGTTGGACACTTAACTGACTGAGCCACCCAGGTGCCCCGGGAAAGTGAAAATTTTAGATAAGGGATTGGAGACAAGAGTTATGTGGGTACTTTTATTTCATTATTTATGTCAGTCACTGCTCCCAGGACAGTAAATCAGAGTAGATAGGGCCAGATGCTTTGGGACAGTGACGGGGCATTTGGAAATCTGTAATGGGTTGCTTTAAAGCGTGGGTATTACTCAACTTCTTACTGTGAACAATGTCCCAGGGCAAAGGGAAATCATCTTTCTAAGGGTGGGTGGTGTATTTCATCGGACTTTTGCTATAGCCAGTTTCTTAACTTCTTACACTAACTTTGTTTCTGACATACCAAGTATTTGTCACCTTTGTTGCTGACCCATCTCTGCTGATTTAAGAAGAAATAATCAAGAGAGAGATCTTCTTTTTTCAGTTTCATCTGCTTCTCACCTTCCTGCTCCCCCAGCTCACCTCCTTTGTTTTTTTTTTTTTTAACGTTTATTTATTTTTGAGAGAGAGAGCATGAGTGAGTGGAGGAGAGGCAGAGAGAGAAGAAGATAGAGGATCCGAAGCAGGCTCCAGGCTGACAGAAGAGAACCCCATGCGGGGCTCAAACCTACCAACCGTGAGATCGTGACCTGAGTCAAAGGAGGACGCTCAACTGACTGAGCCACCAGGCGCCCCTCACCTCCTTTTTGAGGACAGCTTGATGCTGACTTCCTCAGCTGACCTCAGCAAGCTGTTCCTGACAAAGCCTAACGCTCTTGGAGGCTCGGGTCAGAGGCCACCTAAGATGTGACCTTCCCTTCGGAGCTTCAAAAGCACCTTCCACAGAGGTCACAAGCTTAGACACAGAATGATCTGTGGTAGCATTTTCTCCCTCTGAACGTCTTCAGGATTAAGTAAGTTTCTCAGAGGCAAGCAAAGAAATCTAGCTCAGAGCAACCAACGGGAGATTAGAAACCAGAAGTAGAACTGGATTAGGGAGATTTTAGCCTGTGACAGCAACAGGACTCTGAATTCTCTACCATTCTTGGGTAAATGGCGGAAAGAAAGATCATAAAGATTAATCATTTCTGACCATAAAGTAGGTGTTCATTTTATTGGCCGCCAGATACTTCTATAATTCTTTCCCCTTCTTTCTTCCTCCACATTCCTGTTTGAGAGTAAGGGCATCAGAGAAAAGAAGGAGATGGAGTGGGAAGGGGGGGAGTGAAATTGCTATAGTTTTATATTATCTTCTCCAGCTGTCAGCTTCCTGTGTTTCTGTTGTCTTCCCCTAAAAACTTCCCTATTTTTTTTTTTTTTAACTGTTGGGCTGAATGAACTAGAACATTCTCTGGAGGATCTTTGCCTATTTCACAGGCTCTCTATTAATAGACAACTACTTCATCACCATTAAAAAAAAAAAGGCGGTAAAATGATCAGGCTATATATACTCTTCTTAATTTAAACTTTGTCAGTGGTAGAGACTTTGTTACACCTCTTCCAGTTTCCTCCCCAGATTTCATCTGATTTTGTAGTTGCTGCTGTTCATCAAAACAGAGAAAAATTATCCTCTATCTTCATTATTTGGAGGGGAAAAAATGGTAGCCTATTTATAGCTGAAAATTGTTGCCCTGCAGAAAAATGAGGAGGGGATATCGTCTTGTGCCAAGTTTCCATGACCAGGCAGGAGAAGATGGTGTGCCCAGTGATTCCAAGGACTACATGGGGTACATCACTCCATCTAATTATCCTGATTCCTTGGTTATTAATTCTGCCAGGAATTTTTGACAGAAAACGAACACATCAGAGATAAAACCGAATGCATTAATTCTGGTCCTTTAAGCCTAAAATATTAACACAGCAGCCAATCTGATGGAGGCGACCGGGCTGAAGGGGAGGGGCTGGATCACAGCTGCACAATTGCATGTTGTAATCACTGCTGTTATCTGGTGTGCTTTATATTCAGTAGGTCTCGGATAGTTCTCTGTGCTGAGCACTGCATATTGATTGGGAGAAAAGTAAATGAGTTTCTGAATACATAAGGCCTTTCTAGTATACTTACAACAATTCACTTCCCTTTTTTTCTTCTCTGATTTATTTTCTAACTGCAAACGTCATGTGACTCACTTACATTTAACTTTTTTGTTCAATAATTTATTAGGCAGGATACTTGATGAGGTTAGCATGCAAAAAAAAATTTAAATTAAATTAAATTAGCAACGAATTTCCTGTTAATAAGAGCCTGATTCAAACACTCACATTTAAATGTTCTGACATAGTGCACAGGATATTTATGTAAATCGTCCTATTCAGCCATCTAGAAGGTACAGGGGAGCGACGATTATGTTAGAAGGCAGCACCTTGATTCAAACATGAGGACTTTCAGTTGTTGGAAACCTCAACATTCTCTGACAAGAGACTTCAGGTTGCAGATATGCTCTGAGATAATGAGTGTCACTGCTGACTGCCACCCATGTCCCCTTGACATCTCTGTCACCAGGAGGCTGGGTGGTGGGAAGTGCATGTTTTAATGAGGGCAACTGGGATGTTCACCCTCCATGAAGAGGGTGGGAGAGCCAAGAGCACCTGTTTGGGGACAATGTTATTGAGAGACCCCTTCCTCCATCAGCTAGCTCCATTTGAACCACCCCCTCCAGTCTGGGAGGATACAATAAGGTAGTGGATGTCATCAAGCTTAAAAAGAGAACCCTAGGGGACGGACACCTGGGTGGCTCAGTTGGTTAAGCGTCAGACTTTGGTTCAGGTCATGATCTCGTGGTTCATGAGTTCGAGCCCCGCATCAGGCTCTGTGCTGACAGCTCAGAGCCTGGAGCCTGTTTCAGATTCTGTGACTCCTCTCTCTCTGTCCCTCTGTTGCTCACCTTCTCCCTCTCAATCTCTCTCTCTCTCTTCAAATATAAATAAATATAAAAAAGACCACCCTAAACGCTAACTTCTGTCCTCTGATACGATAGGTAGCTGCCATTTATTTAGTGCCAAATGTGCCAGACGTGATGCCGGATATTTGATATAAGAAGCTCCTTTAATCCTTGAACAACCCTACAAGGTAGGTTTTATTATTATTCCCATTTTAAGATCAGGAGACTGAGGCTTGGGAAGGTAAAGTTACTGACCTAATCATACATGGCTAGAAAGAGATAAAAGAGACTGTAACTCACGCTTGTAGTCCGGGGACACCCAGCATTGGACATGACTGTGCTCCAGGCTCCCTTCCAACCTGCTGCCATTATGCCGAATAGGCAGTTGGTGCCTCATGAGATGACCCCAGGATCTGGCATCAAAAGACCTGTTCTCACAAGATGTTCTGCTCTTTCTAGTACATGACCAATGTGTCAGGCTGTCCCTTCCCCCCCCCCCCCATCCCCCCAGCTGGTAAAATGGGGAAATTAAACTTATCGCAAAGGACAGAATCAAATCTATTTTCTAAGCAGAGTACTTGGTATATAATAGATGCTCATTTAATGTTTGTTGAGTCTGACTCTTGTATGACTTAATTCTATAAAGAAAATATATTTGCCTGTTTTATATAGTTTCTCATTAAATAGCATCTTGATAACATCTCAGTTCATCCTTAATTGCAACTTGATAAAGTCTCAGTGTCTCTGAGAACATAATTTTCTACTTTACTTCAGTCTACCACAGCACGTGTTTCCACATTTAGACCTCACATTCTCAGCCACACGTGCGTACATACATTAGGGTGATGCAAGCACGAGCCCCCACAGCAGGAATTCAGTGACATGTTGTTGAACTGAATCTTGGGTTTGTCAGTGAGCAATGCCCATGATTACATTTACATACACTCATTTCCTGACCCAGACTCCTTGGTCACACAGGGTTCTTGTTCTTGGCTATTGGGGCCCCCTCCCAGCTTATAGCCCACAGCACTTCACTGTGCCCATTTCAAGAAGGAGAAGATGTTGCTGGAAGTGTAGCTGGGGGTGGGGGGAAGGGAGATAAGTGGCACAGGGTGACAGGAAGAAAGACCAAGGTCAAGGAGAGAGAGGAAATGCATCATGTGGGGACAACCTTGGCTTATAGGCTGCCTTTGGACACAAAGGAGTGAGATGTACCTACATGCTGTGAGACAGAGGGACCATGAGGCTATTCCTAGCCTTTGTGACACTGGAAAAAGCTTCACAGAACCACAAATCTCGGGGCCTTTGCACGTGTTCTGTTGAAATGCTCTTACTCCAGGCTATGCAGCTGGTGTCTTTTCCTCCAAAGCCTTCCCTGACTTCTCTACTTAAAGCAGTTACCGTCACTCCCATGCCGTGTGCCATCTTCATAGCACCTTATCGTGATCTGAAATTAAATTGTTTATTGAGTTACTTGTCTTCTGATTTGTCATCCCCTTCCAGCTCTTCTTACCACTACCTCCAGAATGCCCAGAATGACGCCGTGCATATTTATGAAGTGAATGAATATTACCAGTGACATTTCACTCCCTTTTAGGCTGTTAATTTCCTCCTCTTTTCTAGGAGATCTCCACCCAGATATCGCATTTTTATTCAAAACCAAGCCTCAAAAATTGAGCTACAAATCCTCCTTTCAGCTCCCAAAAGAGCCAAGGTATTTGCTGTCTCACAGCTCTTGCATGCTGTTTCCTCGGCCGGGAACATCAACCACCTCGACTCTCTCCTTCTCCCACCAAATTCTTTGCTGTTTAGATGGCTGGTTGCTTCTCATCCAAATGCAATGTCAATTCCTCAGCAACAACCTCCCCTACCTACCCACCTCGCCCGCCCCCCCCCCCACCAATCAACCAATCCCTCGTTATTTTCTATCAGAACAATTTAGATTTTCTTTTTTTTTCATACAACGTATTAATTTTAGGTATACAACATAATGATTCAGTGCTTTTATATATCGTGAAATGATGACCACAATAAGTCTACTCAACATTCATCACCCCACGCCATTACAAATTCTTTTTGTAACAAAAGTACCGACTTCCCATTATCAAATAAAGAAGTTCTGGTGATGTAATGTACAGCAGGTAACTATAGTTAATACTACTGTGTCATGTGTTTGGAAATTGCAAAAGAAGTAGATCTTAAAAGTTTTCATCACAAGGAAAAAATTGGATTATTTTGGCTTATTTGTTTTTATTTTTCAATTCAGTTACTGATTTATTTGTTTCTTATCTCCCCCACTAGATTCTCAGTTTCATTAGGGCAGAGACTATGAATATTTTATTTTATAGTGCATGCTGAGGACATAGCACAATGCCTTAAACCTAGTGGATCCTAAATGAATTGTTGAATAAGTAAGTGAATGATTTTAAGTCCGTCTGCTCACATTTGGATTAGGAGACAAATCTTACTTACAGATTTATCAATTCCTATAACTCCTTACCTCTGTTCATTTCGAGATAGACTCTCCCTCAGCTAAAGGACAAGTTAAAATTCTACTTCGTCCATGAGGCTTCTCTAAACATTCCAACCACAGTTGCCTTTCCTTTGGCCAGTCTTATTCATTTCATTCACCAACTGGTGCTTGGTGCTGTAAGAGATACAAAGATGCACCAGATAGGATTCCTGACCTCAAAGACATTTGAATATTTATCACATACTTTTGGATTTGAGCGTAATTCCTATGTGTCAAGTGAATACACGAATGAGCTTATTATAGCTTTGTTGACCTCTCAACTCATTTTTCATGATGTTAAACACAACACACAGCTTCTTCCCGTAATCTTCACAGGAAGGCTCAAGAAAGATCATCTTTCCAGAAGAACTGAGAGAGCGATCTATTTCCAGCACAGAACTGATGCTGAAAAGCGAAGTAGTTTCCCAGCATCTCCTGAGTCTGGTTTGTACTCCACTGATTTATTATATTTAAATATAATACTTCCAGAAAACCACACCCACTTGTCTTTAAATGTAAACATAAAAATGTTCCCTAAGCAGAAGCCGAAGGTAAAGGCTTTTCATTAGCTATTATATGAAAGGACATCCATTTACTTTCCTTTTTTTTTCCCTCCAGGGTTGTTCATGGTCATAGAAGGCAGCACGGATTTGAAACCAAGTCTGAAATGAAATCCAGATTTTTTTCCTTGCTTCATCTATTCCATCCAATCCTTAAAAAAAGTTTTGTGTCCGTAGGTATAGAGACAAGTAGACAACATGTGGGGAATGCAGTCAATCAGTTGGTTGCCCATCTATATGATGCTCCACCAGCTTTAAATGATTTTTCTCTGAATTGATAGATGAGACCGCTGTTTTGGAAGTTCCTGGCACAACGGATGGGCCACCAACTTCCTGTAACGTGTCTCAGCTTTATGCTTTCCAGCGCTCCTTTCTGTCCTCCCCAAGTTCAGGCTACCACCTTCACATGCTAGCTTCCCGTATGCTCTGCCCATTTCGGCCACAAGGAATCAAATTCCAGTCTCCTTTAAGTATGTGACCTCCAGATCAGTCCTCTTCACTCGCTCATTGACTCAAACTTCCAAGGAACAGGCTTGAGGAAGCTCACTGTGCTCATATCCTATAATGTCCTGGTTATATTTTCCACTTCAGTAAAACCAACCTGTTTGTCCAACCTCCGCCGATCACTCACTAATTCAGCTGTTCAAGCTCCTCATTAAATCCTTCACCAGGTCCTGCCCGTTCCACCTCCATAATATACCCCAACTCCAAGCAAGCACTTCTGGCCAACCTCACTGCTACAGCTTAGTCCAAGCTGCAATCATATTTTCCCTACACTTCCTAACAGACTTCTCGGCCAGGTCTCCCTGAGCCTCCTGCCAGACCACGTCCTGCACAGTAACCGCAAACAACTCCGCAGAGGTACTTTGCAAAACCCAAGTCACATCATGCCAGTCCTCTGCTGAGAATGTTCAGGTGGCTTCCATTTGAGACTGTGATGAAATCCACACTTCCTACCTTGGCCTGTGAGGTCCTCTGTGAGCTGACATCTCCCACACCCTCACCTCTTGCTCTGACAATTCATTCTGGGTGCCCTGGCCCATCTGGCTCTTGAGAATCACCACACTCATTTCCTTCTCAGGCTTGGACTTGCTCTTCCTTGCCCTTGCAGCCCTCTTTCCCTACATCTTGTCCGCCTGGCTTCCTGCCTTTCCTGATCTCATGGTCACTTAACATGTCATCTGGCCTCTCTAGCAAAGCAACATCCCTCTCCACTCTGCACGAGGGATCCAGAAATGGAGTATTTTGTACTTCTAATCTGGGTCCTTTGCACCCAGCCATGCATCAGGGATAAGTCCAATTTTCCTGCAGAAATACTGTGACGCATTTGAGGTCCTTCTCTTCAATGACATTACACTGCTTTCCTAGATAAGCAAAAGCAAAACATCTTTCTTTTTCATGGCTTCTAGTGTTTTGTTTTTTTTTTTCCAATATGAGAAGCAGTAAAAGGCCTTAAGCCCTTTTTTTATTCTTAAAGAATTGGTTCCCGGGTAGCATCTTTGATATGGCTAGGGAAACTATAGATAAGAAAAATAATGAAATCTGACTCTCTACTAATAGAAGGGATATTAAAAAGAAAATTAAGCTTTTCGCAAAGAATTGAACGGTGGGAAAGTACATCAAGAGAGCAAATACTTCAGTACCAGCCAAGAAAGTTCATCTCATCCTAAAGATACCTCATGCTCCCCCATGAACAAGAGAAGAAGCGAAGGGCCAATTTCTCCAGTAAAAGAAGATAATGATCATTGGTATGGGAAAGAGAAGAGGAAGAGACGTTTTTTGTTGCATATTATACCGGATTTCAAAACGCATGTGGTTTCCTGCTAGAAGCTTAATTTCTAGTCTCATCTCAGAACAGCTTGGGTTGGGCTGCCATAGATTTCCTGTGCCCCTGTCTGATAGTTTGTGTATAAAAATAGAAAGTAAGAGAAAACGCTTCTCAGCCAAAATATATCATATTGTGTTTCAAGCGTGAGGTAAGAGAAAAAAAGGCTACACCATTAGTTAAATCTCTAATACGCATTCAGTTTGTATGCTTTTTAGAGTATCTCCCTAATAACTGCTGGTATGGAAGGGCAGAGACCCTTGGATTGAGCACCTATTCGGCAAGTGTGACCCAAGCGTCTGGAGAAGATCTATGTCTTGCAAAACAACCCGGGAAAAATCAATGCAAGTCTGCAAATCTATATGAAAAGTAGTATGAAACCGTTCTTGTTTTAAGCAATATAAAGACTACCATTTCATAAGGCCTGGAAATGTGGGTCTTTCTTGCCAGTCTGCCACTGGTGTGGAAACCACTAATGGATCCAATGAATCATGTTTTAGCTGTCTCATAAATGGGATCCTTTGGAATGCTCGGGAAATAAAGCTTCAATTATTCATCCATCTTTGACTAGCTATTGCACACAGTCCAGATCTTGTTTGCTCTGCCTGTGAAAAGAAGTTCTTAATGATAAACACAATTGTCAAGAATTTTCCATTTTCTTTTGGAGTTTCAATTATTATAGGTGTTTGGGAAAAAAATTTCTCAGATGTGCTCGATCGTGTCTGCTATCCTGTAGGTTAGAGAAGGATGCGTGTGGAATAAAACTGCATCAAATCAGACTGGAATGTTTTGAAAGCAAGATATAGCAAAAGGTTACACTGGTATTATAAAGCAGGAGAGCATAACAAGTGATTTACGATGGCAGCAGAGGCACAACCTTGAATTACAATGAATAGAGCGAGCTGGCTATTAAGAATGTATAGCCGTTAATAAAACTGCACTTGATTAGATGAAGATTTGGGGGATCATTTCTAATGGATCATGGATAATGGTTCTAATACAGCCAAGGAGATTTTTTTTATTTTGATTTATAATACCTACTCCTTGGTGGACCCTCCAGGCATATGCTTAGCAGCCCAGCAGAATACAAATAGGTCAAATTGTCAAGAGTGCCCATTTATATCCATTTTTATCAGGAAAATCCTGATTTAACAGATAGGCTTTGTGTAATGCCCTGGAGGACAACAGGTTTAGATTTTTCTGAATCAAAAGAAATCAATATTCCAGAGCCTTACATTTCTTTGTAAAACTCTCCTACTTTCATCCTTAACTAAAAGATAACTCAGATAATTCACTCTTGACTTTAGAAGAAGACATCCTTTGGGCATTCCGGGTGGCTCAGTTGGTTAAGCGTCTAACTGGATTCCAGCTCAGGTCATGATCTCATGGTTCATTGGTTCGAGCCCCACATCAGGCTCTATGCTGACAGTGTAGACCTGCTTTCGATTCTCTCTCTCCCTCTCTCTGCCCCTCCCCTGTTAGCTCTCTCTCTCTCTCTCTCTATCTCTCTCTGTGTCTCTCAAAAATAAATAAAAATACTTAAAAATAGAGTAAGACATCTTTCTTTAAGCCTGAAAGACAATTGAACGGCAATCCAAAAGAATGGCGTAGATGTGTTATTTTCACCATTTTAAAAAGTGTTTTTATAAGAGGGATAAAAAAAAAGTGTGTAGGTGGATTTGACATGGGTTAGATCAGACCTGAGAGGATGTCACTGATAAAACAAAATAAAATAAAAGTAGTTAGGGGCGCCTGGGTGGCTCAGTTGGTTAAGCGTCCGACTTCGGCTCAGGTCACGATCTCACGGTCCGTGAGTTCGAGCCCCGCGTCGGGCTCTGGGCTGATGGCTCAGAGCCTGGAGCCTGCTTCCGATTCTGTGTCTCCCTCTCTCTCTGCCCCTCCCCCGTTCATGCTCTGTCTCTCTCTGTCTCAAAAATAAATAAAAACGGTAAAAAAAATTTTTTTTAAAAATAAAATAAAATAAAAGTAGTTATCATACTATGGAGTAATGATGATTTCAAAGTGTTTTCGTGTCTTTTTTTTTAATGTTCAAAATATCCTTTTAAAAGGAAATAAAAATTTATCCCCATTTTATAAATTAGAAAGGAGATATAGATGTGGAAAAAAAAAACACATCACAACCAACGAGTATAAATGATCAAAGATTGGAAACAGTGCTTTTAAACATTCTTTTATTACCTTCCATCAAATATTTGGGATAGCTCTATAAAATAGTCAAGTACTGCCTCGATGCCCTCCTCCCCTTGTACGAACACCAACCTCCACCACATTCATTCCTTCCCAATACTATCCATCCCTACTTCCCAGATTACATATTATGCACATGTGTAAAACTACAGATACACAGAACAGTACAGGTTTAAGAGAAAAAAATATAACTATGTTAGTATATTTAAGAGAAACATTTATGTTAAGGTCATCAAATATGTGAAAAACGTTCATCTTCAATAGTAATCAAAAAAATGCAAAACATGAGCTATTTCTCCACTATTAGAATCAGAAAGCTTTTTATTTATTTTATTTTTTTTTTAAGTTTTTAAAATTTCTTTTGAGATACAGAGTGTGTGCATGAGAAGGGAGGAGGGGCAGCGAGAGAAGGACAGGCTTCAACTCACAAATCATGAGACCGTAACTTGTGCTGAAGTCAGAGGCTTAACCGACTGAGCTACCCAGGCGCCCCCTGTATGAGAAAAAAAATTTTAAAATAATAACCACTAGTTTTCACAAAGATGTGAGAAAAGGGGAGATCTTACATCATACACTGAGGAAAATATAAATTGGTACCACTTCCTATAGCAGTATCAATTAAAATATATATGTACTGTGTGTGCACAAATATAGTTATATGTACGCACACATATACATAATGTACACATGCGTATGTACATATTTTGTAGCACTGTTTTCCTCAGGGGAAAAAGGCACACAGATATGGAAGGGTTTACTGTAATACATTTTCAATATAAAAAATTGCAAAACACTGTTTATAAGAAAAACATAAAACATTTCTACATTAAGAAAAGAAATATGGGGGTGCCTGGGCAGCCCAGTTGGTTAAGCATCGACTTTGGTTCATGATCTTACGGTTCACAGGTTCAAGATCTTACAGTTCACAGGTTCAAGCCCCACGTCAGGCTCTGTGCTGACAGCTCAGAGCCTGGAGCCTGCTTCCAATTCTGTGTCTCCCTCTCTCTGGGATTTAAAATTTAAAAATTTTAAAGTTAGAAAAAAAAGAAAAGAAATATGTACACTAAACAACTGCATATATATACAGGAGTTATATAAACTGAAGTGTTAACAGCAGCTGCTTTTAGGAATAGGGGTTATCTGAAGAATTATGTCACATTATTTTTACATGGTAAAATTATGGTGAATTTTAACTTCTTTATATGTATTTCTCTTTTTTTTTTCCAAAGTGAGTATATATCCCAAACTGTATTATACCTTTGGCAAATAGACAGATCATGAGTGTTGGAATCAGGCAGGCATAGTTTGGGTCCTGGCTCCATCACTTGAGCATCCTAGATTCATAAACGTTTCCTTCCTCAACTATAAAATATGAATAACTTTAGTTCTTACATCATGAGTTAGTAAAGATTAATAAGATAATGCAGAATGATTCATGAAAATGTATAGCGTAATAAAAAGAAGTCTAATAATAATCATCTAATAATCTAATAATCTAGAAATCAAAAAATGTAATAATCTAATAATAATAATATCAGTAGACATTTGTTATTTTTATTATTGTTATTATTTTGCATTCAAAGTCCAGGTTTATCTGGCCCTATCAGACAAATTTTAATCCCAGTCCATTCTTTTTTTTTTTTCTAATTTTTTTTAATGTTTATTTTTGAGAGAGGGAGAGAGACAGAGTGTGAGCAAGGGAGGAGCAGAGAGAGAGGGAGACACAGAATCCAAAGCAGGCTCCAGGCTCTGAGGTGTCAGCACAGAGCCGGATGCGGGGCTTGAACCCACGAACCAGGGGATCGTGACCTGAGCTGAGGTCGGACGCTCAACTGACTGAGCCACCCAGGGACCCCTAACCCAGTCCATTCTTAAAGTAGGTAGGATCCTAGTCCCCCTTATTCTCTTAGAAGTTTGCATTTGCTCTTAGATTCCATTTACTTCTCCACCCAAAACACTACAGTTTCCTTTGACTTGACTCTTCAATGGAAACCCTTCTCTGCGTCCCTATTTCCCTAATTTTTACAGCTGGATCTGCCCCACCACCTTCTGCTGCTACTGCAGCTTATTTCATTGGAATTCGATCCAGGTCAGGACTCCAAACCACTCTTTTCCTTGTTATCTCTAACTGACCTTTGCTTCCTAACCGAAAGCCGAGTTTTATTTTTTATTGGAGAAGGCCCCGGGAGCCCCAGGATCTCACAGAACTCCTTTCCCCTATGATATCTATAAAATGAGAAAATGATCACTTTATAAAATATTGCACAGACAGCATCAGTGTGACCACAGAAATACTACGCTCAGGAACCATGATTGAGCTAAACATGGAGGACAAAGAGAGAGATGGATCCTATTTCAGAAGACATTGTCGTATTTCAAGTACGTTCCTTAAAATCTGTAATGGAACCGTTTCACTATTAATTAGAACAGAAAACTGAAGTCTCCCAATCTCTACAGTCGTCCATCGCCACCTCAGGTGCTCACAGCAATTGCCATTCTTCTTGACTCTGCGTGTAGACATTCTGTACTAATGAGAGAGGAGTCAAGTGGGACTGCGAGGAATAAGTGCTCTTTTAAATCAGCAGAATTTTTGTTCTTTTTTGTTCCGAACAACAATATACTATGTGATCGATTGTGCATCCAAGATTTTTCTCAAAATACTCGGGTTTTGTTAATTTCCTTGAGTTAATAACTGGGAGATATACAGACAAACATGTTTGCCTCCTGACTGTAACAGAAAATTATCTCCAGGTATAATGAAATAGTCCACCTTATTGCGATAAAAAGCAAGGAAACCAGGGCAGTGAGACTTGCCGCTTTCAGTAATGTCCCTTAAGACCTTTAGCGGTAATAATCATTCTACCCTCTATTTCGGAGGTGCCTGATGGCTTGCAAAGTACTTTCACATATATTATTTCATTCAAGGAAAAGAAATGCATATTCTATAAGGGCCATTCCTGAGAGAAAATAAAATGTCAAGTAAATGAAAACTATTCTTAGATCGAATAATTCAGGGAGCAGCTCTATCAAAATAGTGAACCACTTCATGAGAAGCAGAGGAGCCAAAAAATAAAATAAAAACACCATTGCTAATATGAATCTGAAGTATACAGGGCTTACTAAATCTTTTTCATTATGTTTGTGATTCGGGGACCGTCATTTGTTCCATATTTGTTGCAATTGGAAGGAAGATGATAAATAGACATCTTAACTCTGACGCACCCCATGGGATTCCAGGGCATTGCCACCTGAGGCAAAATGCACATATACTATGTGGCCCTGTGATGACTTTCCTTTGCTTTCTGATTCCCTCCAGGTTCCACTGCCTGACGTGACACCTGCCTTTATCTCTGTGTACCTTCTGCTCCAGCCGGGTCCGGAGTCCTCCCTTTGACAAACATGTGCATGTCTCTGAGTCCTGGCTCCCCATACCATTCTTCACAGCTAAAAAAATCTATCTTCCTCCAAGAACTCCTTCGAGTACTCCTTCCTCCCAACTAGGCTGAGCTACAATCTCCTTTCTTTGTCTTTCAATAGCTCGTACTTTTCATCCATTCATTAAACAACTGCTTAATGAGAATGGACAATGCACAAGGCATTGTGATACTAGGGCAAAAAAGATACAGAAATGAAAAAAAAAACAAAACAAAACAAAAAACAAGACCGCTGCTCTTGAAAAACTCACATTCTCTGGGGGAAGCACAGACAATAAACAAAACAAAAGATTACTTTGTATGCTGCTCAGTGTTAGGAAGATCCATTAGAAACAGGGTGATAATAGAAAGTGCCTGAAGCGGGGATTGATAGCTTAGATTAAGGGGTCAGGAAGGGTTTCCCTGAGATGACATTTGAGCTGAGACCTGAATAAAAATGCATCTAGCCCTGCAAAGATGGAGTGCAAATGGTCCTGGCAGAATGAACAAAAGCTACCAATGTGTTAAAGAGAGCCCACGCATGGCAGTTTCCAGGAACAGAAAGAGGGAAGGTATGGATAGGAGGTAGCGAGCAAAGGGAAGTTGGGTAGAGTTGGATCTAAGGGGAAGACTAGGGCTGGATCACATAAGGACCTCAGCTGTTACTTTGAGTGTATCCAGAAGCCATGGAAGGTTTCAGGCAGGAGAAGATAGGATATGGCTTATGGTTTTTAGAATATCTCTTTGTCAGGGCTCCCGGTTGACTCATATGTGCGCAAGTTACGCATCCGACTTGGGCTCTGGTCATGATCTCAGTCTGTATGTTCGAGCTCCCCCTCGGACTCTGCGCTGACAGTGTGGAGCCTGCTTGGGATTTTCTCTCTCTCTCTCTCTCTCTCTCTCTCTCTGCCCCTCCCTTGCTTGTGCTCTCTCTCTCTCTCTCTCTCTCCCTCAAAATAAATAAATAAACTAAAAAAAAAAAAATCTCTTTGTCTACTGACCATGAGGGAGACAAAAATCAGAGCCAGGAGGTTATTGCGGGTCAGGGGCACTGAGGTTTAGACTAAGGTTTTCTGGTGAAGACGGAGAAAAGCTGACAAACTTAGGATGTATTTTGTCAGTTAAGCCATCAGGATTTACTGGTAAACGTAAAAGAGTAAAGAAACTCAAATATGTCTTCTATCCCGTCATAATTAAGCTATTTAATGTGCGTTTATATATGTGTTCTCAATTGGACTGTAATTACTTTGCACCCAGAAATTAATTATATCCTACTTTGGGAGGGGGGGGTCTCAGCTACAGAAATGAAGATGGCCTTTTGCAAAAATGAGCCCACAACAAAGACTTACTAACTTGAATTCAATCAATATTTTTATTTCTACTGGGGTCAGAAATAGCCCGATCCAGCTGACCGTTGCAAAGCCAAGTGTCTCCCCTCTGTTTCTTTTCTGCCTGCCACCATCTGTGCCTTCACCTTCTGCTACCGGTTTTGTCTGTAATTCTCTATGTGATTTCTTGGCAACCACCTCTGCCGATTAGATCTCTGCTTCTGTAAGAGTGCCTGCTTTCTTGCTTAGCGCACATCACGTTTATGCAGCTCGCTGCGGTCGTTTATTCTGCACAAAATCTCTGCCAGGTCCTCTGCTGGGTGATAGGGTCCCAAAGATAAACATGAGAAGGCATGAGAAACCTCGTTGTCTGGTCTTCATGTAAGAGCTAGGCGGGGGAATCTTAGACCACACAGATACACCAAGTAAGAAAGGGAAGAGTTCTACAGGAAAACACAGATTGGATCGTCTTCTTTAGGGCTGAGCCCTCTAAGGGCTGCATAAAAAAGGGAGCTCCATCTGCTTCCTTGCCCCTTATTTCTCGACTTTGCTAGACACTATCTGCTTCAGGTTTCTGGGAAGGGGCTATTTTATCTCTCCATGAGAAGCAAAGAGAATTTAGCAAGCACGTGTGCAGAAATGTTGGGGATCACTTCGATAATGCCACCTTTCTTCCCCCATCCTCTCTTCTCACAAACAAATGTCTTTTCCCACATTTGGATTAATTTCTTTTCAGTAAACACTTGTCGACTTACCCCTCCTATGTGTAAGACTCAGGAAGGGTCCTAGAGATATAGTCGCTGTCCCCTAGCTTTTTGAAGCAAAGACATAAGACAAAGTAAGATGAAATCCATGCCAAATACACATCTGCACAATATGCTGTTTTAACACAAAAGGAGGGTGCTGCATCCCGAATAGATGGCTCAAGAAAGATGCCCCAGAGGAGAAGGAGTCTACATGGACATGGAAATGGACATGGACATGGAATGGTATTTTGAGGAGCTGAGAAAGAGAGTGTGGAGGCACAGAACCAGCTGGAGCAAAAGCTCAGAGGCACCACACTGCACTGGAGCTCTGGGGAATGGTGTTAAGTTGTCTGGCTGGAGAACAAGAATCCGGAGGAGATACACTTAAAGGAAAGTAGACAGTATGAATGAATCCTATGTCAAGGTTGAGGAAACCTTCAGTGCATAGTGGACATTATTCTGTAGCCAACAGGGAGCTATTGCAGACTTTCAGATAGGCGAGTGACATGAGCTGATCCAGAATAAAAAAGATGATGCTGGTGTGATGGCCACAGGAATGCCTTACTCAGATCTCCCTCCAAGACAATCTCTTGGGGAGTAGCCATGATTGATGATCTCCAGCAGTTGTAAATGGGCTCACCCCAGTAGTAAATACCCCAAAGTCACTCTTTCTGACCAGCAGGGAACCTCTTCAATGGGAGACTTTGCTGTGAGTATTTCCCATCAGCCTGACTGAGACTGCCTCAACCCTGCATGGGCTCTGTGTGCCCAGTCCTTCTTCCTCTCTCTTCTCGCAGGTGTCAGATCTGTCGGGTGATCTAAAGCCTCCCCTTGTCTCCTGCCACAGGCAACGCCCCAGAAAAACCTCTTGCACACTTGTCGTTGGTCTCCCAGAGAACCTGTGCTGACACAATCATGAAGCAAGAAGAATGAGCAGCCCTGACCCATGTTAGGGGTCTTCTCCAGAGTACCGCAGACTGGTCAGCACCAAGAGGGTGCAAGGGGGAAGTATCCGGGAAGGGAAGGGGTAGGGAACACTTTGTCTGACAAAAAGAACAGGTTTTGCCTGGTTCTCTCCAACATCCTTCTGAGAGTGGGGGTTGTGCTTATGACTTTGAAATCTCTCAATCATCAATGTATTTTTCACCTATGGTGGGGAGGATGGATACATATCAATGTTTTTATCACTGCTGAGTCTTTGCCTGTTTGGTTTTTTATTTTTTTCCTCTTTTTGGTCCCTTAGCTGTGTTTATAGTAACTTAGTGTGGAATTGACCTAGTAACTCAGGTCAGTGTCTGTTGTTGAAAGTTTGAAACATTTATGCCTTTTGTCGGATATCAATAACATGAAATAACAATTCATATGATGAAAATTTTCTTACTAAAGAATACTACAGCCATTTATTCGTATGCTGTGGGCATAACTCTGATGAGTGTCTATGGAGAATACAGCTAGGCTTGTAATCTTTCTACTAATATTTTCACGTAAGAAATTATAGCTTTATAATTGGGCTTAGTTTAAAAAGGCAATAATTTATTTAAGAAAATAATTCTCTTTCTCTTATTCCGAAATACTTTTAATGTTCAACAAGAGAATAGTAATTCTAATATATAAGGCCAATTCAATAATTTCCAAACATTCTCTCTTTTTTTTTAATGTTTATTTACTTATTTTGACAGGGAGAGAGAAAGATCGAGCGCACAGGGGAGAGACAGAGAGAGAGACAATCCCAAGCGGGCACCTGTGCTTTTAACACAGAGCCCTACGCGGGGCTTGATCTCACGAACCATGACATTACGACCTGTGCCAAAATCAAGAGTCGGACGCTTAATGGACTGAGCCACTCAGGTGCCCCAACAGGTAAACTTATATAAGATTCATAGTGGACTTCCTATTCTCATTCTCTATGTCCCCTTTTGTTTACTAAATATAAATATATCAACAATCATAGTGAAAGAATATGAATTATACATAACCTACTATGGAGCATTTAGTTATAGTTCTCAGCTACTCTGATTTGATGAGAACAAAATTTGTTTTATATTTAAGGAAAACTATGTGGAACCATAAAAACCATGGCACATTTGAGCTAACTGTATGCCTACCTGATTAAGGATGTTTCAAGATTTATAATAACCTGATAGTGATTACACATCTGTATGTAAATATGGAATTTTTTAATCCAAAAGGGCTGTTTGTTTATGTCTTATGATTCTTCCTAAACTGTGCCATGTAAACTGGTTTCATAACTTGTTTTCATCTCAACATCCTGTGAAGGGCTTTTGTTTACAATATTCTGTTTGAAGTCGGGAAAGCTTTGCCGATGAAAGAGATAGCACAATCTTGTCCTTTCATACTGTAAGGTAAATAAAGGGAGTTGTTCATTTGATCAGTGGCTGTCACTCTGAAATAATCTTCCACCAAGTCCAGAGTCTTTGAATTGCTTGGAAAAGAACAGTCACTACCGGAAACCTTTATAATCCATTTGGAAAATCGAGTGGTTGGTTGCCTTTGGCCTCCCGAGAAGTTCATAGTCCAGCAGAGTGCACCGGCCCTTCAAAATCTAACCCACAAGGAGAGCTTTCGGTATCTCCTGACATCTATATCCCTCTTCTTCTGGGCTGTCGGAGCCTTAGTTTTGTTTGGGAATCTGTGTGCCCTTTCCCTGGCAGTGGTCGTAGCTGGCCCAAGCAAATTACGGCTCTCTGTCTTCCAGACTTTCAGATTCTCTTGCAGCGAGTGGTAGCCAGTAACACAGAAACAGAAATCTGCTGTGGGGGCTCCTGAAGAAGCTTTTGCGTTCCTGAGGCAGGGGGCAGCTGTTCGTTCTAGTGCCAGCCTTTCCTTCTTCCTTGAAGGCAGAGGTGCGACCAGAAACGGAGGTAGCCATTTTGCTACCCTGAGATAAAGGCTAAGAGAACTACAGAGGCACCGGCCCCAACACCATTTAGTCACCAAACCAGCTCCTCAGCCTCCTACATTTAGACTTGGAGAAAAAAAATAAACCTGTATTTGTTTAAGCCATTGCTATTTCTTTTTTTGTCACTTGCAGTAAAAAGCATTCCTGACTGAAACAGACTGAGATCACTTGCTTTTCCAGCCTCATTATCGTATGTACCCTATTCCTCGAGTTACAAAGTCTACTTGTATTCTGCACACTCATGAGGCTATTTAAAGATGGACACAAAAATGCTTTCCCTCCAAAATCCTGCTTGCCAAAATGACTCAGCTCAAACTCTTCCAAATTCATTACCTCCCAAGTTCCCCTCGTGCTTCTTTAATGCTTTCCACCAGCCTTACACTTACCACCTAGCCTGAGGGATCCTTGAGGAAAAGACTCAATTCCCATTCTTTGAATCACCCCACTACCATGACACTATTCCCAGAACCTAACATAGTACCAGAAACACTGGGACAAATGTGTTATCTTTGTAAAAACTTACATTTCCTAGACTCCTTGAAGAGATAAGCTTGGTCTTATCTTAGATTTTCATTTCCTTTGATTCTAAATGAAATCCTACTCTCGTCTACCAGGCTAAGTGAAAGAAATAACAGTTAAAAATTTAAATATGTATAATTTTTGATCCAGCAATTCCAATTCTAGAAAGTTATCTCAGAGATATGTCACACAAGTGACCAAAGACATTGCACCTAGATATTGATGAAAGCATTGCTTATAATAGCAAAAATGGAAAACAGGCCACTAATAGAGACGTGTTGTATAAATTACGGCACATCTATTTAAGAAGAAAATACTATGCCACTCTTAAAAGAACCAGAAAAATCCACATATGGTGACATGTAAGTATTGCCAAGATACAGCACTAAGAAAAATAGAAGAGTATATTTTTATTCCTTTTCTATAAAAAATATTTATATACATTGAAAAAAATCAAGAATAAACTCTAACTTATAAACAGTGGTTCTGAGGTTGGGGCTTTTATTCTCTTAGACTTGAAGGTTGGTATTAATGGATTTCTACAATTTATACATATATATATGTATATATATATACACACATATATATATATACATATATATACATATATATATATATATATTGCATTTGCAATCAGAAACAAATTGCTAAAGAAACAGATCTTCTCTGGTGTATGTTTTAAATAATGGTAGGAGGCCAGCAGCAGCTGCCGGAATGCTGCCTCCATGCAGAAATGAAGAAATGCAGAAACAGTTTGAAATGCAGGATAGAGAGAGGCTGGAAAGTTAGCAGTAAGACTGAAGGCTCATGAAAAAAGAATCATATATGTGGATCCTGAGGAACTTAACAGAAGACCATGGGGGAGGGGAAGGGGGAAAAAAGTTACAGAAAGGGAGGGAGGCAAAGCATAAGAGACTCTTAAATACTGAGAACAAACTGAGAGTTGATGGGGGTTGGGGGAGAGGGGAAAGTGGTGATGGGCATTGAGGAGGGCACCTGTTCGGATGAGCACTGGGTGTTGTATGGAAACCAATTTGACAATAAATTATAACTAATAAAAAAAAAAAGAAAGAAGAATCGTGATGGAGACTGTCCCAACATGGAACAGCTTGCATTGTGAGGTAGTGAGCTTCCCATTCATCCAATTGTGCAAGCAAGAAATCTGGGCGTATGCCTTTACACCTTTCTGTCCCTCATTCCCCAAGATTCCTCTAACACATTCGCTTTTTTTCCACCTCTGCCAACACTGCTCTTGTCCAGGTAACCAACCTCTCCCGCTTGAACTATTAGAAAAACTTCCTAATTGGGATCCGTATATCAAGTGCAGTAGGCAGAACATTGGCCTCACAACCTTTGCCCCTGATGTCACACCTATGAATAACTTATGTTACGTGGCAAAAGAGCCTTTACAAATGTCACGAAGATTATTAACAAATTTGACTTTTACATAGATTATCCTGGACAATCAAGGTGAGCCCAATGTAATCACATGAACCCTTAGAAGCAAAGCTGTCTGCTAGCAGAAAGCAGCAGAAGAGGAAGTTGGAGAGATTGGAAGCATGACACGGACTTGACCTGGTGGCTTTACCGGCTTGAAGATGGGAGGGGCTGCCTGGAAAGCAGGAGAAGGGAATGAGTTCTGGCAACAGCCCATGAGCTTGGGATGAGCCCTAGCCAATATGTTGTTTTCTACCTCCTAAGATCATAAACAGAGAACCCAGCTGAGCCATGTTGTGCCCAGAAAACTGACCTATGGAAACTGTGATATTGTTTTAAATTGCTTAATTTGTGATCATTTGTTTTGGCAGAAGTAGAAAACCAATACGTTAACCCTGGCCCACCTCTCTGTCTACTCATGCAAGCACCATGTGAGTGATTTAGATTGGTCAAGACACACATGTTTACAACCCCAATTACTTTTCGACTACTCTCTGGAAACATTGCAAACTCCTTAACATAGTGTTCAAGTTTTACATGCTTTCGTGCTTCCCTGGACCTCTCCAACCTCATGTTCTTCTTTAACTCTGGATTCAGCCACTCTGGCTTTCTTTCCTTCACTCATACTGCCAGGCTCCCTGTTGCCTCAGGGCTTTTGTGCAAGCCTTTCCCTCTGTCTAGAATGTTCTTCTCTCTCATCTTCACCTTCTGGGTACTACTAGACTTTTTGACTAAATCAAACGTAGAAATTATAGATTCCTGTGGAATTACATATTTCTCCCTCTGAGCAATTGTCATGGTTACAAGAGTTTGTGTGATTACCTGACAATTATCTGCCTCACATACTATATGTAACCTCCTTAAGGACAGGAGTATGAAGGCCTTTCCTTACCATTGTATCAACAGCTCTTGATAGCGTGTCTGAAACACAGTCAGTTCTCAAGTAATATTTCCTGGCTGAATAATTGAATTAATGAGTCACACTGAATCAGTGAATTGGTGCTCCAGGAAAGAATAGATGAGAAAACACCAGTCACCAATAGAAACTTGAGTCAAGTGTTCTAAAATTGAATGATGTTAAGTATTCGGTGCCCATATGAAGTGTGATAACTGTCTTTTAATTTTACACTACCCAGGGAACCTTAGCTTTTTCTATGAAGATAGCTGTCAAAACGCCGCTTCGTCACCAACATATGTCCTCTCTCACCAAATTCAATAAACAACCAAGTGGAAGACACTGTACAAGGTGTCCCCAATAGTATAAATATACCTTTGGTTATTTATATATCAAATTTATTTTGGTTATTGAACTTCACACTTTATAAAATACACTTTTGCATACATTATCTCCTTTAACCCTCACAATAATTTTGCAAAGCACTTGCATATATTTTTTACAGCTTTTTTTTCACTTCGGCGTAGAGCAACTCAGAGTGTCATTGCTCTGGCATTAACTGACATGTTCAAGTTCAAAAACTTTGGCAGTGACAAAACTCCACCTCAGCTCTTCTTGTCCCATGTGCAGGTGTTAACAGCCTAGATTTTCCAGGTAGGAACTAAGCTTCCACTTCCCTGTGTATTTCCCCTCTCTCCATCTCACTCCCTGGAGCCCAGCCCAAGTGCCTCAGAAGTGGTCTGGGTGACTAGCAACCACACTTGGTGTAATTTCTATTCACGCCTGCCACTGCATTTCCCAAAGATGAGAAGATAAACCGTGGTGGGCAACCAATAGTGTTTGTCAAATGGATTGTCTACTCTACCCTCGCGCTTTGTGTTCATACAGGAAAACACATTTTTGAGTTTTAAGCTCCTCAGGTTTGAGAATATAAATTTCTGTATAAGAAGCATCCTATTTATTATTTATTATTTTTCGATGGCTTTAGAGAATGCCTCTTTTTAAATAGGTAATAGCTAGAGGGGAAAGTCTTGTGTAATTTCTGAGATGTGCGTTTTTTCTTATGCATTTACATCATGATACCACAGATTAGAGTGGGTCTTATCCAGAATGACTGGAACATGGCTAGCTCATAGAGATGAGCTCAAAGATAAATTTCTGCTTAACTGGATGTGTAACATACAACAATTCTGCTGAATACACTGGCAAATCCAAAAGAAGTTCCAAAAATGGTTTTAAATAATCATTGCTGGACTAACAACACAGTCTCCCTTGTAATTACTTTAAAAGAAACTATTCTTATTTTGATTCTTCTGATACATTCTCTCTTCAGAAAGGAACTCAAGAGTAGAATTAACAAGTCAAAGGGCACAACCATCTTCCTTACATTGTACTACCTTGAGGCAAAGGTTGACATTTTGACACTCTCATCTCCGCCATACTCCTGTTTGTTTTTCTTAGTTGAGATGAAATCTGTTTTTCTACCTGACATTAAGTATTTTATTTTACCAGTAAAGCATTTATTCCAATCCTTTAATTGAGGGTTACTACCTCCCTGTGTTACAGTTCAAAAGTTTTCCTGATTTATGTAACCACTATTAAAATTTTGGTATGCACTTTCCTTACTTGTTCCTTTGCTAAACTAGCATACAAGATACATATAAATATGATTGCCACTATTGTTGTTTTTATAAAAATGGAATGGTACACATAACTAATTTTTTTCCTTAACAATGAATCATTATGCTGTCCTAAATCTCCTCAGATAGATCTACTACATTCTATCAAATAAGTACATAATATTCCATAGAATAGAAGTATAGTAATTTATGAAACCATCTTTTGTTGATAGACATTCAGGGTATTTTTCCTTATTTTTTCCCGTTATAAAAAAAAACAAAGCAATAAGAATCATAGTATATACATTGAAAATATGGCATTTTTGGGGCGCCTGGGTGGCGCAGTCGGTTAAGCGTCCGACTTCAGCCAGGTCACGATCTCGCGGTCCGTGAGTTCGAGCCCCGCGTCGGGCTCTGGGCTGATGGCTCAGAGCCTGGAGCCTGTTTCCGATTCTGTGTCTCCCTCTCTCTCTGCCCCTCCCCCGTTCATGCTCTGTCTCTCTCTGTTCCAAAAATAAATAAAAACGTTGAAAAAAAAATTAAAAAAAAAAAAAAGAAAATATGGCATTTTTATTTTTTAAAAAATAGTTCTTTGCTAAGGATCACAAATTTAACTAACAAGTACAGTTAGGTTCTTTCCATTATTTTCCGTGAGGGCACAGCCCACATTTTGTCTGGTTCATTGCTCTTTTGCCCAAACAGAACATAGAACATAGCATATAGAAAGTTTGAGTCAAATACATATTTGTTGGATTGAGCTGAACAGAAAACATTATTGTGGGAGCCTTGAGTTGAAAAGTCATCAATGTGTTAGCTCTGCACTGTGATGTTCAGGTGCACCAGAGTCGGGGTTTAATCAGGACATTCACAAAGCCATCATTTGCATCCAGCTTGGTCACCAATGGGCAGTGCGTCTTTGAGCTCATCTCTTTCCACTTCATTTTTTATTGATAAATTGGTTAAATGACATGCTTCTCATGTTTCATAGCTGTATCCCACTTTAATACACATTTTATTCTTACCAAGTGTCTGACAATAACATGTTCCTTTAGTATTAAAATAATATATTAAAATTATGTATTTGTAATTATGAGAGTATTCGTTGACATCTCTTTATAGCACATTTCACATGCAGAGAATGAAATGATTATTAAATTCTTCCCACTCATTGACTCAGGTTTAAAGTATTCAAAACCTATGTGGGAAATTGTTCTCCTCGTCTACAGTCACGCTGAAAACCACATGGCACCATCAGGGAGTGATGAACGAAGACAATGAAAATGACTCAGTATAAGCCCATCTATTGGAGCAGGAAAACCAGACGTCCCCTGGGGTAGGGGCAACTACTTCTTGAATATTGGAGATCAAGGGTACTGAATAGTTAATGCCCTTGTTTTCCTCATTTGAATTCCAAGTAAATTAAGACATAAGGAAGTTAGGTAGATGGAGGCTACAATATAACATTTATTATCAATAAAGATGTCATGGGAGGATGTGACTTATACATCCATGGGCAAGCAAGGATCTCAGTATGGCAGGCTCACTCTCTCTGTCGCAGAGGGTGCTGGACTTTGGGAACAGACCAGTCTCCGTAACACAAAAGAGGAGAAGGAGTAGAGCAGAACAGAGCAAAACACTCACTTCCTACAGGCAGCTCATACCTAAAAGAGAAGAGGAGGGGATGGGCTGTACATACCC
This sequence comes from Herpailurus yagouaroundi, assembly GCF_014898765.1. Classification (NCBI taxonomy): domain Eukaryota; kingdom Metazoa; phylum Chordata; class Mammalia; order Carnivora; family Felidae; genus Herpailurus; species Herpailurus yagouaroundi. The sequence continues at coordinate 4,915,727 of NW_024412406.1, forward strand.
TGTTCCTTCTGTCAACCTCGCCAGTTAGATATGTCACTCTCCCTCCTTGGTTGGGGAACTAGTCACAGGGAGAAAAGAGTCCAGACAGTTTAGGCTAACGGAACCCCTTTTACATGGAAGATAGTACCAGGATAAGAAAGAACAGCTTCTTCACTATTGAAAAACACATTTTTTTGGTTATACATATGTGACTGCCTTTTACAGGGATTTGGGTTTTGAGATAGCAGACAACCTATGCATTGTCTGGCTACATCCACGAAAAGATCACACACACACACACACACACACACACACACACCACAGTTGAGCACAAACACATCTGCCAAAGCATATGATGAGGGCATTTCTGCTGATCATGAGAAGGAAGAGACCCTAATTGTAAAAATCATGTGCTGGTGTCTTGACTTTAAATTCTTAACCAGCTTATAATGAATTTTGGAACATAACCTTTTTCAGTTTATTTTGAAAACAGAGCATGGAAATCAAGTTCGTCCGTGATTCCATATGCGTTTTTAAAATTCCCACAGCATATATTTTTCCTACTGAATTGCTATATTCTTTCTTTTTAATAAGTGTTTATTCTGAGCCTTTGTTGAACACTTTTAATAACATTGATCCAAATCTTACAAGGGAAGTATTATCAAGCCCATTTTATAAATGAGAAAATTTAGGCTCAGATAGATAATTTGTTTAAGATAACACACAGGTAGGAAAGAAAAACTGTATTTGAGCCCAGATCTTCTTACCTCACAGGTTCTCCACCCTGTTTACTATGCAGGTGTCTATCATGCTCAATAAAAATTACTTGTGGGTGGGATCATGGTTTCGATTTATTCATTTTTTCCATCATTTTTATTGCTACTAATTTTTTTTGTCCTAGCAAAGAACACAATGTTCTCATTTAGTAGGTATTTAGTTAATATTTAAGTTTAGGTAAATAGACAATTATGAAATCCTAGATATGGAAGATATGTAGAAATATTCCAGTTTGAATCTGTCATTTTATAATTTAGGAAATTAAGGCCCAGAGAAGGTCTTCACATTCAAATAGCCAGGAGAGTGTCCAATCCAAACAAGAATGTAACTCCTCATGTGTGGCCTTTCCGATCTTCCTGCTACCATTTCCCCTTCACAATGGAATCGTGCAAGCGATAAGTGGCTTGCCATGAGTTATGGGTGGCTTGGAAATAGGAGGAGGCAGCGGCTGCCTCTCATGGAACGCAAGACTTGAGGGAACAAAGGGCATGTCTGTGTCATGAAGCTGGAAAGACAGGAAGGAAAATAACAATAACGAAAGATCGTATTTATTGATTAGAGAATCAGCAGAAAATAGTGGTTAAATGCATGGACGCTGAAGTCACAAATGGCCTGAATTAAAATGTGTAGAGGCAATCTGCTACTTACTAGTGGTATGATCTTGGACAAGCTACTTAGCCTGCATGAGCCTCAGTTTCTTCATCCGTAATATGGGAATGTGGTATCTCACACTGTGAAATTTTAAGTATGTATATGTATGTATGTGTATATATAGATAGATAGATATAGATGATATAGATAGATAGATATAGATATAGATATAGATATAGATATATAGATATAGATATAGATATAGATATAGATATAGATATAGATACAGATACAGATACAGATATAGATATAGATATAGATATAGATAGATATCCTGGGGCCTGGGTGGCTCAATTGGTTGGGTGACTGACTCTTGCTTTCAGCTCAGGTCATGATCCCAGGATCGTGGGATCAAGCCCTGTGTCTGGCTCCATGCTGACAGTGCTGAGCCTGCTTGAGATTCTCTCTCTGTCTCTTCCTCTGCTCACACTCTTTGTCAAATAAATAATAAATAAATAAATAAATAATAAATAAATAAATAAAATATATTGCACTGACCTCCCCATCACAGACTAAGCACTATTGGTTATTATTTGAACACTTTCTAGGTTCCAGAGACTGTGCCAAATGCTTAGAAACCATTAGCTTTGATTTGTATCTTATTATTAAATATTAAATAAGATAAGCTGTTGCTACATTTTATAAAGGAGCCTTTTTGAGACATGAAGAGAATAAGCAACTGGGCTAGGATTCCGTACCTGTCAATGGAGGCGTATAAACCTGGGTTATCTTCCGCCAGGGCCCCTGCTGCCAACCCCTGTGCTGGGGGCCAAACCTCATTATCAGCTCTCTTCTACATAAAAGACAAACTGCTTTGGGATCCCTACTGTAGCAGATACAAAATTCTTTTTTTTTTATTTTTTTTTCTACGTTTTTATTTATTTTTGGGACAGAGAGACAGAGCATGAACGGGGGAGGGGCAGAGAGAGAGGGAGACACAGAATCTGAAACAGGCTCCAGGCTCCGAGCCATCAGCACAGAGCCTGACGCGGGGCTCGAACTCACGGACCGCGAGATCGTGACCTGGCTGAAGTCGGACGCTCAACCGACTGCGCCACCCAGGCGACCAGCAGATACAAAATTCTAACCAAAGCTACTTTTTTCTACCCAAGCCTCCATCAAGTCTCCTGTGGTTCCAGGAGGGTGGGCCCACCGGAAACCCTATCATCCCTAATTCAGAAGCATCTAGATTGGCTTAGACATGACTCTGAAATTCTGAAAGTTTGGAATTCCCATAAGTGGATCTTAAAAGAAAACCCATGATATGGACTCCCCTGGAATTAAATAGTGTTGAAATAATTAGAATCAGGCCAAGTCTGAGGCCTTTTCTTGAGAAGTATCAGGCAGGTGGCTTCCATTTAAGAGCATACGTATACAAAAGCTTATATGGAACAGACATCCAGGATCAAGAGCATGTCACTACCCAAGAGTATTTTAAAAGGGAAGGACCATGGACCTTTCCCTCAACTACAAAATGGCCACTGAAATCATCTGCTTTGTCTCTGAGAAAGTGTCACAAGTGGTGTCTAAACTTAAGACTCCGGAAAACAATTATTTCTGCCAGTGTTTGCCGTTTAGATAAAGCTCCTAGGGAAATGGGTTGAGAATCATTTTATCAGCACATGTTTATTATTAAGCTTGTTGTGTACTCAGCACCAGGTTAAACAAACTTTGAAGTTTCCTACCACACGTTTGAGGTGAATTTAAAGCTCTTAATGGACATGAATGCATGAAATGTCAAATACAGTAATGACAGTTCCCTAACTCCATTTGCCATCATTTTCAGAGATTCTGTTAGTAATAATGTAAAAGTTTGGTGTGTTAGAAAAGCAAGTAATTACTTCTGAAGAGTAACATTGAATCAGATAAAATAAAATGAGATTTTTCTCTCTGTTCTCCAGTCTGCAATAAATTGTTGGCTGGTATTCCCCATAGCCATTAAAAACTCTGGCTGTTACAGTTACTGTTTCAATTATGATTTATAACATGAAGAAGACTCAAAAAGAGTGAGTCTAGCTCCAACTCAATAGGGCTAATTAAATTTTAACCTGCTAGATAAGCAATACAATTATTTTTATACTCTCGAGATTTCTTTTTTTTAAATGTTTGTTTCTATTTTTGTCACTACTTGAAGTCTATTTCTCATCATTTCAAAAAGTGTACATGTTAAATTAAGTCAGATTCCTAAACTTTTCCAGCATCATAAATGGTTCACTGACTTAATTTGGCAAGAAGGCACTGGATTTAATTACTAGCATAAACATAAGACTACATGAACACTTCTAAGAAGAATAGCAAGCATACTATGCATAATAAAATCTGATTCTGAACTTCAATGGCTACTTCACTGTCTATCATCATCCATACAGTGGTTGGAACTGAAAATGACCAAAATCTCTTTAATACTTAATCCAGCAGAGGTGGACTTTTAATTTCAATTCTGGTTCTGACTTACTCTGAGATCCTAAGAAAGATGCTTATCTATGGCTTAGTGTTTCCTGTTTATTAAATAAGGAGAAAAAAGAGTACTAAAGTAATGTCCACAGAGGGGAGACTGTTAAATAGGCACATAATGCAAGGTGAGTATTATAATTAGTAAGTACTTACTTGTACATCATCTTATAAGCCATAAAGCCAGTCATTAGCACTTAGGACTCTTAAGACAATTCACTAGGCATGGTTTAAAACCAGAGGTCGAAAATGTGAACCTGATTCCCAGAAGCCTTCAGTCCAGCTGAAGGGATGGGATGCACATACTAAAATTTGTTGATTACTAAACTGACCATCAGTCAACTTTGCAGTTTGACTGACATAGACGTAAACAGTTGATATAATTGCTCTATTCATCTTGAGGTGGTGATGTCATTTCTGCTATATGTTAATCAAAACTATAAATAAGGCAAGGCAAGAACACGGTGTGATTTATTTATTTATTTATTTATTTATTTTTGGGACAGAGAGAGACAGAGCATGAACGGGGGAGGGGCAGAGAGAGAGGGAGACACAGAATCGGAAACAGGCTCCAGGCTCCGAGCCATCAGCCCAGAGCCTGACGCGGGGCTCGAACTCACGGACCGCGAGATCGTGACCTGGCTGAAGTCGGACGCTTAACCGACTGCGCCACCCAGGCGCCCCATGATTGTAAATGCACTATGTAATATTGCGTTCTGACACCAACTGAGTGTCCCACAACTCAATTAAATTCTGATACTAACTAACTGGCGCTAGCATCAGATCCCACAAGTTAAAGGGTAGGGTGCGCAATAAGATTGCCCTTGTATCAAATGCTGGCTGCAAGTGGTCCCCGGGCTTCCTGCACTTCTGTGTGACTTGGCTACAAATTCGGAAGGTCACATAACCCTCCTTCAGCTTTGCTAATACAGTAGAACAACTCACAGAACTCAGGAAAGCACTACACGTAACGGTTACCGTTTTGTTATAAAGGATACAAATGAAAAGCCAGATGAAGAAGTACATAGCACAAGGTCTGGAAGAGTGCCGAGTGTAGGAGTTTCTGTCTCTGTGGAGTCAGGGTGCACCGCCATCGCAGTATGTCAATGTGTTCACCAACCAGGATGCTCCCCAAGCCTGGGTGTACTGCGTTTTTTATGGCTATTTCATTAGATAGGCATGATGGATTAAATCACCGGCCATGTGATTAAATTCAATCTCCAGCTGCCCTCCCCTCCCCAGAGGTCAGGGGACAAGGCTGAAGGTTCCAACCTTCTAAGCACTTAGTTGGTTCTCCTCCACATTTCATTAGCATAAACTCAAGTACGGTCCAAAGGGGTTCATTATGTGTATCATAACACATTCCTATCACTCAAGAAATTCCAAGGGTTTTTGAAGTTCTGTGCCAGCAACAGGGACAATTTAGGAGTGCTATATGGATGATAGAGATAGTAGGTGCTGCAGAAGCTCATGAGAGGAGAGACTCCTCCAGTAGGAGGAGCTGGAGTGATCAAGGTCAACTACATGAATGGGGTGAGACATGAATTAGCCACTAGAGTATGGCTAGCATTTGATGAACAGAGATGTAAGTGTAAAACTTGAGTAAAAAAACAAAAGTAAAACATAAAAGCAAGAAAGTACAAAGGATAGTGAAGCAATGAAGAGCAAACCAGTTAGACCAAAGCAGATTTATGATGGGGTATAGTGAAAGTTAAAGTCCATTGTAAGCACTCCTGTATACCCAAGGCTCTTTTAATCAAGAAATTCAATCATGTATTTTCAGAAAAAAAATTCTAATTATTAATATGGACAAAGAAAACTACTATCAGATTGCCTATATTTGGCCTCAAAATTTAATAGCCTAGTATTTTCTAAACCAAACCAAAACAAAACAACCAAAACAAAACAAACAAAGCAAAACGAAAAAACCCAACAATACCCGGAACAATGACAGCAGCAAAACTTTAGAATGGCACTGGAGTTGGTTAGATACTGAACACTCCTTGGATAAGTGATTTGGACAAAGTATGTCAAAGGAATATAAACAATATTTCAAATTGCTGTTACTGGCTCTGGAAACCAAAATAATGTGCCTTGGGCTCAGCTGTCCTCTTGGATATATAAACAAAACAGACTCTGCACTTTGTTTCTTTTCTGGCCAAGAGAAATTAGGCTCCCATGGCTTCAGACAGCTGTCATGCATTTCCCTGACTGCTGCCACACGAGTGTTAGGCTCTGCGGATCATTACCAACACCAACATCTGGCTCTGCCTGCCTGCTTTCAAACAGAGCTTAATTTTTTTTCCAAGTTTCCAGAAACAGGAAATACCATGTGCACTTCAGTGGAATTTGGGATTAAATATTTCTAAAACCAACTGCTGTTTTTACAAGACATCTTGGAGTGATGGTTTACTTTATGGCTTTTTCCTTTGCAAATTCTTCTCTCTATATGAATTGCTGTGAAATCTCCAAGGTCCTCTGCCTTCCCATCAGGCTACATGATTGTGTTTTTATTCATTCCCCGAAGAATATGTTTGAGACTCCACTAAGGGTCTGACCACCAACCACACCAGTAACATCTCAAATTTCAGGAATTTTTGTTGCCTGTTCAGAACAGTAGTAGGTTTGACCATTGCCAAGTGTGTGGAAACTTTGGGGAGCCCTCACTCTCACTAGCATTCACTAGTATTAACCACCATTTGTCCCTAGAAGGGGTTCTTTTGGGGGATGGGCAGGGAAGGGAAAAGAGTTTAGCAGAAACCGGATCCCCCTTCTACATGGGGAAGTAGGAGTCGGTAAATGGCTGACTCAGAGATTAATAATAGCTACTACCATTATCCTCATTTTCAAGTTAAGGAACCTTATGTAGACTGAGGAAGAAAGCCATGTAAACAGTCCATATTCCTGCATTTCTACATGAACTTCTGGCTCAAGGAGAAAACCACAGCATGCTGAATCTCCTCTTCTTGTCATCTTTTATCCTCTGTAGCAAGAGACAGCCTCTTCAGGGAGAGTGTGAGTCTGAGAGCAGAAAAGTGTGTTTGCTGAAGAAGTATTGAGAGAGTGGGAATGGAGGAAGAAAATGTACGGTAGGGCTAGAAATGACAGACATGCATTAGCCGCTAAAGGCTTTCACATCTTTCTGACTTTGGACACTGTGGAAGTAAAACTCTTGCTCATTTCATACATCTTCCTTTCTCAATCTTGAATTTTTATTTGTTGACTAATAAATGATTTTTACAAATGAGACCCAGTTTTCTCTGATGCCTACTTAAAATAGAAGTTTGTAAGAACTATATTCTATGGAAGGGATGCTTGGGTGGCTCAGCAGTTTAGGCATCTGACTCTTGATTTCACTTCAGGTCATGATCTCATGGTTCATGAGTTTGAGCCCCACAGGAGGCTCTGCACTGAAAGTGCGGAGCCTGCCTGGGATTCTCTCTCTCTCTCTCTCTCTCTCTCTCTCCCTCTCTCTCTGCCCTCCCACCCCCCCCCCCACCGCCTCTCAAAATAAATTAAACTTAAAAAAATGAATTATATTCTATGGAGGTAACAAAGGCGGAAGAATTAAAAAGCAAGCCTAAGAAATCTCTGAAATCATGAGAATCCACATTAGTTTTACAGCCACAAATCTTGAGTGAAGATGTCAGGATAGAAATTTAAGGAAAGTGTAAGGTCGGAATGACAAGGTGGTGGGAATATCCATTCTTTAATCTGTAATGTAAAGACATTTCCTGAAGGCACTGCTTTCACTTTTGTTAGGCACCCTCTCTCTTCCCACCATCATTTCTTTCTCCCAGTAGAAAGATCTACATATGTCAAGTCCTAAGCCCCGTGTTTTCCTCTGCAGTACAGCATGAGGCCACAGAGTAACATTAGCAGGCTTTGTCTTGATCTCCCCTGAAATCCTTTTCTACACGATTCCCCTGTTCTCAGAAGAGCCCTGAAGTCACTCTTAAGTCTTCTGTCAGAAAAGGAAAGCACTCCATTAAAATCTACAGTTAATCACTGCTTTCATTAAAATGATACAGGGGACATGAGGAGACATTTAGCTAAAGATTTCAACTCTAGGGGAGAAAAAAAGCTGATACTAACAACTAGCATTTACTCAGAACCTACTATGTGCTTGAAGCCATGTTAGGTGATTGTGGTTGGCAGCCATGTGATTTCGGCGGACAGAAGGACACGAGGGCAGCGGAAGCCAGATGATTCTGTGTGGTTCTGAGTATGCACGTGGCTTCTCCAGCTACCTTCTTCTGCTAGTGGACAACGTGGTTGGGAGGGTGGTGCAGGCAATTCTTAGAGATTCCAATTGAATGTACATTCCTTCAGCAGTTCTTTTTTTTTTTTTAAAGATTAATCACCTCGTTTATTAATACGTTTTATTTATTATTTATTTTTTTTAACGTTTATTTATTTTTGGGACAGAGAGAGACAGAGCATGAACGGGGGAGGGGCAGAGAGAGAGGGAGACACAGAATCGGAAACAGGCTCCAGGCTCCGAGCCATCAGCCCAGAGCCCGACGCGGGGCTCGAACTCACGGACCGCGAGATCGTGACCTGGCTGAAGTCGGACGCTTAACCGACTGCGCCACCCAGGCGCCCCTTCAGCAGTTCTTTAAAGCATTAACCTATTGTTATTTATTTACAAGGGGTTCATAATTTATTCATCTCTGATCATTCTTTCCTGAGGTTTAAGTCAAACGTGGGGCCCTTAAGAACTTGAAGTAAAGGCAAAAGCACTAAGCTCCAGGCACAGTTTCAACCCTATTTCTCTCCTTGGTCACTAGGTCACACACTTCTCCCAACTTTATCTCAGATGCTGCTAATCCACTCTTCACCAAACTCTGCTCCTCAGTCACTAAAGGCCACAGCCAGTTTCCCTCTTCAGTTCCCAAATTCCATCTTCTCCAGCCCCAATCCCTACTCTTACCATTAGGCCAGAATTCTCACCCAGAACTTATTTCCTTTCAGGATTAGGGTGACAGTGAACCCTATATTAACGTACTTGTGGGTTTAAAAAACATTTTGGAGCTAGACTGAAAATACAGATCATTTATTACATTGACTGCTCTAAGTTCTTTTTTTTTTTTTTAAGTTTATTTATTTATTTTGAGAGAGAGGAGAGACAGAGCGTGCTCACATGGGAAAGGTAGAGAGAGAGGCTCTGCTGTGTCAACAAGGAGCCGATGTGGGGCTCAAACTCACCACGGTGAGATCATGACCTGAGCTGAAACAAGAATCAGATGCTCAACTGACTGGGCCACCCAGGCACCCCAAATTGACTGCTCTAAGTTCTAAACAAATTCTTTAAAACAAACAATTTAGAAGTAAAAATTCAGGCGCTTGGTAAATTTCCTGAGTTAGAGCAAGAGGAATTGAGCTTTCCAATAGTTTTCCAAAGTTTCCCAGGAGAAAAAGACAGAATGCTAATCTTCCTATCCCCACTTCCTCCCCCTGAACACTCCACCAGGGATTCAGTTATGGTTTCCAGTGAAGTTCCTAGCAGCTGCATGTGTTCAAACAAAGCAAACTGTAATAAGCCATGTCCAACAAATCAAGCACAACTTGTATGAATTTTTACGGCAACCTTAAGTTTTTGCCTAGTGAAATCCAATCCTATGTTCCCACTTGGGTCTCAGCTTCGCCAGTCACCTTGGATTCCCCACAGTTCTCTTATCTGGATTACAAGTAGGAAGTAGGCAGAGGCTGGAAGATTTTCATGTCAAAGTATCCCTTTGAGTGAATGGATGAGGATATCTAATGAACACATATGGAGAATTTGGGTGCCCAGACTTCTCAGTTAGGTGACAAGCCTGTGATTCTTAGCCAAAAGAGTTCAATAAAAATCTCTTCCAGGTACAGCTTCTTGAATGAGCAGAGAATATGTTTGCTGGTATTGCTAGTGTCTATATAATTGAAATCCTCACTGTTGGGACTTTTAAAGGCATTGAATGAAGAAATTCTCACCCAAAGAGCAGATTTTGCTGACCCGTAAGGAATGTAAACCTCCGAGGGGGGAAAAAATGTAGCTGCTATTCCTGCCAGCCACCGCTACCAGCTAATGAGAAGCAAATTCTAAGTTCAGACACGGTCAATATTAAGACAGTCAATATTAAGCCAATATTACACATTTCATGTGTTTAATACCAATTATAGTGGCTCAAAATACAATGGCAGTAGGACATACCAATTAACTTTTTATATCATTAAATCCTGGATCTCTTAAATCAATATACAAATGAATTCATACACTATACAGAAAAATATTTTTATTGGAGTTTCTGACACCTAAAAAAATAGGATGACAGCTTTGGTTTCTTCTAAAAGTCTCAAGATGACTAGTATATTACCTCTGTTATTTTTAAAATTTATTTAAAGTATTTTCTTATTAAAAACGGAACTAACAAAATTCCACAACTAGCTCCTTCATTTACAGAGAATTCTCTTTTAACCAGACATTCATTTATTATTTCCTAATCACACAGAAGAATAGCTCTAAGGAAAAGTTACATCGAAAGCAAAGATAAAGGCGGGTAGGATTCCAAGGCAAACCTCTGCATTGAGAGACTGTGTATAAGTATCACATACTTTCTTCCACAACTTCATGCAGATTGGGAATATAGTCTATAGCATTTACCACTAGCCCAAGAATTATTCCTCACACTTCTGGTTCGGTATCAAGGAGAGGCTTTGAAATACACTGGGTTCTAATTTAATGATGGTAAATCTTGGTTTGAAAAATCTGGAAATGAAAAATAATCTTCAGTATGTCATTTGGTGAGAGGAGAGCAGAGGAAAAGGACAGAGGCCAGAGACTGGCTCTTGCCTGGATTTTATCTGTATCACTTTACTTCTTTGGGCCTGGATAAAATGAAGATGGTAATTACACTTGCCACCAGAAAACAAGAGTGTTGCTCTTTGAACTTCTTGGCGAAGCCTACATTATGTAAGCGCAATGTCCCAGGACTGGGATGCTCTTAGAACAACAGCTTGCATTACAATTTGTAGAGCTGCAAAACTGGAGTGAAGACACAAAATACATTTTTTCTCTACAAAAAAAAATGAAACCCTTTCTAACTCAAAACTTAGGCACAGTCTTTAAAGGATGTGAACAATAAACACAGAAACCATTTTCTTTGTAAGACTGGAATCACTGTTTTCCTTAGAATTACAGAAGCCACATCCAACATTTAGATCTGTGTCTAGTGCAAGTTCCACTGCTTGCGCGAGTCAACTAATGTCCAGAGCATCCTTTTTTTATCTGTAAAATGGGCCTATTATCTTTTTTTTATCCAACTTACAAGAGCATTGTGAGATTTCAATGAGGTGATACATGTGACATGCCATATATTCATAAGCTCTTGAACACCTGAGTTTCATACGGTGCTATGAGGCCAGAGGCCAAGCCAGATCCCTGGATCTTCTTTTCCAAGGTGCCTTCCCACGCTCTAGGGTGAACCTAAGATTTGTTTCCTCCTACATACCCTTTCCTCTGCAATGTGCAACGGTACAGGCCATCTAAACTCCCTTATTCCACCCCTTGCATTCTAATGAGCCTTCTTCTTCAGCCAACTTGAAGCTCACTTTAATGATATCTGTCAAGAATACAGAATGCATTGTGTGTTTCATATGATTTATATATATTTCCTACTAAGTAAAGTAATGTATAATACTTGTAGAAGATTTGGACTAGTCAGAGAAAGCACCATTTAGGCTTGGACTTGAACTTGCAGTCGGATGTTCTGAGTTCTAGACCTGGCTTGACTCTTCTCAGTGCAAAAGTGTATGCTCAACTCCAGGTTGCTGGTCCAACATTGTGAAGTTTGGTCCAAACAACCCCCATTATCAGACTTATCTGAGTGCTCCTTACCGCTGTAATTAGCAGAGCCCCAGACGTTGTACCACATGAATAGGGCCTGGGAATGTGCACTGCATTAAAAAGCAAACCCCCCCCCCCCCCGGAAAAAAAAAAAAAAAAACAACCAACAAAACAAAAACTACTCTGGTGATTCTCACACAGCCCAACGTTTCAGAAGCTCTGCTCCAAAATTCTACACTACGGTTTGAGTGGCAAAGAGAAGATGGTCTGATCCTGCAGCACTGGCATCATCTGGGAACTTGTTAGAAATGAAGAATCTTCCCTTAGCGCCCAGGCCTACTGAATCAGAAACCTGCATTTTAACAAAATCCTCAGAAGAAGAAAAAAGATTCTGACACACATTAAAGGCTTGAAAACCTCTGCTGTACCTCGGTATCATCTGGAAAGCTTTACAACCTACTGATACCTGCGCCCAAGGATTTCTCCTGTACTTAATCTGGTTTCTGGGGGTGCGGTCTGGGCAAAGAGCTCTTACAAGCTTCCCAAGTTATTTTAAGGCACAGCCAGGTAGAGGACCAATTTACCCTAAATGGCAGTCCTTTATGATTAGGCTATAACCTGAGTTAAACTGGCTTTTCTGGCCTTGCCCAGCGCCCTAAGGACCGCTTAGAGTAAACAGTGGTTTTTAAGGGACAATGGACTCTGGAGACAAGTTCAACCACACAGCTTCAGGTTTACAAACCCCGAGGCGGGAGACTTCCTGTACCTTCCCGCGAGGGAGTAGGGCGCTATGCCCGGGTCCGCCCCGGGGGCCCCCACCCCGGCCCCGCCCAGCTCGCCCCCTCCCCGCCCCTCCCTCCCCCGTGACGTGCCGCAGCGGGCCGGGATCATGCGCACTCGCGCCCCGCGCCCCGCACGGCTGCTCCGCCTCGGCGCTTGTCATTCTCCGCGGCGCGGCGGCGAGTGCGGACTGCGGTGCACGCCCGCTAGCTCCCCCGCCGGCGCACCCGCGATGTGACCGACCGCCTGGGAGCGGGCTGGCGGTTCTGCGGGCAACAGCGCCTCGGCTCTTTTCTTGCCGCGTTCCTTGTTGAGTCGCCATTCCCTTGGAGCCGGCGACACGCACCAGGGGCTCGGAGCGCCGCACTTCGGGGTCGGTGGCATCTGCAGCTCTCGGGTCCGCGCGGCCGGGTGCATCCTCGGTCGCCGTTGCCGCCGCCGCCGGACGGTGCGCCCTGGCGAGTGCCCGACCCTGGGCACGGCGGAGCTAGGCGGCTGGTGCAGAGCGACAGCGCCTATCTTTGCACCCGCCGCTGTCGCCCGGGCAGTGAGAGGCCAGCGGGGTTGCGCGCTGCGCAGCTCGGTCCCCCTGGAAGGCTCCCTGTCTCCTGCGTCCCAGTAAGTTGACTGTAGTTTCTGAAGTTGGAGGGAGCCTGGGAAGGGGAGGTGCGTTTTTATTATCTTCTTGTGGGAAGCTTGGGGTGGCCCCTCTTGTTAGTAGCAGGGCTACATCTCGGCGAGTTCAGGGTGCGAAGAAACGGACGCTGCACGCGGGGAGAGGCAGTCCAGGGCGGGCTGGCTGCAGCCTCTGATTAATGTGCCACTTGGAAATGTGCTGTGAGAGGACAGGTGCTCCGAGGGCATTTCGCCTGCTGCTGATTGCACATTCCGAGCTCCTAGACTATATGTTTGGGGGTGGGGGCTGTGCGGGTAGGGTCTTGTTACCTCTATCCTAAGTCCTCCGGAGAGTGACTTCTGTAATATTCCTGGATGAGATAGGTCTTTGGGGATGGGAGCTAAGCCATTCCTTCCCAGCCCTTCGGGCTTCCCGCGCATCCCACTTTACTCTTCCCCTAGGCAGAAGTTGCCAACGTTTCCCTAAATCGGAGCCCAGTCCTTTAGGGAAAAAGCTACTTTAAGTCAATAGAGCGTTTTGTGCCATAAGGCAAATGAAATGAGAAATCCGTTCATTGTATGTGATTTCATTCACTTGAAGAATGTGGGCAAGTCTCAAAGAAATAGGATTCAGATGATGACACTTGGGTTTCACCCTGACTGTCCTGCGCCTCTTATATAAGCCTCCCGGCGGGATACCTGTGTCTGCAGTGGCTGCAGCTGTGGCTCTCCATTCCATTTGTTTAAGGTCCAGCTTGAACAGTATTTAATGAAAATGCTGACATGATAGAGCGTCCTGTAGTCTGAAACAGTGCACTCTTCAAATTGGAGTGTCTTCTCCTAATAGGTAGCATGAGAGGAAAAACCCAGTATATTTTTCAAGGCAGCTTCAGGAATTAGACACATAAATCATGTTTTAAAATAGCATGCATTGTGCAGAGAGCTTGCAGAAGACCCTTTCTGAACACATCCCCTTTGTTTTAGAAAAAGTGGAAATTGTTCGTCCCAGACATTTGTTGAGTCTGAAAGTTAAGTGTACTGATGGGCTTAATTATCTTAATAAATAAAGAGCATAATTTATAGGTAGCTGCCCTGTCCTACTTTGAAGGATAGAATTCTATAACCTTTCTTTTTCATCTGTCCCCTAGCGATTCCTTTTAAGCAAAGCAATAGATTATGATCACTGATGTTTAATATTTGAGTTGATTAAATTTGTAAAAGGAATACTTTGAAATACATATGGTACTGCTATGACTGTTAAGACTGAACATTATAAACAAGGAGAATTTTCAGACTATTTGGTGTCATACTCATTAGTCATGTATATATTTATACATATATGTATATATATGTATAATTTGGACTTGTAATAAATGTTTAAACCAAAACTCAGGAGTGTGTTTTCATGTAAGATTTATTTAGGTAATCTTTAGAAAGAGAAGTGCATTTATTTATGGTATTCCAGCACATAGAACAAGATGAGCTACTTTTAGGCACTTCATTTAAAAACATCATAGGTTTTTAAAGAATTCTAGGAAAATACAAAAATGTGATTTCAAAAGTTAGAAAGCTAGTCATCACGTTGTGGTTTGTGACAGCATCCATTGCTTATGTCTAGAATAGAATACATCCAAGCATGGAATGTCAAATTGACTCACCCCCATCGACACTATTGGATTATAGTTAGGAGGGTACACTAGGCAGCTGAGCTGCTGGCTTTTGGAACATGTGTTTGAATCTGAGCAAGTTACCTAAACTCTGTGTCTCAGTGTCTTTATCTCCTCTTATGAGCAGGATTGAGTAAGTCCATAACGTTGGCATATTAAACTGATAAAATTATCATTGCTCTGAAAGGAAATGCATCATTGGGTACCGGGGACATTGAATGGCTACTGATGGAGGTTACCAGAAGCAGGTCACACGTAGAACAGGAGAGAGGGTATAAACATTTATTAAACACCTTCTAGTGATGCAGACCAGATGCATTTATCGTCTCCCTCAATTCCTCACTGAGGTGGTTGGTTTCCTCTCCACCTGGGAGATGAGGAAACTAAAGCTCAGCGAGATCAAATCAGAGTTGGGATTTTAACCCACGGGTCTGTTTCTTTCAAATCATGTCCTTTTTGACCCTGCTGCCTCAACTTGCAAAGTGAGGCATCTTTCCTCCTTCAATCCTCATAATAATAAAATAGGGGCATTATTATCTTCAGTTTACAGATGAGGAAGTTCACGTTAAGCATTAAAGTATGCAAAGTGCTTAACAGCACTCACAACATAGTTCTCCAAGACTGGGAGCTATTATTATGACCATAATTATTGTTAAATAACTTGCTTAGCCTAGCACAAGGTAGATGTGCCAGCAGGTGAAGTATGTTTTCTCCTCTACTTTCAAGTGGATTCCATTGCTTTTGACTTCCTCATTCATATATTCAGAGAATCAAGGGGGTGGGGGGATGGTGTAATGTTACAGTTCATGCTGGAGGAAGGTGCTCTCTGTTTTGTTTCCTGCCTGCAGATGTGGCTACAGGGATCCACTTAGCCTGGTAAACCACCACAAGCAGCTGTCATGTATCCACAAAGAGCACCATACCTGAGCATGAATGCATTCCCAGCTGAGGAACAGCCATGGGGCAGAGAGACTGTGGGTGGCAGAGGTGGGGGAGGCAGGGAGAGGATTGTACTTTGCCGCACACTTTACTATATATTCAGAAATGGAGATTATTTATGTTACATCAGATAAGCATGCTTCTTCTAGGCCTTAATACTAGTGTCACTGGAAGTAGTTTCAGGGGGTCCTTTGTGAGCAGTACTTTGTTAAAAGTCTACTCCAGAGCCTGTTGAATTCACCTGACTTCAGAGGTTGGAAATGATTGAGAGGCCACTTTGTGAGTGTGTGTGTGTGTGTGTGTGTGTGTGTGTGTGTACACGCGTGTGGCTTTCTTAGGTTATCATCCAGATACTACATAGTGTTCTAGCTCTTGGTAAATATTCTCTTTTCTAAATATTAAAATCTAATTGCCATATAAGGCACATGAGCAACAGACTGCTATAACCTCTTAGCTAATGTATTCTGCCACTGAAAGTACTTCAAGGCAGATGTTCTAAGTTGGCTTTCTTTTTTAAAGTCAAAACTGTACAGCATGGTGACTACAGTTAATAATACCATATGTGTATTTGAAAGTTGCTGAGAGAGTAGATCTCAAAAGTTCTCATCACAGGGGCACCTGGGTGGCTCAGTCGGTTAAGCATCTGACTCTTGATTTGAGCTCAGGTCATGATCTTATAGTTCGTGAGATTGGCCCCCACATCAGGCTCCAAGCTGACAGTGTGGAGCCTGCTTGGGATTCTTTCTCTCCCTCTCTCTCAAAATAAATAAACTTTAAAAAATAGCACTTTAAAAAAAAGTTCTCATCACAAGAAAACTTTGTGTCATGATAGATGCCAAGTAGACCTATTGTGGTCATTTTGCAATATGTACGTGTATCAAATCATTATGGTGTATGCCTGGAACTGATATAATTTTATGTGTCAATTATATCTCAGAACTTTCTGGGAATGAGCTTTCAGGAGAGGGCCTCAGTACGCCTAGGCACAATCCCACAGACAGTGTGCCAAAAAGAGCCCTTGCTGATTTGAAATCTTTGAAATATCTTCTACTTCAATTTTAACCCCTCTTGTCAGAGTATAGATATTCCCTTTTACCCCATCAATGTTTACATTTCAGATGCTCCTCTTTTCTGGGTTATTCTGTAGTAAAAGTTGTCCTTGACCACTTTTGTGACTTAAGCTAGTTCCATAATTTAGTTTTAACTCATTCTTTAGAGTTTACATAGTTCTGTTTTATTTCTTGTCTGTGTCAACTATTGATTGGCTTATCTGTGGCCCCCTCTATATCTCCAAATAACTTCTCTGACACCAGCTTTCTCTTGCTGTCAGAAGATCTATGTACAGGAAATACACGCTAATTTCAATATGGATTAAAGCAAATGAAGATCATTTACTCTCCCTGGTCATATCTACTATTTTGAATTATTTTCTCTTCTGGCTTGGAGAGTTAGGAGCTGATTCTGTTTCTAGAGCTCTTGCTTCATACATCCATGTATATTGGAGTTTCATACATCTATGAGAGATGTCTCATCCATGAGATGAGACAAGTCTACGGTCATATAAGCAAGCAGTTTACATTCAACATGGCAGATACAACCCCTCAAGGCTGGGGCATTGCTGAATTTAAGGACAAGGCGTGGGGATGGGGGGAGACGGTTTTGAGAATGATTTATCTGCCACATCTGTAGTCCTTATTGGTCATGCCTTCTGGATAAGAATTGGAGTGAATAGATAATACAGAGCGCTTACCATGTGCCAGCTGCCATGCTAAGAACTTTACATACAGAATTTACTTTAAACCTCGTAGTGACCTTATGTGGTAGTTACTTTATTATCCTGTTTTTCAAAAGTGGAAACTGAGGCCTAGAAAGGTCAGGGCACCTGTCCAGGGTCACATTAGTGAGCTGTGGAGCCAAGAATGGAGCCCACGGCTGTCCAATGAGGCCTGGGCTCCTTACAGTACATTCCGCATCCAATTTTGGAGCCTTTATGATAGTTCAGCTGTGCTGCCGAGGTGTCCAATATTGTGCTTCTCAAAATAATCCCATATATCTCGCTTGGTCCCCACAGTGAACCTGGGATGGAGCTGAAGGGATGGTGGGAAGGCTCATTGCCCACCTTCTTGCCCATGGCCAGCAGCTGGCATTGACTGCACAAATAGTGTCGTCTCTCTTGTCTTTGTGGAGGAAGAGCTTAAGCTTAGTTCATGCAACAAGCTCGAAAAAGAAGATCACATGTTAGCATTGTGAAATAGGAAGCGTAAAGCCTTGAACCTCATAATAGAGAGGCATGTTAACTTTGTCTATGTTTGGGTCATATTCTTGATTGTGTCACTCTCACTGAAGAAAGGGGAAGTGTAGAGACCTGAGATTTTTCTCTGGTGATTAAAAAAAAAAAGTTTAAGTAAAAAAGTATCAGTTATTGGGGGTTCCTGGGAGGTGCAGTCAGTTAAACATCCAACTCTTGACTTTGGCTCACGTCATGATCTCACAGTTCGTGAGTTTGAGCCCTGCATCAGGCTCTGCGCTAACAGCGTAGAGCCTACTTGGGATTCTGTCTCTCCTTCTCTTTCTGCCTCTCCCCCAATTGCTCTCTATCTCTCTCTCAAAATAAATTAAAATAACTTAGAAAAAAGTTTTTTAAATTATCAGTTATGAACATTACTACAGCAGTGTCGTACATTATTCATAATGAATCTATGGTTTATAAAGTAAATGAATGCATGTCTAACAAGGTTCCAGTGTGTTGTCTCAGAATTGGAACATTGCATCCAATCTTCTGTGCCTGCATTATAGTCTAATTTCAGTCCAAACACAGAGTACAAAGACAGGTTTTATAACCAACTTGTAATATTTTCAAAACCCTTCCTCTGAGCCCCACTTCCTCCATTTTTTTTCTAGATTTCACATTGGAGCCAACGTTTGTTCAATAAGTTCTTCATATCCCTTGGGTTTTGAGTTATTATTTTTGTTGTAACAGCATTTTGGCATACTGTGTTGGTGTTTCATCCACTCCCCCTCCTTGATTTTATAGGACTGTACAATTTTCCAACCTGTGAGTGACTAAAAGCTTATGAAAAATTCAATTTCCCAAATATAGACTTAATTGCAAAGGACAAGGGAAATCTGGCCTGACTGGAGGGCCTTTGCCTAAAATACAGAGCACTTGAAACCCTGTGAACTTTATGGAATAGGGAAGTAAAAAAAAAAAAAAAAAGTTTTAAAATTCATCAGCAGCAGCTTTGTACCTTTCTTTACAATTTCATAGGACCCAGGCCCAGTCTCTGCATACCATGTCACATGTTCATTTGCAAGTTATCAGCTTCTGATGATTTTGTAAAAGTACCCAAAGGTGTGACTAAATCAGTATTGTTACCATTTGTCGTTCCAGTCTTCAGAGGGTTCCCAGCGTTGCATATGTAAGCCTTTCTGTGGGTTTATGCTCTAAGTGATGTAGGGTGATCAGGTAAGTCTTTGGGCATCTGGTCTCACTTCATTTGTGATTCGATCATTGCTGCTAATGTCACTTGTGCTTGCTCTGGCCCTGTACCCATTCCTCTATCACTCCCATTACAGTTAAACATGCTGAAACTATCTGGAAACTTTAATGGTTAAACATGCTGAAGCTGGGGCGCCTGGGTGGCGCAGTCGGTTAAGCGTCCGACTTCAGCCAGGTCACGATCTCGCGGTCCGGGAGTTCGAGCCCCGCGTCAGGCTCTGGGCTGATGGCTCAGAGCCTGGAGCCTGTTTCCGATTCTGTGTCTCCCTCTCTCTCTGCCCCTTCCCCGTTCATGCTCTGTCTCTCTCTGTCCCAAAAATAAAATAAAAAACGTTGAAAAAAAAAAAAAAAAGAAAAGAAAAAAAAAATTAAAAAAAAAAAAAACCATGCTGAAGCTATCTGGAAACTTTAATGGTTAAACATGCTGAAGCTATCTGGAAACTTTAATGGTGAGGCAGCTTATGCTATAAGTCAGAGACAATAAAACCACATAACACAATGTGTTTGTTTTTTTTTTTAATTGAATAAAACCAACCTATAACACAGTTGCTTACAAGAATACTATAGTCTCTGCATTCAGCATTCGGGAATTGCAACCACTGTGGCCTTAGTATTTTTTTCTCTGACGCTTTCTAAAGAGAGCTGGAACCTCTAATTCACACATAATCAATCACTAGCAGCATGGCACTATTTGCATCCGATGGAGTTGGAGTGATATTTATTCATCTATGCATTCACCGAACATATATTGTTATGATACCAGGCATGTTGTTGGATGTTGAAACCTCAAACGTACAAAGAGTCCTCGCGCTGCCCTCAAGAATCTCAGCAGAAGGGAGGGGAAAAGATGCAGTTGGAACCAGTGCGTAAAAGATGCTGGGCTCTGTCGGGGGTACCTGACCCTAAGGGGATGGCTTTCCTGGAGGAAGTAGGGTGGATCTGAGCCTGGCAGGCAAGTCAGAGCAGGCCGGGCAGCTGAGGATGGGAGTGGGCCGACAGAAATCACTCTGAGCAGAGGGACCAGACAGCACAGTGCAAGTACCAAAGAGGGCAGGCTGTGTGTCTGTAGAGCAGCTGGTAGTTCCACATGGCTGGTCCACATGGAGGGCAGTGCACAAGGCCGGAGGTGGAGAGCAGAGGCTGGGGCTGGTTCAGGGAGGGTCTTGGGGGCCATATTTGGTCCAGATGAGTGTGAGCACTTTAGGTTGTTCCTGCAGAACGATACTCTGGGTGTTCTGTAGAGAATGAATGGGACGTGGGGCAGAAAGAGGAGCCCTGTATGTATGTATGTATGTATGTATGTATGTATGTATAAATAAATAAATAAATAAATAAATAAATAAATAAATAAAAATTGTTGGCTCAATGAACCCTAGTGAGGTCCTGAGGTCTGAACTCAGACCCATAAGAGTGGGGAGAGGGAGAGAGGGGAAGGAGCAGGGAGGGAGTGGTGACTCTGAGGATGACTCCCAGGTCTCTGGCTTGGGTGATTGAGTGGACAGAGGTGCCATTGGTCATGATCGTGAACCCAGAGGACGGTGCAGTTTCCAGGGGAAGCTGACAGATTTATCTGTGGATTTATGTAATGTGAGGCACCAGAGGGACATCTGGGGCTTGAGATTCAGTGGGCCGTTGTACCGGCCTGGGGTTCTGGAATTCAAGACTGAGGCCGAGCTGAAGACGTAAGTTTGCAGATCTTCTGTGTGTTTGACACTGTTACTGAGGTAGTGATCTGCCTGGGAGCACTTGTGGAGTGGGAAAGAAAGATGAGGGCCAAGGTGGCAGGCCGAAGAAAAGGAGAAGGGCTAGTGAGATGAAGTGAGAGAAGTTTTTGACAAGTGCTTGGACACAAAGTGGCAGGAGCCAGAGGCAAAGCAAAATCAGGTGCCTGATGGAATGGGAGCCAGGTAACAACAGGAATGAAAGAGAAAGAAAAGGCAGCCAGCAGACGGGCAGGTCTGCCTCTTAACTTGCTTGTATCTACACAGATGATGGTGGTGCATTCTCATAGAGCTTTCTGTCCCTGTCCATAAACATTAAGGCCTACCGTCTGGAAAGTGGGTGGGGATAAGGGTAAAGAAAAAAGGGAATCCTGAAAAAACATGCTCCTGGATCTGAAGCTGCATAGAGGATAAATTTGCCATTTCTTATTTTTCATTTCCATTCATCTCCCTCCTTTCTTGACAGCAGGATGAGGGCACATTGGGAAAGTGGGAAGGACGGAAGAGTCATTTTCTCAGTGGAGAAAGTGCCTGGTTCTTCCAAGAGGCATGTCTCGTTGTATCCGTGAATGAGCATGCTGGAAGGAAAAGTGAGAAATGGCATATTATTTGACAGTTTGCAGACACTAAGCTTTGATCATGGCCATAGCATCTTTAGAGGGTTTGGACCTTTGAACCAGTCCTTTTATAGTTATTAATGAATCATTTGGCTCATTGGTCTATTTGAGATCTAGTGAGTGTAGTTTCCTATAATTTCCACTTGTCATAAAAACAGGCCTCATTATATTATAGACAACCTAGAATATTTGGGCATGATGGAAATAATGACCATGTATTTTAGTTGAGATCATATATTTTAGTCGTCACCCATTTTGGCTTTGATTTTGACCTACAGGCAGAATTACTCCCATTAGAGAGACGAGACAACTGAGATGCAGGGTTCAGACAACGGTGTGGAGATAACACAGCTGATAAATGGTAGAACTCGTAGGACCTAACCTGAGGCATCTGACTTCACATTGTTGCTTCTGGCCATCCCACCACATTGCCTGTGTCTCCGTGACTAGCTACTAAAGAAAAATGAGAGGGTGGAACATTTAAGAGATTGTTTTCATTAGTCTAC
The DNA here is from genome assembly GCF_014898765.1 of Herpailurus yagouaroundi. NCBI lineage: Eukaryota > Metazoa > Chordata > Mammalia > Carnivora > Felidae > Herpailurus > Herpailurus yagouaroundi. The sequence continues at coordinate 4,937,751 of NW_024412406.1, forward strand.
TTAAAGCACCAGCAGTAGGAACTGTGTTTGCAAACTGTGTTTGCAGTCTGTGTTTGATGGGCCACGGGTTATTTATGTAAATGTATGTAAGTAAGTTAGACTGGGTGAAAAAAATCTTTCTTCACAAAATGAGCATCTTTCATTATCTTAAAAGCATAAAAAATAAGCATCTGAGGGGCGCCTGGGTGGCTCAGTCGCTTAAGCATCTGACTTCGGCTCAGGTCATGATCTCGCGGTCCATGAGTTTGAGCCCCGCGTCAGGCTCTGTGCTGACAGCTCAGAGCCTGGAGCCTGTTTCAGATTCTGTGTCTCCCTCTCTCTCTGACCCTCCCCTGTTAGTGCTGTCTCTCCCTGTCTCAAAAACAAATAAACGTTAAAAAAAAAAAAGCATCTAAGTTATAAAATAAAAAAATTTAATATTTTAAACTGCAAAATTATTGTAATTAAATGTGGTATTTGTGATGCAATGGAAACTTGTTTTCAGTTGTTGCAATGGTTGTTGTATGTGAGAAGCATTCTGTGTGGGTGTGTGTGTGCATGTGAGACAAAAATCAGTCAAATTAGGTTTAAACTGTTGGTTTTCTCTTCATGATATTAATCTTGTATATTCCAAATACATTAAATGATGTAGCTAGCTTTATCTTGGCCTAAGCAGCTATTATTATGTTACCCATTTAAGGCTAAGTAGTAAAACATTTGTCTTGGGCATTTCACACTTGAGCAGTGTAGAATGATGCAGGATAAATCTAAAGGGTTTATTTTAGTTTTACAGCTTCTCTTTTGGCTCCTGATATTCTAAAATTGTGATTTACCTAATTTTGCTACATTAAATCAGATATTAGCTATTAATAAACAGGAATGTTAGAATCATGCAAACATGGAATTTTGTGACTGAAAAGTTTATGATGCTGTGTTTTTTTTTTTTATTTCACCAAAAAATATCTATGAACCTTGCTAAATGGCAATTTCCAGATGAAAGCAATTTCTAGCAAGTAGCAAAATGCTGGTACCAGTACTTATCCTTAAATCTCAATTTCAAGCTTCACGGCACCAATTTGACATTTTAGCTTCCGTAGGAAAAGTTGAATCCAAAGGGGCTTATGCTTTTGTGACGTTTCATGGTTTGGTCGTTTGTTATTGGTGTTTATTTTGAAAAATAACCATACATTTATAAATTTTAAAAAGTTTTATAAAAACGTTAGGCAACTATCTTAATTCTAGTAATTACCATTACCCTTGGTGTATTATAGTGTGGCCTTGGTCCAGGGTCATTGAGAAATTATGGTAGAGGGATATGAAAATTTAGAGAATAATACAAAGTAATATGGTATTTTATATATGATTTTATTGCATTTTATATTTATAATAATATGTGAGGAAACTCAAGTAAAATGAAAGTTAATTTGGCGATTTCATGCCTCATGTGTCCCAATTTCATCCAAATGCAAATATGATAATCCAGGGCACAGAGTTAGTATTCTGTTGAGTTGATTTGATTAAGCTACGTTTCCTACTAATCTTTCCCTGAGTATATATTTTAATTTTTTTTTTAGTGTTTATTTATTTTTGAGAGAGAGAGAGAGACAGAGTGTAAGCAGGGGAGGGGCAGAGAGAGAGGGAGACACAGAATCTGAAGCAGACTCCAGGCTCTGAACTGTAGCACAGAGCCCGATGCAGGGCTTGAACCTATAAGCTGTGAGATCATGACCTGAGCCAAAGTTAGATGCTTAACTGACTGAGCCACCCAAGCGCCCCATCTATGAGTATATATATTTTAATGTTATGTACTAGGAATTTTCATTTGCTAAAAAGAACAATTTTTTTCCTCCTCCTGAATTTTGTTCAGATATTTTTATGCTAGTGTATACTTGACATGATAGAACATGTCTAAATTAGTAATCTAATTTGAATTCCATATTTATGTGTACAGTCAGGGCTTGATTGAATAGAGAGTTTTTGCATATTGTATATATTCTTTCTCTTATTGGATTTAGGAATTACATGTTTAATATTCAGAGTCCTAAACCTGGTTACATTTACCAATAGGCAGAGAGAAAAACATAAACATTTTTACAAACAGAATTTAAAAGATATACTGCCTTTTTAAATGTTAGGAATTGACATGTAACTGTATACCGTAGCTTATATGTAACACATTGAAAATGCAGAAGTGGTTGAAAACTAGGATTGTCATATATAGTACCCAAATTGTTGGTATTGAGTATAGAAACGTACTCCTTTGTTCTTCTAAATAAAAACTAAAGATGCTTTCAAGCAAAGTATGAATCTTCATAAATATTCAAACATATTTGGATGATGTTAAGAATATTTTCCTTTCGCTTCATTATGTAATAGTCACTTTGCCCAGAATGTGCGGCTTGAACTTTAACATCAGTGTGAAATGCTCAGTATCTCCAACGTAGAATTAAAACTAAAAACTTTGGAGTCTCATCGAAAACATACAGTATGGATAACAGGTTTTTAGGCCTTGTGGTGGAATATTTGGAACAGGATTACTAAACACTATCATTGTTGAGAAAAATAAAACACTGAAGTATTAAACTTAACACTTAATTTAATTTCTGTCACCACAGTTTTTAACCTTTCTCACTGGCCGAGTGATTTGCTAATAGTGGCATGTACAGGACCTGAGTTATTATATTATAGATCTTTGCTTTTAATAAATATTCAATAGCATTTTCAAAATTGTTCTCCTAGATACAATTCATAATAACCTGCCCGGTACTGGTAATAAACATGCTTCTTTTATGCTGTTTTATAGCCACGGGCCATTTGGGATTTGGACCCTTCTCTTATGTATCTTCACAGCTCTGCATATCCTGAAAACTGTCAGCCTTGGATTAGAATAAGCCTTTTCCATCTCCACAGTTATAAGAAGCATAAAGAGCTTTTTCTTCTTTTTTTCTCCCTATAATAGGCCAAAACCTATGGTCAGAAAATTATCATTTCCTAGTCATACGCTTTTTCTTTCTCAGGGTTCTTGCTAGCTTCAGAAAATGATAACGCAAAAGGCATTGTTGATGTCTTACACTCTTTCTAGTTAGAGCTGTGGTTCTCAACGATGGGTGACGTTGCCCTCCGTGGGACATTTGACAATGTCTGGAGACATTTTTGGTTGTCACAGCTGGGTAGAGTACTATGGGCATGTAGGGGCAGAAGCCAGTGTTGCCCTCATATATTCTACAGTGCACAGAACAGCTCTCCTCAGAGAAAAATGATCTGATCCAAATGTCAATAGTGCTGAAGTTGAGAAACTCTGATCTAGAAGGCAAGGCCTGTCTTTATATTGTTCAAGCAAATGGAAATGTGATAGATATTTCCTTGGGAGGAAATCCTTGCAATCAATATAATTGTTTGTTAAGCACCTAAAATAAAAGGTCCTGAAAGTACAGGACAAACCGTGACATCGTCCCAGCCCTCAGGAGTTTACACTCTGTTTGTTTGTTGTTTTTAATTTTCTTTTAGGTTTATTTATTTATTTTGAGAGAGACAGCAGTGGGAGGTGGGAAACAAGCGGGGGAGGGGAGAGAGAAGGAGAGAGAGAATCCCAATCCCAAGTCGGCTCTGTGCTGTTCGCGTAGACTGACATGGGGTCCAGCTCACAAACTGTGCGATCATGACCTGAGCCGGAATCAAGAGTCGGACACTTAACCGACTTTGCCACCCAGGTGCCCCTACACTCTCTTTGAAGATGACTGGCAAATAAAATACTATTATTCAATGTGATATATGCTGTAATTAGAGGAATGTATGACATGTTAAAAATTAATTTTGATTTTATTTGCTAAATATAAGGGACTATCTGGAAGAAATTATGTTCTCTGGCTACATTCAAAACTAATCATTTGTGGGTGAAATTTCTGTTTTTCCCTTGATAATCAGGAATAGGTCGTTTATTACCTTCTTCTCTCTCCGTTTCAACTGGTATTAATTTGAAACATCAGGAAAGAAGAGGAGGTAGGGACATAAAAAGTGTTATTTTAGAAGTTTCGGATATTAGTTTTTTAACATCTTCATTGAGGTATGATTTACATGCCATAAAACTCTCCTGTTTTAAGTGTACAATTCACTGATTTTTAGTAAATGTACAGAAATACGGAACAATCATCACAGTCCAGTTTTAGGGCTTCTCCATCACTCTAAGTAGATCCCTTGTGCCTGTTTGTGGTCACCCCAGGCAACCACTGATCTTTCTGTCCCTTGCTCTTTTCTATCTCATTTTCTGTCTCTATAGATTTGCTTTTTAGCCAGTCTCTGGACATTTCATTTGGGATATTAATTTTTGCAAGTAAAAATGTAGTTTAATATCTTTTTTAAGAACTTTTATTTTATTTTTTAATTTTTAAAATATTTATTTTTGACAGAGAGAGCACGCGCGCGCAGTGGGGAGGGGCAGAGAGAAAAGGAGACACAGACGCTGAAGGAGGCTCCGAGCTCTGAGCTGTCAGTATAGAGCCCGATGCAGGGTTCGAACCCATGAACTACAAGATCATGACCTGAGTTGAAGTAGGACGCTTAACCAGCTGAGCGAGCCACTGAGGGGCCCCTGATATCTTCTTTTTGAAGGTCATCACGTTTATATTTTTCATATTACCCGTGCCGTACCCGTGCTACAGTGGCAGGTGTGGGTATACTTCGTTATCAGAATTCTCAGACTAATCAGGTGAAAAAATGTGGCAAAGGAGAAGATAAGCATGTGTATTTAATGCAGCATGTATGCTACATTAAAGAGTCCGTGGTATGCCTGATTTTCAGCTTTGTACAGTTTTGTTCCCTATGAATCTGTCTACTAAAATAATGTCATTGAAATCACTGATAAGCTGACAGAGGTCGGGTGAACATACCTGCACGATGTGGGGAAACTACAAAAAGATTAAATCCAGAGAACTTGCTGGTCTGGAGAGTTGTGTAGAGGTCAGCAATCCCATTGGGGCCAAATGCTTTACAGAACTCAGCTTTTAGAGAGGTAATACAGTTTATATACTGTATGCTATGTAATAGTCTCATTCGATCCAGGCAACAGTAGTTTCTATAACAAAGTGGATGAATGTTCACATTTAGGAGGACATAGAATGACCAAATAACTTGATGCCAGTTCAAGTTGGAGTAAATTCATTTGGTAGCAAAATAACAAAGAAACCCTCTTTTCGGGAAATTTTGCATTTCGGAATTGTGGGAAAAGGTTTGTGAACTTGTCCCAGTGTATGCCAGGAGATTACATTCCAAATAATTGTTCCGTCCTCTTTCCAGCTCCCATCCTCCTGTCCCCTCTGCCACATACACGTTTCGTGCAATTTAGCCCTGAGTGTACTTGTCTTTCTTTCACATCATTAGCTTCCCATCAGACTTGATAAAATGCCAAGTTAGCTGTTCAATTTTGGTGGAAGAAGGCCAGGTATGGATGTGTTATGGCTGCCAGATCTACATTCTCTTGTGGTTTGTGGTTTCACCTCCCTGTTTTAGGCTTGGATTGTAGCCATGTTCATTTACTCCAGTCCCCACCCCCCACCCCCCCCACCCCCGCCCAACCCCACTCCTGGGGTCAAGGGTCCCAGAAGATGAAGATGGTTTTATTAGGTCCAAAAGATGTCGTTGGAGAAGAATCCAAAGGGAACAATGGCAGCTATCATTCCCCAGACTCATGCTAAGTAACCCTCACACCCATTCCAAAATCTTGGGGAGTGAGACAAAAGATAAAGACATGAAGAAAGTAGCATGTGTTATCGAGTGGGTTCTCAGCTTGGAAGTAAGACACTAGTACAAAGATATTTCAGACTTGTTCCAATTTTTTAAAAATTCTCCATTATCTTAATATAATTTGCCTAAAGTTACTTAGTGAGTCTTGTTAGTTTTTTTTTTCACATGTATTTATTTTCATATCTATTTATTTCACATAAATTTGATATCTGTGTTAATTTCCAGATTCCAATGGTGGTACTCAGAAAGTTGTAACTGTTTGGCCCTGGGGTTTCACTGATTTTCCATGGCACTTCTAAGTAGCTATGAATGTGAATGAATATTTCGATCAATGTGTAAAATTTACTCTTGTTGCATGTGAGTATGCATACTCCTATGGCAATGTTACTTAGGCAGAATATACCACAGATTGTGCAACCCACTAACCAGCAAGGGGAACCCAATCTTTGTAAATCAGAGGAGAGAACAGACTGGAGTGTTACAGTAGCATTGGGGGAAAACTGCATGCTTATAGGGCCATCCAAGAATTTTGCCTTTTGAGGACTCGAGAACATCATTAAGACAGTACTAAGTTCTTGAAGATCAATGTGAGCTAAAGGTCAGCTGAGTGAATAAGTTGGTAATTTTGAATGTTTGTGTAGGTATTCAGGAGCATGTTTTAGGGACTATGTGGCTATTGTTACCTCTTTTTTAAAGTTCTTCATTGTTTCAGAGTAATACCAAACTTTTTATCTGAAGGTGAACCATCAACATGAAAAGATGTTGAATCATTGACACGTGATAGTGGAAGTACATACCTCGCCTTTCCTGTCTGCAGACCTCATTCTGGGTGTCTTGGTTTACACCCACCTCCTCCCCCAGCTGCAGCCTCCTTGCAAGTATCATTTTCTCTCCTATCTCCCAACTTTAAAGAGCTGAACTTGTCCTGCCTTGGTTTTGCACCTGTCTTTTCTTGCCAAGCATCTTCCTGAGTTTGCGAGCATTTCTTCTTCTTACCACATTTCCTGTTGTTAAAGAGCTGACAGCCCACAGGGCCTCACCTTGTGGCTGCTGCATTCCCTTCCTCATTTAAGTATGCTCCCCTTCTGTGTTCTGGCGAAACCTTTTCCCCTCTGTTGGGCCGGATCATCCGATCTGTCTCACCTTATCTTTCTCCTTTTTTCTCTCTAGCTACCTTCAGAGCAATGGTTCACCATACTGACTGCATAAGAGCGTTACCTGCAGAGGTGTAATACTTCATGATACCCAGGGCCTGCCCCCAGTTATTCTGATTAGTGTGCCCTGGGGGGCCTTGACCTTGGGGTTTTTGAAAGCCCCCCCCCCCCCCAGGTATTGCAGCCATCATTGAGAACCACCTGTTCAGAGGGCATGATACTTGTTGGGTGCTGTAGGTATCAAGCCACTATGGAAGGAAGAACAGGAAAGTCTGAAAAAGGTTGGAGAAAGATTGAACAATGGCAACACTCCCTTGTCCCTTTTTTGCTTTCCGTTTCAGCTCAGAGGAATGGGTTTCTGTAAGTGCCACTGTACCTGCCCAGTGTGGACTATGTTCCCAACTGTAAATCCCTGGTGGCCATGTGCCCCAGGCAGGCAAGAAACCATTTGAGGTGAAGTGTGTACTTCTCTCCTCATGAGGCTGACCATAAGGGGCCTTATTTTCCTTTCGTAACTATGGCCTCCTGTCTTGCAACCGACCGTTTCCATTTTTCCTTTCCGTGACTTTCGGTAGACCAAAGCCATGTGCCCTCCTCCCTCATTTGTTGTTAGTTTGAAACTCATTGCCGTCAAGACACATACAGGATAACCAATTAAAGTTCCGAGGTGGAGATTTTCACTTCGCCTTTCCCTTGTGAGAAAGATGGGTGGCAGGGTCTTTGCTGGGAAACTATTGTATAGAATATAATTTTTTCTGAATTAAGGGTGAGGGGAGGCCACCACTAAAATTGAACTGGCATCTATTCATAGTTTTCTTTTATCCTTAGTATACCTGTGGGTCTCTGAAATTCTTCCTTACACAATAAAGAATTCAGAAGTTGGGCAGAAATGCATTCAGATAGCCTTCTTTATAAAGCCTCTTCTCTAGACTTTCCGTGGTTGGAATGCCTGTCCATTTTCCAGAGAGCAGCACACAAGAGCCTTTGGATGGGCTCCATTGTTCCACAGTTTCTAAAGGGGCTGAGAACGGTTATAACATGAATAGATTTATAATACTGTCTAGAGCCGACTGTTTTGTTGTTAAGGGATATTTTGTTCCAAAGACAATACTTTTATTTTTATCAATAAGTAGGAAAATTTAAGTGAGGCGGTTTTGGTACTCATAAAAAGTATGCACAGCTAACTGTTTTAAGGACATCCATTGTGAAATTTATAGAAAATCTGGTTGTGCGAGGAAAAAAAAAAATGCTTCACTTCACAAATAACCGTGAAGATACAGGAGTGATTTAAATGCTGGCTTTCTTTAATATAAGGGGGTCAGTTTACAGAAAACGTATTTAACACTTTCCCCTTAGCCACAGATCTTGCACAAAGAAAGTACTGCCCCACAGTGATCCTGTTGCATGATGAAAAATGGAACTTTTCTGTCTATCAGCCTGACACATACAGTGTGAGAACCTCACCACGTCTGGCAGCGGTATGGGCCAGAAATTCATTAACATGTTCATCCATTCAGCATGTGTTTATTGAGTTCCTACTGTGCGCCAGGCACCATGAGAGGCAGGGCATATGGCGGCCAACAAGCTACCTCTTCTGACTTTATGGTGGGAACAGATAACTGCACAAAGAAGGGAATATTGGCAGGTATTAGGTCCTGGGCAGAGACGTAACATATTCTTATGTTATTAGGAATGACTGGGCAGTTGGGAGCGCCATTGTGAGGAGGTGACATTTAAGCTGAACTGTGAGTGAAGCAAGCAGGGCTGTCTGGAATTCAGAGACCAGCCCCCGGGCAGGCAGACTCAGGCCATCAGAAGAGATGGGGTTGGGGGTTGGGGGGGGGGGGGAGGCTGGGTGCTCTGCAGCAGGGGGCAGCATGTCCAGGTGTGTATTTTAGGACAGTCACTGTGGGGCAGGACAGAAGGTGAATTGGAATCAGAGACAGACAGGGATGTTGGGGCCCCGGGCTGGAACCCAGATCCCGGAACCAGGGTACCTACTGAGAACAAAACAGGCAGCATGCCAGCTGGATACTAAGAAGCTAATCTTGGGTTCCCCTTCTGTCCCCTGTCCAGACCCAGATTGAGCCTCATAGCCTGTCAAGGACATGAGCCTTAATTCACTTGTTAAAATGTTTGTTAAAAATGCCCATTTCCAGACCCCATCCCCATCTGGTGGTGTGTGGAGTGAGACCCACGATTTCATGAAGCTTCCAGGTGTCTGAGGCATGAAGTCTGTAGACCAATTTTTGAGAAATATTGTGTTTACGGACTGTGCTGTTACTTGTGTATCCAATTTAATTCTCTCAACAGCCCTGTAAGAGAAGTGTGTTTTCCGTAGATTACAGATTAGGAAACAGGGTGAGTGTGATGAGGCATCTGGCCCAAGGTGACACCGCCGGGGCGTGTTATGACTGGTAAAGCAGTCTGCCCCTTTCTGCAGATAGGCCTGCCTGTATGGAAATGGGAATTTTGGCCCTGCAAAATTCAGAAAACCTTTGCAGGTTAATGCGTTTTATGAAGGAATATGGTCCTTCTCAAATCCGAGACTCAACGCATCCCATCTTCAGATAAAACCAGAAATGTTCATTGTTAACTAGCTTTTATTTTCTAAAGGACAAGTTTAATTTTGTTTTTTAAAGGTAGAATTTTAAGCCCAAGGGGGAAATACGTATTGCAAAGGAGAGACTTGGTCTTTATGGGTCTTTCTGGGGGTCTTTTTGCCTTTTTTTCTGTGAAAGAAGTTAAGAGGGTTAAGGGGTAGCATTATTTTTTATTACTTGTGGACGAAGAAACCCAACCATTATGCCTCACAGAAAATTATCATGCTTTCAGTGGCCATGAATCATTTATTTCTTAAGTGGCTCTTGAACTGAGAGTTGTAAAAACGATATTGAACAGGTGGAGGAGGGTTGCTGAGTGAAAAGTCCACTGATGATTAGAACTCTTGTTTAAAAGCTGGCTTGAAAGCACATTTACTTAAATGAATTACCTGCCTGCCCCCATCTGAACATGTGAGGAAGGTTCCAGCTTTATTTTCTTCTGTTAATAGGGTATTGAATGTATTTGTCTGGAAGATTTAATTTCATAATAAAGCGTACAGTGGCCTGACTTTTAGGAAGCACCCTGAATTCATTTGCTAGGTCTCCCATAACAAATACCACAGACAGATTGGCCTTAACAACGGAAATTTATTTTCGCCCGGTTCTGGAGACTGGAGGTCTAAGACTGAAGTGTCAGCAGGTTCTATTTCTCCCAAGGCCGCTCTCCCTCCTCTCTCCATGGTTTGAAGATGGCTGTCACTTTGCTGCCTCTTCACATCATTGTCCCTCTTGTGCATGTGTGTCCCTGGTGTCTCTCTGTGTCCTAATCTCGTCTTCATGTAAGGACACCTGTCATATTGGATTAGGGCCTCCCCTAATGACCTCATCACAACTTAATTACCTCTTGCAAGGTCCTGTCTTACATTCTAAGGGACTAGGGGTTAGGACTTCAGTGTATAAATTTTGGGGAAACACAGTTCAGCTCATAAAAGCCTCCCCCCCACACACACACTCCCAGGTGAATATGTAGAGATGAAGAGCATGAAAACTGGGCAAGAAAAAAATTCTCCCAGCGCAAGGTCACCCCACTCATACCATGTCCTGCACTGCCCTGCTCCCCCTTCAGAGGCTGAGGCATGAAAACAGGAAGACTCCAGTTGTGACTGCCTGGCTCAGGATTGAACCCAGTTGGAATGAGCTTCCTGCAAGCGATGAAGGCACTCTCTTCCCTGAAGCTGGATGGCTAGGTCGTGTAGAATTGACAGGGGAGAGGCAGGGCTTTTTGTGTATAGACCCGACCATGATTGTCACAGTACAGATTGCTGCTTTGGTGACGAACATTAGATGGACACTCTTTCCTAAGGTTATTTTTGTCAGCAGCCATCAGCTTCATTTGCTACTGTGTGGGGCAGATTGTCCAGAGAGGCTCATTTCGTGTGTACAGGTCTTCCCAGGGGGACATTTCGTTGCTCAGTGTTGGTGGTCGGTCTCATTCCCATCACCGATGGTGTCAGGTGGGCTCAGAGCCACCTCTGGGGATATAGCATGCAAGACAGGGCATCCTCTTGTGAAAGCAAAATGTCCCCCATCTGTGCCTGCATTTGTGTGTAAGTGAAAGAGGAACTTCAGTGACAGTCTTCAAAGGGAAAGAAAACTAAAGGTTTAACTTCAGTCTAAAGAATGGTGGATTTGTAAAGAGAGAGACTGGTGTCATGATCTTAGTTAAAGCATTTATGTGTTGATTATGTAGATTGTAACATCTGGAGACAGATGTATATATATATTTATATATATATATATTTATATATTTATATATTTATATTTATATATATATATCCTAGAATATAGTCTGTCTTGTAAAGTAATAATATGTCATTTGTTATGTGTACTCACAATTTTTTCTTTCTTTCCTTCTTCTTTCCTTCTTTCTTTCTATCTATCTATCTAATCTATTATTTTAGAGAGAGCACTCATGCGTTGGAGAGGGGCAGAGGGGGAGAGAGAGGGAGAGGGAGGGAGGGAGAGAGAATCTTAAGTAGGCTCTACTCTCAGCACAGAGGCCAACGCTGGGCTTGATCCTATGACCTGGGATCATGACCTGAGCCAGAATCAAGAGTCAGATGCTTAACTGACTGAGGCATCTGGGCATCCCTGTACTCAAGACTTTATGACCTCCCTCAAGCTTTTTAAAAAGTTAATTGTACTAGTTTGCCCCCAAGCCCCAGCTGCAGCCTTGATTCCTGGGTCACCTACTGAAGGAAGGGAGGACAACTTACCTGGGACGGCCTCGGGTCGGGGACATAATCACTTCTGTTTCTGCGCAGCTAGCTTTGACGGTGCCCCAAAGGCTGTGTATTGTTAGCATATTGTTGTCTTCGTTTTATAATTTGTTTTGTTCAGCCTATGTCTCGGAGGCCTCATTCATCAAACATTTCTTGAAAACCGAGCGTTTTTCAAACACATTAATGTATATCATCAAGGCCCTGCAATTCCCATTTTGAAAGGGAAGAAATCTAGTTGAAGCTTGCATGACTTGCCTGTAAGCTAGAAAGTCTCTGAGTTGGGACTTAAAGGGAGATCGATAGAAGTCACAGTCTGTGCTTACTCCCTCTGTTTTCTTGTGATTTCTCCTATTAAAGCTCACCACTACAAGAAATAGATCCTAGTTTTGAGATCAGCTACGGGTTAAAGAATGAATTATTCAATCAGATGACATGTCCTTCTGACTTAGTAAAAATGGTATACCACAGACTTGACTTGAGAAATAGTTTTCTCATTGCTTTTTCTTGTATGATGTTGAGAAAAGCATACTGCTAAGTGATGGGCCTAATTTATGAAGTTGTAACACTGTTAGAGTTCTCTGATCAGTTCCATTGCAAGGAATACAATTTTGGACCGAGCTAATATTGCTGAATCTGTAGAGGGACATCAAACATTTGATGGTTAGTTGGTTGACATTTAGAAACCCCTTTGCTCTGAGATGCAAAGATTCTTTGGATTTGTCATTTTTGGCAAACATGAAATCATATTCAGGATAAATATCTTTCTCTGAAGCCTTACTGTATGAAGTGATATCATTTTAATATTCATAAATGGATTTATTTTTATTCAAACATATGTCCAAACTAATATTGTCAGGGTTATTTGCTTCACTCTGTGATACAACTGTTATGGCACAACTTATTGATACAGTTTGCTATTCACTCTTTAGGGTTTCATTGCATCTAGCATTTTTCAAGTCCTGCTTTGAATAGTTTATCCATATATGTACATTCTCAACCAGGTCATGGAGGAGAAGAATTGTGTTTCATGTCTTTTTTTGGAGTTCCCCTTGGGTGCCTGACACAAAATGAGTATTTGCTACATGACATTCTAACTTAACATGTTCAGATGTGCACCTGGACATTCTGCCTCCTATGCCTCCTTCTGCCACATCGTATCTTTTCCTGTGGTCTTTGCCTTTCTTACTGTCATCCCTTCAGTAAACTGGGCAAATAACACAGGAAGTCACTCTTCTCTGAAATTAAGTTTTTAATTTTAATTCCAGTTTGTTAACATACAGTGTTACATTAGTTTCAGGTATACAATATAGTGATTCAACAATTCCGTACACTACTCAATGCTCATCTTCATAAGTGTACTCTTTAATCACCATCACCTATTTCACCCACCCCCCCCCCCCCCCGGTAACCATCAGTCCTCTATAATTAAGAGTCTGTTTCTTGGTGTCTCTCTCTCTCTCTTCCATTTTGTTTTGTTTCTTAAATTGCACATATAGGTGAGATCATAATGGTATTTGTCTTTCTCTGATGTATTTTTCTATTTTTCTTAGTATTATACTCTCTAGACCCTCCATGTTGTTGCAAATGGCAAGATTTCATTGTTTTTTTATGGCTAATATTCCATTGTGTGCATATACCAATTCTCCCTTATCCATTCATCTGTCGATGGATACTTGGCCACTTCCAAAATTTGGCTATTGTAAATAATGCTGCAGTAAATATAGGGGCCTTTGAATTAGTGTTTTTGTATGTTTTTGGTAAATACCCAGTAGTATGATTACTGGATCATAGGGTAGTTCTATTTTTGACTTTTTGAGGAGCCTCCATACTGTTTTCCACTGTGATTGCACCAGTTTGCGTTCCTACCAACAGTGCACAAGGGTTTCTTTTTCTCCACATCCTCACCAATACTTGCTGTTTTTTGTGTTTTTTAGTTTAGCCATTCTAACAGGTGTGAGGTGATATCTCATTATAGTCTTGATTTGCATTTCCCTGATGATTAGTGATGTTGAGCATCTTTTCATGTGTCTGTTGACCATTTGTACGTCTTTGGGGAAATGTCTGTTCATGTTTTCTGCCCATTTTTAAATTGGGTTGTTTTTGTGGTGTTGACTTGTATCAGTTCTTTATATATTTTGGATACTAACTCTTTATCAGATATGTCATTTGCAATATCTTCCCCCATTCAGTAGGTTTCCTTTTAGTTTTGCTGATTATTTCCTTCACATGTAAAAGCTTTTTATTTTGATGAAGTCCCAATAGTTTATTTTTGCTTTTATGTCCCTTACTTTAGAGACACATCTAGAAAAATGCTGCTGTTGGTTGATGTCAGAGACATTACTGCCTATGCTCTCTTCTAGGGTTTTTGTGGTTTCAGGTCTCACATTTAGGTCTTGATGTGTCTTTTTCCTTCACCTTCATAGCCCTTGGCCAACAAAGTTTGTACACTATACCTATTAAATATTGAATCTTTTAATTTCAAATCCCTCTGCCATTCTCTTAGTTTAGAATGTTATCATCTAGATGACATATGGCCGAATATTATTTTTGAAGTCTTCTAACTCGTCTCCATTCTGCCAGATGTAGCCACAACTATACTGTTTTCCACTCTAATAACGGGGAAGATGACCTGATATGCCAGTTTGTCCATGTTATTCTTTAAAACTCTCCATTGATTTTTCGGAATGCGGCCTCCTGGAAAGAGTGCTAACTCCTCACCATGGTATACAAAGTCCTTAGTGATCTGGACCCTGATGGTCAATCCAGCCTTATTTCTTACACTCTCCTATGTATTCTACTTCTATATCAAGTCAGAGTCCCTCCACTGTGGCCTGAGACTTTGCATAAACTACTCCCTACATCCCTTAACTGACTGACTCCTGCTTCACCTTCAGGTGTCCCTTTCTCTAATTGTACAACCACCCTAACCTAATCTGATGTAGACGTCTCTTATTTATATTCCTATAATGCTCTATTATATCCCTTTTAAAGAGTGACTCACATTCTTGTAATTGCCTGGTTAGTGGTCTCTCTTTCTCCCATTGGACTGTGAGTTCCTTGAAGGCAGACACCACACCTTATTAATGTTTATTTCCCCAGTGTCTAGCATTGAATCTAGTCTTTAGTAACCAAATAGTTGCTAAATTGATCTGAAATGAACTGAAGATAAAAATAGGATGGGTGGATGTTTTATAGACACTGCCTAAATAGGAGAGTAAGGATTAATGCCTGCAATTTTATGACAATTTACACTTTACTTACATTTTATGACATTTTACACAACTTGTTATCATTTTCTCACTTGCTTCCCCTGCTAAACCTGTGAAATTCGTAGAACAATGAGCATTTCTTTGTGGCATTGAAAATTGAAGATTTAAAGCTGGTACATTACTTGCCTATTTACATCAAAAAGCTAGGAGTTTGTGGGGCAGGACTCCAACCTCCAGACTTGAAGTCCATAGTTACATTTTCACCAATCCCAGAAACTCCCTACTATAGAGGAAAGTCACTTATTCAGGAATGGAAGTTTTCAGATGTATATAAATCATAAGGCTAGGCTAGAAACTCCTTGAGGGCATTTAGCATGTTCTTCCACTTGCCAACATGTGACCTGGGACAAGTAACATATCCTGTCTGTTTCACTGTCCTCATCTGAATAACAGAATCCATCTCATATTGTTTTGAGAAATAAAAGAGCTACTACATCACTATAGAACCTGGCACACAGTAAGAGCTACATAATGCTTGACTGTTTTTATGGCCGCTCCAAGGACATATAATAAAGGTACTCACTGAATATTTGTGGAATGCTATTGATTAATAAAGCAGAGAGGGGATTCCAGAAGTTACCTGGGAAACAGTTGAAAAAGATTGTAAGATAGATCATCGTGTTCCTAAACACCAAGGGAATTCAATAATTGCTTTAGATCGTTTTAAGTAATATAAAAAATACCATTCACATTAGCAACAGAAACTACAGAAGAGTCAAGAATAGGAAAATCTTACCTTTTTGGAGAGAATTATAAAATTTTATTGAAACACATAGAAGACTTAAGTAAATGGAAAGTGTTCATGGATTGAGAAACTCAGTATAAGAAAGATGTTAGTCACTCCCCAAATCTGTAACTGTAATGCAATTTTCATCAAAGTCTTCACAGGTTTTGTTGTTTTTTTATTTCATAGGAGAGTGTTGTGTGTTGGGGGGTGGGGATTCTCTCACATTTCTACATGTCTAGCAAGGACATTTCGTTCTGAACTGCCTTTTCGTTCTGAACTATTTTTTCAAGGATGTTTGTAATATGAATGGCCTTAGAAGATAGAGATCCTGTCTGCATTCATAGCAAAGGGTAGGTTTATTTACTGTTCGTTACAGTAAATATAATGTCTTCCTTAAGGGGAAGGTTCCATCATGAACAATTCCTGTTCTTCAAACTCACGGTTCTTTAGGTGTAATGCAAGCCCACTGCAAACACAGCATCCACCTAAGCCTCTCCATAGTACCCCCTGGAACTTGAACACCAAGCAGAAATGACTAAACATGAAACTCATGTCATTTGCTGTGCTGTAAGTAATATAATCCTTTGTCTCTGACCCAGGAGTTTTGTGTCTTCTTACAGCATTCATGAAAATTGGCAGGCAAATTTGTTAGCTTACAAGTTGGATAAAATCTCAGAGCCTTCACAGTTCTTAACATAAGCATCGTGATATATCTCCACTTAGAAACATAATTTAGCGTAATGAATTTCAAGAGGGAACAGTAAGAATTTGGTACAATGGTTTCTCAAATAGCTAAGAACAAATAGACCAGCTATTGCCCAGAAAAAGACTCCTGTTCTTTCCTGATACAGCTCCACTTCCCCTCCAACGATGACAAGTGAACCTCTTTAGTTTGTCCAAAGCCTTTCATTTTGACATTTTTGGTAATAACTTTTCATGCCCTTCCTAGCACTTAGCATCCTCTGGTTCTTTCTAATGTCCTGTTAAGCTAGCTTTTTTTCTGAATGTGTGTGTGGTGGTTTTGTTTTGTTTAAATGTTTGTTTGGCAAGGCAGATTTAATTGGTTTCTTTCTAAGGCTTAGCGCTTTCCAACTATTTTTCCAGGTCTTCTTACCCATTTTTCTCTGATTGCACCTAAAGGTGTTGTAGTCACTTTGCAATTTACCCATAGCAAGGAGAAGTACATTAGGATTATATTCATTAGAGGAAAACACAGGTGAAAAAAATCCCCAGTTAATAATGATTTTATCTTACATAATTTCATGTATATATGTAAAAGAATATAGCTTATATATTTTTGTGTCTTTAGAAAATTTTTCTGATCCCGAGGTCATAGGAAGACTTCCATGTTGTCCTCTGAGTGTTCTGTGGTTTTGCCTTCTACATTAAAATGCTTCATTTACCAGAAACTGATGTTTGTATAAGGTTGTGTGGTGGGATTTAACAATTACCTGACTAGCTAGTTGCTCTAATATTTTTACTAATAATACATAAGCATTTTAAAGGAAGATATTGGTGGGGCACCTGGGTGGCTCAGTTGATTAAGTATCCAGCTTCAGCTCAGGTCATGATCTTGTAGTTTGTGGGTTCAAGCCCCGCGTCAGGTTCTGTGCTGACAGCTTGGAGCCTGGAGTCTTCTTCAGATTCTGTGTTTCCCTCTCTCTGTCCCTCTCCCACTTGTGCTCTGTCTCTCTCAAAAACAAAAAACATTAAAAAAAGGAAGATATTAATCATTTATTTTCAGACTAGGAGACATGGATACTTGGAAATAGGTTTAAGTTGGAGCATATGGATTCTAGGTTAAACATAAATAAATTCATGAAAAATAAACACACACGTACATACATACATACTTTTTTTTTTCTTCTTCTCTATCAGTGAGAATAAGAACTACCCATGTTGGGCCTGTCCTGCCCGAGGATAGAAAATGAACTTTAGGACTTTTTACGGTAGTCCGAGCTTAAATTCTGATTTACAGTATGCATTAGCTATTAAAGTAGGGCAAAAGCCTGTTCTTAAATAGCCCATATATCCTGGCCAGACTAAAAAATATGACTGCTTTCCATAAGAATTATAATTGTATATGAAAAAAATCATAAAGAAACATAACTGACCAAAATGCATGCTTTAGTTTTTAAGCATTCAAAGATTTCATATATTGTGTACTTAAGTTTACCTGTCCATATTAATAATTCGGTTGTGTATAGGAAAGACTTACTCAGACTAAACAGACCCCAAGTTTATTCAGTCTTCTAGCTGCCAGGCAACTAGAGATGGCCTTTGGCACACCTCAGCTCTGTAAGGATGTCTCAGTGTCCTTTTCACATAAAGGGAAAGTACGTTTCCACACCCTCCTATGTGATGCTCTCTGTGGATTAGTTGTCTTCTGTGGAGAGAGGTAAGGGAACGTACTGTGGGTTTCCCAAACAGACTTGACAGTGGGCTGTTTCGCACTGCATATTGAGTACAGAATGGAGTCTTGTTATTCTAGTAATGGACTTGCTTGATCACAGAACACAATGCACCTTTTCATGATTTTAATGCTTCTGTGAGTTATTTAAATTTTTTGTGCTACGTGTCACTTCACTGTGAGTTTTCTTTCTAGGATGCATTTTGCCAGATTGGCTGTGAGTCAAGCTGGTTGATGAAGCTTAATTTTGCTAAATCTCCAGAATGGCTTGTTAATCCTTATTTTACATTCCATTGAGTGCTGTACCGTGCAGTTTCCTTCTGTTCACCCAAGGAAGAGAAAATAGCTCTGTGAAGTAATAACGTGGTGAATTTGGAGACTACTACTCTACCCTACGGAATCACCATTTGCTTCTAATTGGCAAGTGGAGCACAAAATCCAAACCCTGGTTTTTTCCAGAACTATTCCAAGTAAATGCCCAGCTGTCTTAGCTCAAAGCTGTTCTTAGATTGTTTAAAGTGCTTTATCAATTTGAAGGTTATTCTAATTTACACATTTCTTGGGACTGTCTATGTCTTATTTGATTCCGACACTTTCTTAATTAAATTTTTTGAGAGTAACCTTTTATATTGAACTGTAAAAAAGAATTTCTGTTGAAAACAGACTTTATCTCAGTGTATTCTAGGCAGACTTTTATTTACTCTTACTGGTTTTTTTTGCCACTCTGCCCATTTCATCTAAAATAAAGGGTTGGCATGCCTGGGTGGTTCAGTTGGTTAAACGTCCGACTCTTGATTTCAGCTCAGGTCATGATCTCATGGTTTGTGAGTTCAAGCCCTGCATCGGGCTCTGTCCTGCCAGTGCAGAGCCAGCTTGGGATTCTCTCTCTCCCTCTCCATCTCTCTGCCCTTCCCCTACATTCTCTCTCTCTCTCAAAATAAAATACAGGATTGATTAGAGGAAAATAGATGAAATGTTAGGACCCTGTCTTCTCTTTAATAATGCCTGCCATCCTTTAGTATACATCTGGTTCTCTTAAATTCTATAAAGAGGTTGTTTGGGAGAAAAGCTTTCAGATAATGTATATATAATCGTGCACAAGACCTGTGTGGCTTCTTCATACAGACAGCTTAGGAAAGAAAGACACCTGCAAATAATTACCAAAGTGGGGAGAGGGGGGAAGCTAAAAACCTCAGTATTCTACATAATTAATTGCAAAACATCAGCCACAGAGATAAAGTCCCTTTCTTTTTCTCGAAATATCTTAAAATACAAAGTTCACTAATACAACTTGGATATTTTTGAAAACATTTAAAACATATTCTTTGTAAATAGTTTTTCTTACAGATTAAGTGCCATGGAAACTCTAAAGTTTCTTTTAAATTTATTTGGTAAGTATTCTCAATTGATTTCATGTCAACTTTTGCTACTACTTAATGTAGCTTTTCAAGCATAGTCAGTGCAATCTCCTTACTTGATAAGGTTTCTAGTTTTAACTTCACAATGAAAGGAAGGACCATTCCTGTTTCTGGGAAGATGGAGGGGACATCCTTGTACCTGTTATTCCCAGAGTGTGCACCTAAAACCCCTAGGCAGTCTATGTAAAACAGACGGAAGAAGACTGAGAAAGGTGGAGAGAAGGAGCAGAGCATCGTGGACCTCAAGACCCAAGGAATGACAGTGATTAGTTACATGGGTTTTCTTTTTGCCTCCTATATCCCAGATTCGGAGTTAGAGAAGCCAGCAATCAGCAAACACCAATGGGAACAAACAAAACAACAAAAGCGTGGCCTCTTTAGCCAAAGGACCAGAAGAGACACCCTACAAAGACAGAAAACTTTTAGACAACAAACTCTGTACTCTAGCCCAACGTCACTCACACACACACACACACACATGCGCGCGCACACACACACACACACACACACACACCCCAAACAAACAAGCAAAAACCAGGGCCCCACCCTGCCAGCAAAGGCTGATTGGGAAGCTGAGATTTCCACTTTTGCCAGGTTCTAAGGAGGCACCCCAGCCGCCTCCGCTGGGTAATGTCACAGAAGGCTGAGTCGTAAGGAGCCAAGACTTTGATTTCTGCTGGGCAATAACAAAATCTGCCACCTCCACCTCTTTCTAAGTGGAAACCACAAGAGGAGTCTAGATTTTCACCCCTCCCAACCACCGGGGTGGTATCAGTAGAGACTGTGTAGGAAGCAGTAACCCTACTCCTCCCAGCCAGGAAGGGGTGAGCAGGGGCCCAGTGGAAAGCCACAGCAACTCCCTGCCCGGCAGTAGGGAGGAACCTCTCTCTCTGTCAGGTGTCAGTGGGGGTGTAGGGAAAACTGGTTCTTCCCCAACCTGGCAATGATAACACAGCCCTCCTCTTCCCTTGCCGGAGTGGTCTCAGAGGAAAGAAGCTAAAACAGAAGGTTTAAATAAGATCCAGAGTCTCATAATACCCAAAGTGTCCAGGTTTTCATAAACATCACTTGTCATGCCCCAAACAGGGAAGATCTCAAACTGAATGAAAAAAATGCAATCAACAGAAGCCAACGCTGAGATGACAGAGATGTTAGGTTTATCCGTCAAAGGTTTTAGAGCAGCCGTCATAAAAAAGCTTTGCTGAGCAATTATGAACATGCCGGATACAAATCAAAAAAAAAAAATAGAAAATCTCATCAAATAAATAGGTAATATAATGAAGAAACCAGTGGACATCTTAAACTGGAAAAATACAATGACCAGGATAAAAATCTCAGCAGATGTGTTGAACAACAGAGTGGAGGGGAAAGAGGAAAGAATCACTGCCCTGGAAGAAAGGACAATAAAAATTACCCAATCTGAACAAAGAGAAGAAAACAGACTAAAGAAATCATAAAAACAGAACTTTAGAGACCTGTGGTACTGTAACTAAAGACCTGATGTTTGTGTCTTTAGAATCCAAGAAGAAGAAAGAGAAAGGGGCTGAAAAAGTACTTGAAGAAATAATGGTTGCAAACCTGCCAAATTTGGCAAAAGATTAAAGCATACAGATGCAGGAAGCTAAGTGTAGTAGGCTGAATAATGTCTCCCTAAAGATATCACATTATAATGATGAGAACCTGTAAATACATTACTTTACATAGTAAAAGGGATTTTTGCAGAGGTGATTAATTTAAGGATTTTGAGATGGATACTCTACATAGTGAAAGGGATTTTGCAGAGGTGATTAAGGATTTTGAGATGGAGAGAATATCCTGGATTATCTGGACCGGCCCAAAATAATCTCAAGACTTCTTACAAGAGGCGTGGGGGAGGGGGGCAGGAGGGCCAGACGGAGATGTATGTGGTGATGGAAGCAGAGAGAGTAAAGGCAGTGTGGCTTGGGGTCACAAGGCAGTTTGCAGGCAGCCTCTGCAGAAAAGGCACCAGAAAAGGCAAGAAAACAAATTTTCCCCTCACACCTCTGGATGGAATGCTGTGAATCTTTTGATTTCCGGATCTGTAAGATGATGCATCCCAGATATTTTAAGCTATTGTCTTAGTCTGTTTGGGCTGCTGTAACAGAATACTGTAGACTTTGTGGCTTATAAACAACATAAAGAGATTCTGAGTTTTGACAGAGATGCGAAAGCAATTCAGGAAAAAGTTAGTCTTTTCAACAAATCCTGCAGGAACAATTGGATATCCATAATTTTAAAAAATGAACTTTGACCTGTCTCACATGGGTAAAAACCAAAACGGATCATGGATTTAAATGTAAAGAGTAAAACTATACAACTCTTGGGAAAAATATAGGAATAAATCTCTACGATCTAGAGCTGGGTATAAAGGTCCTACACTGGACACCAAAAGCACAGTCTATAAAAGGAGAATATGATAAATTGGATGTAATCAAAATTAAAAACTGTTGCTCTCCATAGGACCCTCTTAAAAGGCAAGCTACTGAGTGGGGGAAAATCTTTGCAAACCATGTGTTTAACCAAGGACTGATAAAACTCGACAGTACAAAGAAACAATGCAATTAGAAAATGAAAGGAATAGATATTTCACTGAAGAGGGTTTGCGGATGGCAAATAAGCACATGAAAAGATGTTCAACATTATTAGCTATTAGAAAAATGCAAATTAAAACAATACTGAAATATAATTACACACTTATCGGAGTGACTAAAATTAAAAAATAGTGACAACACCAAATGCTGGTGAGGATGTAGAAAAACTGGGTCACTCATTTATTGTTGGTGGAAATGTAAAATGTTAAAGATTTTAAAGTTTGGCAGTTTCTTAAAAGACTAAATATGCAACTACTGTATGACCCAGTAATTGCACTCCTGGGCATTTATCCCAGAGAAATTAAGACTTATGTTCTCACAAAGACTATGCATGGGTATTTTTAGTAGCTCTGTTTGTAATAGCCCAAACTGGAAACAACTCAGATGTCCTTCAGCATATGAAGGGTTGAACAAACTTTGTTCTATCCACAGCATGGAGTACTACTCAACAGTAAAAGGGAACTTAAGCTATTGATACAAAAAACTTGCATGAATGAAGCTCCATGGAATTATGCTGAATAAGGCCCTCAGACCTGACCCTCAGTGCTGTTTTGTTGACCTACTTAGTGTTGAATGGTAAAGTAGTATTTTAAAATTTATATTAGTATCTATTAAAACATTGTGAGACATGTGGGGCGCCTGGGTGGCTCAGTCGGTTAAGCCTCTGACTTAGGCTCAGGTCATGATCTTGCAGTTGACAAGTCTGAGCCCCGCATCTGGCTCTGTGCTGACAGCTCAGAGCCTGGAGCCTGCTTCTCATTCTGTGTCTCCCTCTCTCTCTGCCCCTCCCCTGCTCATGCTCTGTCTGTCTCTCTCCCTCTCCTTCAAAAATAAATAAAAACATTAAAAAAAATTTTTAAACGTTGTGAGACATGTAAAAATCCAAACTTCTAGCTTCTCTTAAGAAAACACAGAAAATCTGCCAACACGGGGTTCACATTTCCAAGTTCCCCCAAAGAAGTTGGATACGTCTGCTTGTCTGCTCAGTGACTCACCCCTTTAGATGAGGAATGTTCACCTCAGTTTTCACCACACCTTATTGCTCGCAGATACACAGCCAGTCATCAGCTGCCCTTCTATCATTGTGTGGCACAGTTGTTTTTCTTAAAGCAGAGTAGAGGAAAGTCACATTTCTACCCACCTCTCTACCAAATCATGGACCTGACAAGGCTTTGAGTTCGTGTATACTTCACTCATATATGGTACCTGCATGACAGGGGTCAGCACTTGAATGTATGACTCTTGGCTTTCATGATACTGCAACACTGTTAACCTCTGCTAGGACCGTGTTCTCCTACCTTTCCTCACCTCACCTGCCCAAATGGGACTTCTTCAGAGTTTATGCAGCCTTTCTGATCTCCTCAGTAAGAATTTATTGCTGTGTGTACACACACACACACACACACACACACACACACACACGTTACATTTCTTTCTCATGGCTTTAATGTTCTACCTTTTATCTTAGTAATTTGTATCTTCCCCAGTTATAAAGTTGTATTTCTGAAAATCTCCATTATTAAAGAATTTGCAGTTGTTCTAAGATTTTGATGTAATCGGAGGAGCATTTAACCATCTATGGAAGTTATTCACTAAAATGAAATAGGTATATGTGAAAGAAAATATGTCTCCTTTGGCATTTCTTAAATCAGTAATAATGAGTATTGTGTAGGTACTTCTTCATTGTTATAGTCACTTTAACATTTCTTGCTGAAGACTTTCTCGTAGTTCTATCTGGAATTTCAGTGAGGTGCTTATAAATTGATCTGGTTTCATGGCACACAATATGCATAATATTTCCTCTGCATCTGGTTTTCTAACAAAGTACTCTGGGTGTTTTCAGTTTTACAACTCAGAGGCCCCAACTGTTTCCTGAGGGGCCCAATGCGCAGTGTATCTCCTCATTCTCAGATATTCAATCTGAACTAGGTGACCTAGTAGGAAATAGGAGTAAAGAATCTCACAGAAGGAAATTTACCATGAGGGAAGGATTAATAAATTATTCATATTGATATACTTCATAGTACTTAGCACATTTTTGGTACAGAGCACACATTCAGAAGAGAACTGATTATGTTCGATATTGAACTCCTCCGTAATTCAATATGGTCTGAGGATAATGGTATTGCAAACGATATTACAATTATGTTTGTTTCCTGATCAAAGAGGAGATGGCAGGAGGCTGCCTTGTCTGCATAAGTTGTGTTAGCCCATGAAGAAGATAACCTTCCAGGCTGGGCATGTGACTGGTGCTGATAGAAAAGTGGGGGAGGTTTCAGGAATGGAAAGTCTGCTGGGCTCTATCTAGTCTGTGGACCCTCCCTGCTCATTTCACAGCTTGCTTCTGATCTGTGCTATCTTTATTCGAAGGGAAGGTCTAAGAAGGTTGAGACCTGGCTGGGGTTTCACCAAATCAGGGGATCAGCATCTGCTTAGCTCGTAATGCTAGCGTGGGCAAAACTTGAGCATTTGCAAGAGGGAAGGAACATAATGGAGAGTTGAGCAAAAGGGTGTCAGATAGAGTAAACGTTGAGAGGATAAGAGTTTGGACTCTGGAGCCAGACATTTTTGGTATGTCTACCTCCCATTCTCCCTAGCCGCTCTGTGATTGAGCAAATAATCTCTCCATACTTCAGTTTTCTCATCTGTAGAGTGGGATAATAATCGTATTTCCCTCATAGGGTTGTTGTCAGATGAAAAGTGCATAGAACAGTGCCTGGTGTATGTTGTCAGCCCACTGGCAGTGTTGGCTGTTATAGGAGGGAAGGCTCACAGGACAAAGGGGGAAGACATGCTTGCTCTCTCCTGCACCAGTCAATGTTTCCTTTCAGAAATAGCAACATCTCTGCACGGTACATTTTTTTTTTCTTTTTGCTCAATTGCTCTTTTTATTCTGTACCTACAAGGTCATCTGAAACAGCCTGTCTTTTAATATAATGAGTCAGGAGCCTGGGAACTAACTTAGATAAAAATAAGGAAGGATAAAGAATGACAGTCAAAGCAACACTTGCTTTTGGGACCCTTATCAATGTGTGACATTGCTCAGACGTCTCTTTGAAGACCTATTTCCAACCGTAGATGTTTTTTCAGATTTAGTCTTTGTAGTAAACCCAAATATCTGCTCATTTCCAAAATACAGCCACTCATGTCTTATATAATGTTAGGATGATCTTTGCCCCTGTTGGAAAAAGACTTAGTTCTTATCCCCACTTGCCTAAGGACTAGAGGAGAAAAACCTTGATGTTAACTATGAAAGTGACCTCAATTCTTTTCAAGATACTTCTTTTATTTTAAATTTTTTTTAACTTTTTATTTTTTGAGAGACAGAGAGCGTGAGCAGGGCAGGGGCAGAGAGAAAGGGAAACAGAATCCAAAGCAGGCTCCAGGCTCTGAGCTGTCAGCACAGAGCCCAATGTGGCACTTGAACCCACGGACACGAGATCACGACCTGAGCCAAAGCTGGGCGCTCAACTGACTGAGCCACCAAGGTGCCCCACAAGACGCTTGTTTTTAAAGCATCTTTAGTAATAGACTTAAATGTTTTTTGCAGTTGATTTTATTATACAGATGAAAAAACTTGTCACCTTATTTCAAGAAACAAGTACGTGAGAAAAAACATGTAACTGAGCAATTTGAACCCAGAAACTCTAGCATTAAAAGAAATATACTATAACACTTTTTCTTTCTTTCTTTCTTTCTTTCTTTCTTTCTTTCTTTCTTTCTTTCTTTCTTTCTTTCTTTCTCTCTCTCTCTCTCTCTCTCTCTCTCTCTCTCTCTCTCTCTCTCT
>NW_024412406.1:4963680-5012349 GCF_014898765.1 Herpailurus yagouaroundi
TCTCTCTCTCTCTCTCTCTCTCTCTCTCTCTCTCTCTCTCTCTCTCTTTCTTTCTTTTCCTACTTCAATATGTCAAGAGGTTTGCTAAGTACATTTATAACAGTGATCCCACAAGGAAAAGTATTTTTGAGTTCAGGAATTTTCACTGATCCAATTCCATTCACGTGGCCTTGATTCCTGGGCCAGGCAATGGTAGGCACCATTATACACACCTGTTGGGCAAGATGTGAGTCCGGTCTTCAAGGAGCTGCTCTTCCAGCCCCAGGTGTGGCTCCTTGGAGTGCATTTAGAGGCGGAAGGGAAAGAGCAGACTGAATTGTGGGAAGAGGCATTCATGCTGTCAGGGAGAAGCCTGGCACTGAGAAGTGGACATAGGAATGAAGGAGGTTTAAAGGCTTTTGAGATGGCAGGCAAGGTTGGTGTGAGGAGATTTGACTGCCCCTTATTCTCTGGCATCTCTCTTTCTTGTTCTTTCAAGAGCTGCTGTATCTCGGAGGTGGGGAATTATGGAGAGTCACTTAGAAAGTCATGAGGAACCAAAGTGGGGATGTTTCTCTTATCTCTTGCCTCCTCCGCCTTCACCTCCACCTCTTCCTCATTCTTGATCTTACCTTGTCACGTAGACCTGACCTGCAGAGTGGAAGCTGGGGAGGGGGAGTTCAGAAGTATTGGAAGAAAAGGAAGCAACTTTTTTCCTTCGTCTTCTCCAGTCTCCCTTACTTACTGCATTTCTTTATAGGTCCTGTGGGGATAAGAGATCCAAATCCAGAAGGCATACGAATGCCTCCTTTTCCCTTTTTACCTACCTCCTTCTTTGCTACATCCCTTCCAGCAGAGCCCCCACCACCACCACCACCACATATGCACTCACACTTCCAGTCCATTCTGAGGTATGTGTGTATGTGTAGGATGGTGATAACTATGGCTCCAGTAGAAAGGAGGTTGAGAAGTTGCCGCTGGATGTTGTAATGGATGACCTTACATTATGAGGAAGAAGATCAAAAGATTCAACCATTGGCCTAAAATGATTCATAGTCCAGAGAACTCATTCTAAGATTTTAGTACACGTAATAATGAAGCGGTAGGTTCTGACTGATGAGGTTAGGAAGACTGCAGAAGCCTTGCAAAGTGAATTCTAATTGGGCAGATGGGAAAGGGGAAAAGAGAATGATCCTGGCAGAAGTAACAGCTTGATATGATAGCATTATTCAGGGCAAGAGTCACAAGCTCAGGTGGGTGCCATAAATGAGTTGAGTGAGCCAGAGCATCTCAAAGCCCTCCCAGGAGGTCAGTGATTTTGTAAAGAGGTGGGTAAGATGACATCCCCTTTCTTTATAAGAACAACATCAGTGCCATGCAGTGCTCAAAAGCAGCTAGTACTTGGGTGTGGTATCTGGGAGATGATAGGGAGTGGTAAGGACTGTGGCAAACAGGGAACATAGGCTTTATTTAAAGGGCAGCAGTTAAGGGGCACCTGGATGGCTTAGTCAGTTGAGCATTTGACTTCGGCTCAGGTCATGGGTTCAAGCCCTGGGTCGGACTTTGTCCTGACAGTTCAGAGCCTGGAGCCTGCTTCAGATTCTATGTCTCCCTCCCTCTCTCTCTCTCTCTCTCTCTCTCTCTCTCTCTCTCTCTCTGCCCCACCTCTGGCTTGTGTGTGCTCTCTCTCTCAAAAATAAATAAATAAACATATTTTTAAAAGGGCAGCAATTAAATAGTTTCATTCAGTTGCTGCTTTGGGGGAATTTGGGAATGTGGGTCTAATGCTGGTAGATTTTACTGACATAGGCCCTGTTCTTAGTGCTTAATATACTGACTTAACACAAGCTCAAAAGTGCAATGAAAATCTCTTAAAACCTGATACCTCAACTAGTTTGTGATAGGCTTCTTGGGATATGCATTTCAGCAAGCAGTATCTTGGTACTTTTTCCTTCATCTTTTCTGGTATTTTCTGGGGTACTTTGTACCTTCAAGTGATGAAATGATGTTCTCTTATGAAGGACGTTACCTTGAGAGAGAGGCGAATGCTTCTGGGTGAGCCTGGCTCTATCTCATATGGTGGTTTCTCTCAAGGTTTACTTAGGAGGTAGTACCTACAACATAGGTCAGTCTGTTCTTGGCTCCCAACTAATCTGAATGTTCTGCTTACAGCAGAATTTTCACATTTTTCTCAGACCTTTAGCCTAAACATTGAATTACTTACTTGGTTAATCTTTTGTGTTTTTAAAACATGTCTTCTCCAATGCAGTGCATTTCTTTTATGTTCAACAAATTCTTTTCTGATTTCTAAATGTGCAAAAAAACCCCTCTGAGTTGTTGAAAGAATATAGCCAATTTTTTCATACCTGGAGAAATTCATGTTTTGTTTTGTTTTTTCCAGAAAAGTCACCATATGTTGGGAGGGTGCCAGTTCGTATTCATGTGTGAGTCGAGACAGATGTCTGTCATGTCCAGATCCGATTAAAGTGTGTGTCAGTCCTTTTCAGCCTTTTGCAAAATTATAATTGCACAACAGTGATGGAATTTGAATACTGAATATTTTTAAACACTTTTTGTGGCTGAAGTCTAGGGGGAAACCCATAATAAAATTCCCCTAATTTAATTAGAAATTGTTCCTAAAAAAAAAATAAAATAAAATAAAAAATAAAATAAAATTAAAAAAAGAAAAAAAAAAAGAAATCGTTCCTAATCTGATATAGGAAATATGTAATCTGGCTAGTCCAGGAAGGTGTGCAGGGAACTGGCTTAAAAGATGCAGTGACAAGGGGCGCCTGGGTGGCTCAGCCGGTTAAGCGTCCGACTTCAGCTCAGGTCACAATCTCACGGTTGCAGGTTGGAGCCTTGTGTCAGGCTCCACGCTGACAGTGCAGAGCCCACTTGGGATTCTCTCTCTCCTTCTCTCTCTGCCTCTCCCCAGCTCGTGCTCGCTCTCTCTCTCTCTCAAAATAAATAAATAAAGATGCAGTGACAAGCCAGCATGTTAACAGCAACTCAAAGAAGCTTTTGCCGTTTCTCAAGCCGTTCTGTTTTTTGCTCGGAATACATATCGTTAAGGGTTTGAATTCTATTCATTTAGTTGGAGTCCAAGGCAGAGCCACGTGTCAGCCTGGGCTGCATCCCTGGACCTGAAATCCGGATTTCGATCAAGAAGCCATGGTGTGGTCTCATCTCTGCCTTGCGTAGTGAGCGAGCCTGCTACTGTGAGATGGTTTTCTAGATCTGCTTCCAGCATCTTTATAAGTGTGCTCAAAATGTTGAAAGAATAAAGGCCTCCGGTGGAAAATAAATGCATCCGGTGTTCTCAAGAAGCTGTAGATTGCTATGTATTTGTAGATGCACAGAAGAGTAATTTTGGGAGGAATATGCCTGAAGGAGCAAGGCGTGGTAGAACATTGGGGTCGCAAGGTACCAGGCCCAGTTCAGGATCTGCTGCTGCTTGCACATCACTGAGGCTTTCTGGGTGTCTTCCTTCTTCAACTATAAAATGAAGTTTGTTGAACCAAATGGCTCTCTGGTCTGTGCTTTCGGACTTTAATGTGCAAACACATTGCCTAGGCATCCTGTTAAATTGCAGATTCTGATTTAGTAGGTCTGAGGCCTGAGGTTTGCCTTTCTGACGAGCTTCCGGTAACGCTGCTGCTAGGCCACAGACCACATGTTGTTTAACTAGCTCTGCACGATCCCCAAGCCCATTAGCTCTACAAGGCTGGGAGTGTGATCATCCGACATTTCAGAAAGACAGGAAGGTTTCAGGAAACATGCCTGCCATGGTATTAACTATTCTCATTCTTCATAATCATCTTCATCAAAAGCCCTTTAAGTGCCTAATTACGCATAACAATTTCACATGCTTTACAAAAAGAACTAAATAGGTTTGGCCCTTGCCTTATCAGACTTGACAACCTAAGACAGATGGAGAAATATGCAATAGAGACAGTCATAAATATTGAGTGATAAATATTCATCCAGATACAGAACATGTTAAAATAAAAAGGTTATGTATTTAGCATGAGCCTTAAGGTATTTCTTTTCTTATAGCTTTGGTTCCTTTGAAAAGCTGGGAAACTGTAACGGTTGTTCTGTAATTGTATTTGAAGAGGTTTCTGTTTCTGTTTTATGGATAGGGACTCGGTCAGTTTCTGAGGCTTCCTTTGTTGTTATTGTTGTTTATTTTGGCTTTACTAACTTCAAAAGAAATATTTTATCGGCCTCACATGCCAAACTCTGATTACCATGAGCAGGTGTCCTGGCCAGATTTTGCATTGCTCAGTGCTGAGTGTGTGGACACAGTCTCCTTAACCTCAGCTCTTCTCATCCAAGGGCCTTGGGCCCATCAAGTCGTCACACTGCCCTCAGGAAGGGGGTTAGGAGGGTGGGCAGGGCCAGACGTTGTGGCCTCTGCCTCGTGGGCAGTTCAGTGATTCAGGGAAGGAAACCAGTGTGTCTGAAGTCTTGTGGCAATTAATTCACACAATAAGGTTTGCATTCTGTTCTTTTTTCTGTGTGCTTGCTAAACCAACCTGAGGTCTCTGCCTCCTTGCTGGAGGAAGGGGTCAGACGAGTGACCATTGTTGGTATTTTCTTCTGACAGCGGAACAGATTCTGTTCCTCGAAGCCACGCTCCCCACCTGCCGGGAAGTATATTCAGGTACCTGTAGTAATGAATAGGTTTGTTGCATGCATATCAAAATTTATCAGAGTGATGCCAGATTGGCTCAGTTTGTTCATTTATTCTAGCTGAGAAACAGCTAAAAGAATTATCACAGATCTAGAAAATGGTCCCATCTAACCAAGAGGGTAATCATCAAATATTTACTGATAATGGGATTAGAGACCATTGATTTAGACCTTCTTTTTTTTTTTTAACATTTATTTATTTTTGAGACAGAGAGAGACCGAGCATGAACAGGGGAGGGGCAGAGAGAGAGGGAGACACAGAATCTGAAGCAGGCTCCAGGCTCTGAGCTGTCAGCACAGAGCCCGACGCGGGGCTCGAACTCACGGACCGTGAGATCATGCATGACCTGAGCCGGAGTCGGCCACTTAACTGACTGAGCCACCCAGGTGCCCCGATTTAAACCTTCTTGATTCGTGTAGGCACATGTAATATTTCGCAGTGACTGTGCATATGCTTTGGGATGCAGAGACACAGAGGAAATCATATGGCCATACTCTTAGGTGACGGCTGTAAGTTAATCTAGTCTGAGATGGTATGTGTGAGTGAGGCCACGCTTTGGATCAAACTTGGGTTTGAAACTTGGCTCACTCACTGACTGTTACTTAACCTTCCCAAGTCTTAGTTTCCCCATCTGCAGCATAACAACGGCATAGACCCCATGGAATTCTCATGAGCATTGCATGAGATGAGAATGTATGGGGTGTGGAGCACAGTGACTGCAAATAGTAGGATTCACAACTGCAATTTTTAGTAATCATGAAACTATTGGAAGTGCAGCCTCTGGAATCATTTAGGTCTTGAAAGAGAAGAGAGAGATTCTAAATTTGGAATTTTTATATTATTTCATGCATGCGTATTTGTGCGAGAGTTTGTGTCTGGGTTAATGAAAGTGTCACACTCTGTTTATTAGGAATAAAGCTGTTATTGAAGCAGAGCCTACATTAATTAGGCCCAGCCTCATCTTTCATTCCGTAATGTCGTGTACAGCCGCTGTTTTCTTTGTTTTATAAAATTAGCTATAGTGAAGGCAGTCTGCTCATATTAAAGGAGATACAAAATCCTGAGTAATTATGATAGCAGGAAGGTAAACCTTTAGAAAGCCGTCTTACGTATTTTGCCAATACCGTGTATTTTGCATCAGTGCCTGGTAACCAGTCTCTGTAGGCGCGTGGAATCATGTAGGCTGATGGAGCGCACTGAGTGTCAGCTTGCCACCTCAAGCAGAGGGGGCCAACAGGAAATTGGTCTCAGGAAGCAAGGGGATGCCACTTACCTTCAGAAAGGATGGGGATATGAATGAGGCACTTGGAGGGGCCAGCATTCTTTGGTAAATGGAATCTAAAGCCTGCCGGCGATATCATAAGGCTCTAGGGCAAGACGAAGCAAGGGCGTGAGGAGCTGGATAAAGACCCAAGAAGCCAAAAGGAGCCGTTTAAAGTGGAGGAGGGGGAAGTGGATCCCCAGGGAAGTCCCTAACCTCAGAAACCTGTTCAGTAGCACCTTTCTGTCTGGTGCCTGTGACTTCTGGTCAAGTGGGGGGTTGAGCTAACTTGGCTCAAAGCAAGCCAGTCCTCCTTCAGATTTTGTTGTGCACCCGAGTCACATGTTAAAATGTAGATTCTGATTCAGTAGATCCGAGATTCTGCATTTCAAAGTCCCAGGTGTTGCTGATGCTGCTGGTCCAGGGACCACACTTTGAATAGTGAGGGTGTAACCCCCCCCCCAAGCATCCTGTCCTCCAGTCACCACCTCTTTCTGTTCATTTGTACCCCCATACCTTAATTCCAGTCATTTTTGCATTCTGCCAGTACCTATGGTCCATCGGTCCTCCTAATTTCCACTATCTGTCACTCCTTCCAGTTCTTTTCCAGGTACCCAGCTTAGCTCCCGTTGTCTCTCTAACACTCCTTTGCATACATCCTCAGGCTCTTGGCTTCCTTCTCTCTTTCTTCATTGTACTGACCTGAATAACTCGACTCTCTACCTCCCCCATCTCTTCACCTGGGCTGCTGATGTGGCTGGAGGAACACACACCCCTATGCTGATAGGTCTCACTTTCATCTCAGTGGGCCCCTAAGACTGCTGCCTCCCTTGTCCATTCATGCTTTCCCTCTCCCAGAAGACTTCTTTCTACTTTCTGCTCTCCTATGAAACCTTCACTGCTTCCTTCCCCATCCTTATTCTCAGCTGACAACCTTCCTTCTGACTTTCCCTCTGCTGGATTCACCCACATGTCTGCATGTGGGCCCATGTCTGGTGTCCTCCCTGCAGGAGCCATGAGGGCACTGGGCATGCTCCAGTTCTACCAGTGGTGCCATCATGATGGTCACACTGAGGGGCCGGCATGACTGGCTCCTCTCTGACTTGCTTTCCCACCACAGTCCAGCATGTGCCATTGCCTCCAGTTGGCCACTTCTGTCCTCCCCCCACATCCCTACCCAAACCTTCCGCATGCCTTCAGGGCCCTGCTCAGCCAGCATTTTCTCTGTGAGGTCTTTCCCAACTCCCCACTTAAAGTAATGCCTTCCCCTAGGGCTGTACCCAGCCCTGAACTAGCTTCAGTTGTTCAGTAATTATCAGAACTGCTTTGCCAGATGGATGGCTTGTCTCCCACCTCTGCTAGAAAGTTCCATGACGGCTGGGAATTTTGTCTGTCTTGGTCAGTATTGAAACCTCACCTAGAATGCTGCCCAACACATGGAAACTCTCCTTAAATAAAGTATTTGAACAGATAGCAGATATATTAGAGTAGAAGATGTGATTATATTTGAACAGAGTCCAAAAAAGCCAAGTAATAAAAATGACATATCAACACATATATTTAAAAAGACACTATCATCCTTTCTGAATACACAGGGCTGCGGGAGACCCCTGTTTGGGGACTCTTTTGGACCTGACTGTGCTGAATGTAATAGAGATTGTTGAGCCCGCTAGGTCCTTGGGAGATCAGCAGGGAAGATGACCAACATCCAATTCTGTCTAAGAATTCCTGTCTTTCTCTCATTAAACACTCTCAGGAAGGTTGCTAGTTAAGTCAGGATATAGCCAAACCACCTGCTTTGGGCTACAGAGTGTGTTGTCTTCACTTGGGACACTGACAAAGAGCTGTAATCAGTTAGCCTTTGACAATTCCACGGGTTAACTTGTACATTTAGGAAAGGGGGTATTTGGGGCCATTTGGGCCTACGATTATGAAAACAACCGCGTGGCTTTAAGCTGGTAGAGGAAATATACTATGGAGCCACAATAGAGGCACTCACCATGATAATGTGTGGTGCTACTCATTCTCAAGGATGAGAATTTAGGCAGTTGGTCTGTTGCAAGTGAAGGAAAAGGCATATCGGTGTCTGTGTGAAGTTCTAGAAATAGTTTAATTTTATTCTGAAGAGTTTTGCTTTTAATAACATTGCCAGGATAAATCATTGCCTCTCAAGGTTGTAAGCAAGCTTCAGTATAGGAAGAAAAAGCACAGTGTGTTTTGTGAGTATTAAATTAGATGACTGACCTCACATAGGACTGAGAATACAGAGGTTGTTCAATATATGTGTTTTCCTCCCTCTCTCTACCCCCATCTGTGCCCTTTCTGATGGTCCCCATCCAAATTGTTGACTTCTGCATAGCATGGGTTAAGATATAAATATTACTATGTTTAATAAGTCATCATTCATTCGAGACCAGTGATTCTCAACTGGGGAATGATTTTGCCCTTCAGGGCACATTTGCCAAAGTCTGGAGATCTTTTTGGTTGTCACAGCTGAGGGGTGGAGGAACACCAATCCCTCAAAACAAAGAATTATCCAGCTCCAAATGCCAGTTCTCTGTACTTTACACTGGTGTTTATAGTTTATTTCTCCGCTGGACTCGAAGTAAAAGAAGGGCAAGATTGAGAAGGATGTGACAGGCAGTGGACCCAGGTTGGAACAGATTAGAGGACCCACCTGCTGGGTACCAGGATCCGCTTACTCTTAATAAGCACATTACAAATAGTTTCCAGCTTAAAAATAAGTGCTTGGGGCACCCGGGTGGCTCAGTCAGTGAACTATCCAACTTTCAGCTCAGGTCATGATCTCGTGGTTCACAGGTTTGAGTCCTGTGTTGGGCTCTGTGCTGACAGCTCAGAGCCTGGAGCCTGCTTCAGATTCTGTGTCTCCCTCTCTCTGCCCACCCCACCCCCCCATCTCTCTCTCTCTCAAAAATAAATGAATATTTTAAAAAAATGCTTTATTAGATACTCATTTCTAGATTAGTTGTTTAGCTGCTTGAAAAAACAACAGGCAAATGAACAGTGTGGCAGAGGCATGGAGAACCGTGGGTGGGAGGTAAGGAAGATGAGACAGATGTTGAAATAGGGTGCTGGGCATGGTGGCAGGTGCCATGGTGGGGAGCTAGTCACACCGTGCCAGTGGCTCAGGTTTCATCCCAAGAGCTGTGGAGAGTTCTACATATGGAGCCCTCATGCTCTTATCTGTACTGTATTCACAATCTGTACATACTTTTATTGTTACTTGTATCTCTGTATCATATATATTGGTAACTCGGCCTCTTGAACTGAGACTTATTGTCGATTTTATTTGGCACAGAGGTTTATCAATAAGGCTTATTACACAGATTTAGCAGCATCTCAAAAATAGTTCTCCGCTTTTGAACAGGTACTGTTTCCAACATCTGTTTCTGATGCAGTTGATTAGAGCTTGAAATGCATCTTCCTGGTTTTATAAATGATCAGTTTTCAGGAAACCTACCAGAACCCGTAATATTGCTGAGCTATAATGCTTAGTGGTTCAGAATGGGGAATTTCCCAGCAAAAGGGAGAGAGGAAAGAATTTCCATTGTCTTTCTTTGTTGAAAGCAGACTGTTGGCCAATGTGATCTTTACTCTTTTCCTGCTCCCTCAACATGTAACTCTCCCTTGCCTTTTACTGCACTTTTCTCTTGGAACTTATATCCAAGAGGCTCTTAGTCCATGTAGATGGGAGCCCCATGTGGTGCAGGAGGAGTTTGGGGAGCTCTTGTCCTGTTGGCCACTGGAGAGTGTGACCTGGCAGGTCATGGAGGGACCACAACCTTGCTTATTGTCAATTTTACTATTTTTTTAATCTCTAGCATTGTTTTGCTTTTCATCTTTTTTTTTTTTTTTTTTTGTAAGAAATGGCTCTTTCTTTTCCCTTTTAAACTTAACCAAAAAAGAAAAAAAAATGCATTGGTTTATATCAGTGGATACTGTTTCTGAGAATATTCAGTCTAGTCATTGGGTCATTCTTTCACGACCATTGCTTACTTCACTGAGTGTACTTTAAGGTGCCTTCGTAGATCCATAGTCAACAAAAACGGAATTTTCCATTTGTGATTACATTCCTCAAACTTGAACCACACTTCCTTTCAGAAGAAGTGATCTTTATAAGTAACACAGTTTTTTATTTTCACATGAGAAACCATGCAACATATAGCATGTTTCAAGAAGAAAACAAAATAAAATGGCTAACTATGTTGTAATAATTATCGCAAGGTTCTTTTCAATTTTGTTCCAGCCACCTTTGTTCTAATAAGGCTGTCGTCTTCTTGAGACATGCAACCTTTTTGTTTTGATCCATGGGACCTTGCAGAATTGTAAAGGTCTATGTGTGAGGTGTGCGATACTAACCCACTATCACTGTCAGTGTCTGGGGGAGAGAGGTGGAGCGAAGCAGTGAGTGTAAAACAGCATGGGCATAAATTATTCATCATTGGGAGCACATATGATTCGTGCCATTTTTACTTTTCTACATATATAAAATTTAGGGTAAATATTTGGTCTGTGAACATTTTAAAAGCAAGTTTCAACCTTTGTTTTTCAACATTCTTTTTTTATAGCATGAAAATACTGAAGGTTCATTATATAGTTGTTTGTCAGTTGCTTTACTTATTGCTCAAAACTTTGATACGTAAACGAAAAGGTAATCCTTTTACCCTTAGTTATTGTAATTTTCCTTCAGTTCAGAGTTTTGAAATTGTTTCTCCTTGTGTTTCCTTTCCAGAAAACACGAGGTCATTCTCTCATTCCAGCAGTTGGGTGTAACTTCAGAGCTGGGAAAGAACGTTTCCAAGGTATTCATGGTATCTGATATTTTCTACATTCTTGCTTAGTCAAGCTTGCTTTGAGCTTAACTTACGACAGGCATCAATAGAGTATTTGGGGACTCTGCATCATAGGACTGCAGACACAGCTTTGACGTTGAAAAATCTCTCAGCCGACTGAGCTACCCAGGCACCCCCTTGAAGTTGAAAAATCTCAAGAATATTAGCTTGTGCCATTTCAAATTTGGCACCGTGGATTTTTGCCATAGAGACTGTGAGACACCAATGGTTATGCTTTCTATAGTATGGTTTTCCCTTTGGTGATGGGCACTACACTCTGCCTTCTAATGCCAACGGGAGACCGGGCAAAATGCCTATCCTGTCAGTCTCTCTACTTGTCTTTCAGACGGGGATAATCATTAGATAGTCTGATGGGTTTGTTGGAGAGATTACTCGGATACCACATTATTCACCGCTATCACCACCACCCCAAATGAAAATGTATGAGATTGTGTTTACTGTTACTGTTATTAATGGTGTTAGTAATCTCAGGTAGTGCTAATGATGGTTATATCAAATTTCTTTAATGATCTTGGGTCATCTTTGAACAGAACCAAATCCAGAAAAAAAATCATCCAACCTAAATAAAGGACAAGTTAACACAAAGGCATTCCATTTTTAATTTTAGCAATTAGTTTCCTACATGATTATCAATTTTTATAACGAATCCTGGACTTTGAAGTGCTATGTTCACCCATTTAAAAGATTTACAAACCTCAAACACTGTGACCTGACTGACCCCCATCCATTATACATCATTATCCAATTCCTCTATGGGCTAGAAAGAAAGGAGTACATCTGGCCTGAATGTTCCCAATCTCTTTACAAAATGAATCTCATAAAATAGGCCACTGTCTCTTAATTAAATCTTTCTTTCAAGTTGTTGAGCATTTCTTTCTCTTTCAGAGTAACCCCTTCCTCTTAGGAGAACAGGGAGCAATTTCAGGGTCGTTTTGGTTCCCCTCTAAGGTCTTTCTAAATATAACTACAGATCCTGGAAAACAGCCTGCCTTTTGTTAGTTAACTTAGTCTAAAGAATCAGTGCATTAAGAGCTTTGATTATCCATCCTCCAAAAATGCCTTCCTGTGATCTCTCAACATTTGACAAGAATCTCGATTCGGGGATTAAATATTTTCTCTAATGCACATCCATTTCCACTAGAGCCTCTTGCCTTACTCATTTTATTTGTGGGCCTGAAACACAGAGCATTTTCCAGTTGGGGGGAATTAAGATTTAACTCAAGGATCTATATATTCTAGAATAGGTCTCAGATGTTTCTATAGTGGAATCACACTCTTGAGTTTTTTGGGAAGCATTGTACTGTGTGCTACTTTTTTGTATGTGGCTGATTGCTTACATTTTACTGAGGATTTTTGTTGTTGCTGTTCTGTCAGATTTCCAGTGTGCTCCCTGCCAAATTCCTGACCCCAATGTTTTGGTTATCTTCATTTGTATATTCCAAGCAGCTCTCAAAATTAATATGGGTTCAGTGAAACATCTTCCCCCTGCCCGCCTCTCTCACCTTCTGCTTCCTTCTGCTGCTCCTTCTCCCGGAATCAATATTTCAATTAAAGGCATTACTGTTGACCCTGCCACTCAAGCCAGAAATCTTCCACCTGGCATTGCTTCACCCTCTGCATTCAGGTCCACATCAGATTCTGGATTTAAGATAATATTTGAAAATTCCAAGAACAGTGACTGGTGCTTGATGAGGCCACACATTAACTGCCAGCTGCCACAAATGCTCATTGTAGATATGTTTCCAGCCTTGTGCTCTGCCCCCCACCGTCACTACATTAGCTCTGGCCCTCATAACTATGCATCAGTCTGTTGCTAGAGCGAATATAGCTCTCTTCCAACAGACTGTACCCATTCTAGGTACCTGGCTTGCAAATTTATAACGTTTCCTGCTCAGTGACTTCTGTGGGCCCTTCAACCTTGAGAATGGATCTAAACACTTTGGTGTGGAGCCCCACAGCTGGTTCTGTAACCACCACCCCCCCGCACCCCCCCCCCCCCCCCCCCCCCCCCACACACACACAGGGCACTGCTTACTTTCCCCTACTTTGACATCTCTGCTTCATTAAGACAGAATTTCTCAGGATACTCCAACACCCGAATGTCCTTTTAGGCACACAGGCCTTTGCACATGCTGTTCTCACTTCTGAGAACGCCCTTGCCCCTTTGTGCATTGCATCTTTCAAGGTCCGCCTCAATTTCCAGGTCCTCTGAGAAGCTCTCTCTATCCCCCAGTAGAGCTGGGCTTCCAGAATTCTTAAGTTGTATCTCTGGTCATACTGTACTTAATTATCCTCTTGTATGTCTGACCCTCCTGTGGACACTGAGCGTGAGGGTAAGATTTAACTGTAATAAAAAATAAGATGTTATTTGTGAAAAGTAATCTCAAGCTCTGCTTTTCTCTAAGTATAAACATTTTTTTATCAACAGTAATGTTTACTTTCTATTTTACTTTTCATATTCATGCATTAAAGATTAGTCACTAAAACCAGCCTGTGGTCCATCTCCCTCTTCTGCTGCTAATAGCACTCACACAGTAGCTACATACTTTTGAAACTTGTAACTGTGTGTCATTTCCACCTTGGAAGTGGATTTAGCCAATATTCTCACCACCTTGGGTGATGATAGTAGTTACTTTTATTATATTTGAATTTGAGATTCAAAATTTAAATTACGCCAACCCATCTTCAGGCTTCTAATGTGCCTTTGGCTTAGAAGTGTGTTTTAAACTTCCAGCGTTCTTTCCACTTATCAGAAAAACCAGCGATGTGAACAAAGAGCAACAGTAACTATTTGGTCAGATGTGAGCCCCTGATCCAATTCCACAAACAAGTGTGTTTCTTGAGAGACCACAGTTAACACAATTAGCAATAGGCTGCATGTTGGAGGAGCCAGACAAAAAGGAAGGGATTCATTTTTAATTCCAACTAATTGTGAGCAGGAAAGCAAAGGCCGTGGCTTTCTGGAGTGGCTTTGTAATCAAAGGTTACCACAGGCCTGTCAGAACTTTCAATAACTGTCTTCACTGTGAAAATAGGTTTTCTTGTTGGGTGAATGCAGGGCTGAGGAATTGATGACTGTAGCCCACTTTTATGTCTAGTTTGATCTTTGGCTCACAAAGGTGAGGTTACTTGCAGTATAAGGTGTTAGCTTTATTTTTTAAATGAGTCAATTAAAAAAAATTTTTTTTAGGAGCACCTAGGTGGCTCAGTCAGTTAAGCCTCAGACTTCGGCTCATGTCATGATCTTGAGGTTCATAGGTTCAGGCCCTGCGCTGGGCTCTGTGCTGACAGCTCAGAGCCTGGAGCCCGCAGCCTGCTTCAGATCCTGTGTCTGCCTCT
Source organism: Herpailurus yagouaroundi (assembly GCF_014898765.1). NCBI lineage: Eukaryota > Metazoa > Chordata > Mammalia > Carnivora > Felidae > Herpailurus > Herpailurus yagouaroundi. The sequence goes on from NW_024412406.1 coordinate 4,977,833, forward strand.
CTCTCTGTCCCTCTTGAGGGACAGAGTGCGAGTGGGGCGCGGGCAGAGAGAGAGAGGGAGACATAGGATCTGAAGCAGGCTCCAGGCTCTGAGCTGTCAGCACAGAGCCCAACGCAGGACCTGCGAACCACAAGATCATGACCTGAGCTAAAAAGTTGGATAGTTAACTGACTGAGCCACCCAGTGCCCCTAAATCTGTTAATTTTAATAGCAACCTGCTTGTGCCCTGAAAAATGTCCAAGGTCAGTAAGAAAGAGTTGAATATAAGTATGTGTTACATTGTGAATCTTGGCTTTCTCTAGGCCAGTAGTCAACAAAATACTTGTCAGTCTAATCTTCTTTTCTTTTCTTTTCTTCCTTTTTTTTTTGTTATCCTTATGCCTACATTTATTGTGTGTGTGTTTTCTGAGTTATAAAAGCCATGTGCACATTCACTAAGGAAATTGAAAACTACAAAGCTCCCTAGCAAGGAAAAAAGCTTCCACAGGAGGCTCTAACGCAAAGAGAACCATCGTCCGCATCTTGGCTGATAATTAGCTTTATAGAGTTTTCTCCAAGCAAACATATGTACTTTTCAAATTCTTACAAAAAATTTTGCACACACAGAGTTAATAATGTAGTGAGTTCTCATACACTCCTAATGCCTGTTCACAAATTATCAAGATTTTGCCACCATTGGTTCATCCTTCTCTTTTTTTCTCTTTCCCTTTCTCTTCCCTTTTGGAAGTATCCACTAACTGCTTTGTAAAGGAAAGGGGGCATCCTGATAGACTTAGCACCATGGAAGGCAAGCTCCTGCCTGCCAACTTCACATACCCTCACTTATCTTTTATTAGGGTGCAAAAAGTATGATTTTACACTCAGTATTGCATCATACTTTGGCAATCAGTAGCCTTAAAGCTCCAGTCTATCACGTGCTAGATGGGTATTGATTTTTCCTCTTAAATCAATGTTTCCCTAGAGCATAGTTTTATTTATTCATAAAGCTAAGATGATGTCTGACAGGAGTTATAGCAGTGTAAATCTGTGGTGCAGGCACAATACAAAGAGCTTTTGTAAGACTCAAAAATCAATGATGCTAGAGGGTTACTTCAGAAGCCTGAAAAAGTGCATTTGCTGTGCTCCCACGTGTGAAAGGGACGTTTCAGCATATGGCTAACTTTCATTCCTCTGTTTTTTTGTGCCACTCTTCAAATGAACCTAAATGAAGTGTAACTAAAATTGGGACATCAGGCTGGATAGAATCAAAGCCTCAGCAACGGTCCCTTGTTGACACCGAATCTATCAGCTTACTCTCAAAAGATGTGCTGGCCCTGTTGATCTAAACCCTGTAATTTTGCCTCATAGTCCAGGGACCCCAGAACGTGGGTTTTTCTACACAAGGGGCAGGCAACACAATTGTGTTTATTTTGGGGGATACTTCCTTCACTTTGGACTACTTTTGAGTACTTGGTGGTATTTTAAGAATATATGACAGCTCTTTCGGGGCACCTGGGTGGCGCAGTCAGCTAAGCGTCCAACTCTTGGTTTCGACTCAGGTCACGATCTCATGGTTCATGGGCTCCAGCCCCGCGTCTGTCTCTACACTGACAGTGCAGAGCCCCTTGGGATTTCTTTCCCCCACTCTCTCTGCCCTTCCCTCACTCAAAAATAAATAAATAAGTTTTAAAATATATGTATCTTTTTAAAAAAGAATATATGACTGCTCTCTGCATAGCTAGGCTGTATAAGTCATGTGTAATTCTGAAAGTATTCACTTTTTGTTCATACATGGGTATGGGTATTTTTATTTTGTTCTAAATTTTTTAACATCAGCTGGTTCTTAGGAGATTAAAAATGTATCTAATGGCTAGAATGTCACTATCTTGAATTGTAAATACCAATTTTCTGTTAGCTATCTGATCTTATAGCCCAGTAGAACTGGCTGGGGCATCAGATGACCTAGACGCTAGCTTCACTATTTGCTTCTAGCTGCAGGTGACCCACGGTGAATTTCTGAACTTCTCAAGGACTAAAGTTTTTGTGTATAGTGTCATTTTGTTTGTCCATTTAAATGAAGGTAAGTGAAGGTTTGTGAAATTTGCCAGCATTCACTTGACTTCCATCATCTTCTGTATATCAAGACTCTTTTTTTTTCTCCTTTAAAAGTAACTAGTCGATGGGGCGCCTGGGTGGCGCAGTCGGTTAAGCGTCCGACTTCAGCCAGGTCACGATCTCGCGGTCCGTGAGTTCGAGCCCCGCGTTGGGCTCTGGGCTGATGGCTCAGAGCCTGGAGCCTGTTTCCGATTCTGTGTCTCCCTCTCTCTCTGCCCCTCCCCCGTTCATGCTCTGTCTCTCTCTGTCCCAAAAATAAATAAACGTTGAAAAAAAAAAAAAGTAACTAGTCGATACTTAAAAAAAAAAAAAAAAAAAAAAGGAAGGAAGGAAAGAGGAAAAAAAAGAGAAAAGAATGGCTGGTTGAAATGAGGATGATTTCTTCCTGGGAAATCTTTTTCCAGTTTCAATGGTCCATGATTTTCTGTGAAAAGATTTCAGATGATTAGCTCAGCTACCAATAGCCACAGTTTCTCTAGAAACCTCAGAGCCATTGAGGACACATCTTAAGTTTAGAGACCGGGATGTGTTCATCAGCACCTGCTCCAGCCAGGTCTGTAGCTCTCAGGGGGCCCCAGTCCCCCTCCAGAGTTCTGGGAGAAGTCTCTGAGATACTGTCCTTTTGGATCTCACCTGTTTCTTGTCTCCTGGTAGCAGCAATGAGAACCTCTTCAGAGGAGGGTTCTAGGAACTAGAAAGGAAAGGATATAAAACTGTGTACCGTGGTTACTGTTTGCAGCTGGTCACAATTGTTTTCCTTTGCCCCACAACCTGGTGGCATATCAGTGTTACAGGGTTTCTCCCATGAACTCCAAGAACATTGCTGTTCATTTCATGAGTGCATGGCATACTTGGCAAAAATGAGAAGATACTGAGAGCTACTTCTTGGAGCACAGAGGTTGAGATCTGGTCTTCAGCTGACACCCAGGTTGCCTGATGTGAAAGGCACACGCCAGGGCCTACGGATGAAGAGGGAGTTGGCTGTTTAGACTCTAAGCATTATGTTAAGGTTACTTGTTATGTTTTCTAAACAGCTTTCGCAAAGTCCTCCAAAGTCTTGCTGACGTTCCTCCAGTATAATCGGCTTCATGGTCTTTAATGCTACCCTTTTGCCTTATCTTTTAAAATCAATTTTGCACTCCTCTAGGAATCTGGTTAGGAACGTCATTCTTTGCCCTGTGTTTCAGAGTCCTCTGAACTCAACCAAATCAGCGCTGGTCATCAAGGGAGTGATAGGTGTCACAGCTAGATGGCCCTGCGTCCAAGTTAACACATGGTTATTCCGAGTGGTGTACCTCTGGGATCAGCCATGATTTCTACTGATTTTAATATGTTGCTGCATTGTGCGGGGGGCCTTCCTTCTTTGTGTGTGCCTCACGCATGTCTTCAGGCACCAGGCAAGTTATTCTGAGAGCCTGTCTCTGATGGTCTTAACTATGAACAATCAGAAAACAGGGAGAAAGACAAGAGCTTAAAACTTTTTCCTATAACTTCCTGTAGGGGAATGACCACAAGGTTGAGAGTTCTGTGAAACTGAAATATTTTCTAGTGGGACAGACAGAAAATATAAGAACTCGAGAGTGGCAAACCAGGGTTTGACATTTCATTAACATAATCCTTTGCCATCGCCCAGTAAATGTCCCACAGCACACAAGCATGCTACCAGATATTAATGTTTAAAATTTATTTTTCCACATTTGAATATATATGGTTTATAAAATGTGTATGTACAATTTAAGGTGGTATTAGGCAAGTATTAAGCCAAACAGGTTATGTTTGCAGAAGATAAGGGAAGTTTAATTTTTAGTTGAATGTGTGCTTGAACCTCTACTAAAGAAAGATCTCCTGTTTACTTTAACTGGAGACTTTTGCCTCTTCGATATAGGACTGTGACATATGCTGCAAATAGCAACTCAGAAAGGAAGCCAACTGGTGACAGTGGGGATGAGTGTGGGCGCCGTTACAGATGACTGAGGCATTGTTAGTTGAATTGTTGTGAGTGACAGATCAAATTGTTTTTGACTGATTTCAGATTGCTTTGTCTTACAATCTTTTTTATATAATCTGATGAATATTCTAATATTTGAAGATTTTGTGTGCCTCAAACACACAAAAAAATGGTGAAAACTGCTGAGTTCCAAGAGTAAATTATGTTTCTCCAATTTGCCACACGATGCCCTATTCCCATCAAAGATAGTTTTTTATAGGTTGAAAGTGTGGAGGATGTTTCCTTCTTGTCTTTGAGATCTCCACTTAAATGTTACCTTCTCAGGGGTGCCTGGGTGGCTCAGTCAGTTAAGCATCTGACTCTTGATCTTGGCTCAGGTCATGATCTAATGGTTTGTGAGTTCGAGCCCCACATCAGGCTCCGCACTGATGGCATGGAGCCTGCTTGGGATTCAGGCTCTCCTTCTCTCTGCCCCTCCCTCACTTGCACACTCTCTCTCTCAAAATAAATAAATAAACATTAAAAAAAAAAAGTTACCTTCACAAAAAAGACTTCCCCAAGCAGCCATAGCTTAGGAATCCCTCAAGATACTCTATCAACTTCTTTTTCCTTTACCTTCTTTTTTAAAAATGTTTATTGATTTTTGAGTGAGAGGGTGAGAGTAGGGGAGGGGCAGAGAGAGAGGGAGACAGAGGATCCAAAGCAGGTTCTGTGCTGACATCAGCGAGCCTGATGTGGAGCTTGAACTCATGGACGGTGACCTGAGTTGAAGTTAGATGCTCAACCCACTGAGCCACCCAGGTGCCTCTTTCCTTTACCTTATTTTTTAAAAAAAAAATTTTAACGTTTATTCATTTTTGAGAGACAGAGACAGAGCATGAGTCGGGGAGGGGCAGAGAGAGAGGGGGACACAGAATCCGAAGCAGGCTCCTGGCTCTGAGCTGTCAACACAGAGCCTAACGCAGGGCTCGAACTCACGAACTGTGAGATCATGATCTGAGCCGAAGTTGGAAGCTTAACTGACTGAGCCACCCAGGCACCCCTTTCCTTTACCTTTTTTTAAAAATTTTTTTAATTATGTTTCTTTATTTTTGAGAGGCAGAGAGAGACAGAGTGTGAGTGGGGGAGGGACAGAGAGAGAGGAAGACAAAGAATCTGAAGCAGGCTCCAGGCTCTGAGCTGTCAGCACAGAGCCTGACGTGGGGCTCAAACTCAGGAACTGTGAGATCATGACCTTAGCCAAAGTCGGATGCTTAACCGACTGAGCCACCCAGGCGCCCTCCTTTACCTTTTTAATTTACTTTCCCCATCTGATACTTTAGTGTTAATCCCTTTTGTCAGTCTTCACCTGTAGGGAAGTAAGCTGACTCTTCATCTGTTTTGTTTATCTTATATCCTCAGTGCCTAGAGCAGTGCCTGGCATGTAGTAAGCACCCAGATGTTCTGGATATGCTTTCTTCTCTGGATCTTCCCCTCTTGCTCATCTTCGAAACCATTTCATCATCACTGCCTGGAAGCAGGCTTTACTGTCACCTCCCCTAGCTGTAGAATCCACGGTACTTGAAACTCTGTATTTCTGTAATTAACCGGTGGTTGCTTCCTGGTTGCGGCATCTGATTTGTGCGATAATAATACATCTGTGTGTTCATATGATAGGCATTTCAGGCACGTGAGTCCTATCAAGTTTTCCAACCACAAGATAGCTTACAAAAGATTTTGAGAGATAAACACATACGCATTTAAGAACTACTTATGCACTGGCATTAATACTAAAGGTCAACTGAGTAGAGGGCTCTGCTTTGATGGTAGACTTAAGCAATGGCTTGTTGTAACTTCCTTTTTTGGTAGTGTTATTTAACTTACCCCTGTGAATAACTCTTTTAGAAGGAAGGCTTTCGTTTTTGGAAACATTCCACCTCTCCACCCCCAGCTCCAGCCCAGAAGCCTGAGTCTGATCTTGTTATGTCTGGGAATATCGATTTTCTACTAATGGCTGTATTTTACATGATAATGAATCCAGTCTTTTCTACAAGTCTGCTTCATTTATGCAGAATAGATATAAATTGGAACATGTATGAATCGAAGTATTCTTTCAGGCAACAAAGACGCTGCTGTAGAGCCTGCGTACAATTTTATGGGCCCTTGCTTCAGGTTAACCAAGGAGATGTTGGTTCTGGGGTCATCAAAGATGATTGTTGGACAGTTTTAGGTGGACAGAAAACAGCTTTTAAATTTCAGGGCCTTTGCTACTTATACTTGCTTCCTGTCTTAGAAAGGTCAACATCTTTTACACTTTGAAGTAGTAATCTCTTGCATATTAGTTACCTTGAAAGCATTTAATGCCACTCCTCACTGATCTTCAATAATATGGAAAAGTTGTTCCAAATTGATCTTAGCTCTTAATACAGAAAAGGCAGAAAATTAAATCAGCAAGGAGGGTGTATCAAAAACCTTTTGTAAATGCTGTAGTCTCTCAAAAATCTAATCCTTGGGGCACCTGGGTGGCTCAGTCTGTTAAGCGTCCAACTTTGGCTCAGGTCATGATGTCACAGTTTGTGAGTTCGAGCCCTGCGTTAGGCTCTGTGTTGACAGCTCAGAGCCAGGAGCCTGCTTCAGAATGTGTCTCCCTGTCTCTCTTCCCCTCCACCACTTGCGCTCTCGCTCTTTCTCTCTCTCTCTCTCTCTCTCTGTCTCTCTCAAAAATAAACATTAAAAAAATAAAAAATCTAACACTTGAGAGAAATTTATTTTGTTCTGGAAAGAATAGGTTACTTTCCCAAGAGATGCAAAATGCCTTTCATTTTTAAGAGGTGGATTATAGCCTATGAATGGAATAGCAGGATTCTCAATTTTTAAAAATCAACATGTAAGGAAAACATCCTGATACTGCAATGTTCTTTGACTTATACAAGAATTACCTTTACAGATTAATTTATAGATAAGGTCTACTAATTAATAGTCCAGCATCTCAGAAGTGCTTAGCTCTTGGGATATTTATTTATTTCTATTTTTGAGCTTTATAAAAAGGTGTCTTAGATCTCAGAAAATAATGGGTGGTTTAAAAATTCTAGGAGTAAGTTTCTCTCGGTAAATAGTGTGACAGAAACTTGGTTTCTCACTAATGGACAGTTTTGAGTTCGGATCTGATGCCAGTGGTCTGGGGCAGAAACACAAAATTTTATTTGCTTAATTTGGACTACTAATCTAGTCTTTTATTCTTTTATTTAAAAAAAATAATAATGTTTGTTTTCGAGGGGGGAGGGGCAGAGAGAGGTGGAGACACAGAATCCAAAGCAGGCTCCAGGGTCTGAGCTGTCAGCAGCAAGCCCGACCTGGGGCTCAAACCCACAAGCCGTGAGATCATGACCTGAGCCAAAGTTGGACACTCAACCGACTGAGCCACTCAGGCACCCCTTGTCTTTTATTGTTTTCAAAAATAGGAAGTTAGAAAAAAATACTTAGGCTTTTAAAGTAAGAAAAATGTGCTTTTTAGAGAGACCTTTTTACAGCTCCCAGTTTAGCTTTGGAGAAGTAATAGACTCCTTCAGGAATTTAATGAGCATTCTGGACTGTCTCTGAAGGACACATGCACAGAAAGCCTTGCATATAATTGCAGGTCATTTACAGACCCTCCCAAAGTTGGCCAGAAACCCTGTGGGGTTATCTATCTCTAGGGCCCAGGTAACAAACCCTGACTTGCACCTTCTAAGTAGAAGCTGGTGCTTCGTTTTTGTGCTATAAATACTGGTCATTTAATTCCTGGCATTAACATAGCACCCAAGGCCTATTTGAATGTTTCTATGAGTTTCATTTAAATAGACACAAAGTTTATTTAGTCCTTTAGCAATGGAGTCTATGTTTAAGATGTTGGCTGTTATTAATGAAATAGTTATAAAGCTATCTATAGTTATATGAAATAATTATAGAAATAAGCAGACACACTTTAAGTGTTATGAATGCTGTTTGCCCTTACATAACCAAATCATTATATTTTCTCTTGCTGTGCCTTCCTTGGCTTTTCTTTAATATTGAAATACTCCATCCATTTCATGGGTGGGAACAATTCATCCTAGGGTTCATATGCTTTTGGAGAAATTAAAAACTGATTTTAACAAAAATTTGTAATTAAATATATTTAATAATCCAGTATGTTTCGTGTGATTATTGAACTTTAAAAAAATGGAAAAATGGTATCACTGGTAAAATAGAATATAGAAATTGATTATTTTTACTTATAACTTAAATTATGTTTTCTTTTTAGGTTAGTGGCTTTTCTTGTACTTCTTACTACCATATATGTGTATCCCTATGCTAGCCATTGTTTCACACGTCAAGGAAAAAAGTAAAAATATATCCTTACTGAACTGCACAGAAATTGAAAATTAAATGCTTTCAAATTTGTATCATATGAATTTGCCTTACATATATATGTTCTTTCTAGGTGATCATATCCAATCCCAGGACTTCACTGTCCTCTAACTTGGGTTGGCAAATTGTGACCGCCAATCCAAATACATTCTGATACCTATTTTTATAAAGTTTATTAGAACACAGACACCCTCATTAGCTGTTGCTTATGGCTACCTTTTTGCTTCAGTGACAGAGTTGAGTAGTTGTGATAGATCATATGGCCTGCAAAGCCTAAAATATTTACCCCTTACAGAAAGTAGTTGCATACCCTGATATTGCTCACTACTTCCAACCTTTCTCCTGAGATCTTAATTCCTAAATTTAGCTACCCACCAGATTCCTTTACCCTCATGCCCCACATCCACCATAAAGTCAACACATAACCAAACTGAGTTCCTCTGTTTATTTCCCACCCTAATCAGTTGCTGTGTTGGAATCTTCTGTCTCAGTTAATGGCACCACCATATGCCCAAGGTGCTTCTCTCCTTTATACTCACGCCTGATCTGTCACTAAAGCCAGTGCATTGACTATTCAGAATACACCAGTGCCTTGTACACCGTAATCTAGGCTTTTAGTTAACCCGTGCTCGTCATTCTTATATTCTCAGGCCCCACCTGCAATTAGACTAGAAGTCCCTTTTTTGGCCTTTTAGAAGTTGCCATAGATATATTCAGTGAGAAGGAATTATTGGAATGTTTTCATGAACTGAGTCATGGAAAGATGGATCCATTTCTGAACTTCAGATACTGTGTCACAAATAAGGATTTAGATGTGCTGGGAAGTCAGAATATTGTATGTTTATTATTTGAATACGCTGAAGACAACATGGCTATTTGATTTACTGAGTTGGAACTTTAAAAGAATTCCTTGATGTTTTGGGGTGCCTGGGTGGCTCAGTCGGTTAAGCGTCCAACTTCAGCTCAGGTCATGATCTCGCGGTCCATGAGTTCAAGCCCCACATAGGGCTCTGTGCTGATGGCTCAGAGCCTGGAGCCCGCTTTGGATTCTGTGTCTCCCTCTCTTTCTGCCCCTCCCCCGTTTGAGCTCTGTCTTCTCTCTCAAAATAATAAATAAACATTTAAAAAAGAAAAGAATTCATTGATGTTTTAAAATTAAATCTTTGTTCTTTATGCAGGGCCTCACTGGCTGGGGCATGAGGAGTTAAAACCTTAACATTGGGTTACCCTTTTTTTCTGGTTCATCCAAAGAACATATTCAGATAACAAATGCATTTCTATCCTCATCAGTATTACTTGAATATTGTTTTAAAGCTCATGATATTATTAACTCTGCATTCTCCATTATGAATTTAAAATTATGCTTATAATAACTGATGAGGACCATAGAAGAGCACAGTAAAAATAAATAAACTTTGAAATGCAAAAGGATTAGTGGGGATAATAAATATCCACTCAGTGTTTTAGCGTTTTTGATCTTGGCGTTTGTTTTATCTGGCAAATATTTTCATAGTGCTTTAATTTCAGTTTCTCTATCTGAAAAATTATGCAGGAGCAGTCTTTGTTTTCAAGAACAACAGAAATGTTTACAGCATTTACGTCAAAAGCAGAGGTCATAAATTAATTCTAATCCTCTGAGCAAAGACATTAGCCTTTGTGTAACATTAGGATTTGAGCTTGTTCACACAAAATAATCCCAAGAATAATAGTTCCCCGTGCTGAACGGTGATCTTAAAGATTAATATTTTTCTTTGGTTAATGATTATGTAATATATTAATAAGCTTCTCCAAATACTTCCTAAAAATTTAATTATCTGTAGACTTTCAAAGCTATATTTTGATCAGACATGTAAAGAAGCAATGTAGCTCAATTACTGTCACATTAAGGATGATTTTACATTCTGATTTAGAGAAAAATGCCACCCACCGTCAGACTTCAAAATAGCTGAAGTACTTAGAGAAGGAAAGCGAGTGGTTGAGGACATTAAGCTAAACTATTGTCTCAATACCCTGAGGGTCAGGCAGCCTGGTGCAGCGAAGGTGACTGCTAGCCCTGTATTACCATTTCACTGTTCCATCCACCTGTGGTAGTGGCACCCCCGGGACCTGCCACCCACGCTGGAGGGTGCCCCACAGAGTCTCCCTACAAGGTCTCACATAAAAATCACTTTCAAGTCTTCAGTGAATAGATTTTAGCAGGTTGATAGTCCCTTCCAGTCATCTTTTTCTGAGAACTAGGCAGTTTGGGGCAGAACAAAGAGATCGAGGCTTCTGTTACAAGTGTGGCTCTGATGGAGATTGTGTAGCCTTAGATGGGCCCCTTAGCTCATCTTCATACTTGAAAGGGGAATACTAATCCCTACTTTATGAAAGTTGTAAAGGATAGGAATAATATTTGCAGAGCACCTGGCAGGTGAGAGATGCTTAGGAAATTGTGGCAGTGGTGGTTGATGTTACAATAATAACAACAACAGCAGCAACAGTAACAACAGCCACAGCCATATTGGAGGCAATACACTCGTTAATTGTACATCTTGTACAATTGTTCGGTCTTCTGGTATCAGCCTTGTCACTCACAGGTGCTCTCGTGAGCTGAGGGAAGGAAGAGTAATCTCAATCTTTCTGAATAAATGGGTCTTCCTGGGTGCCATATTTTCTATCGTATGAGATCATGACTTCATATCATTGAGAAAAATGTGCTGAAGTCATGCAGATATTCATAACAGCACAGTGTTTTCAAAATGAAGATGAGGAAACTACTTGCCTCAACAATGAGGACATGGCCAAGGGTATAAAAATAGATAATATTTTATAATTTTTAAAATGGCATATAGAGGCTGTTTTGAAACATGGAACTGCATATCTGATATAATAACTGAAAATGGTGTATTACGGTGTTTCTTTGCCGATGGCAACTTTGTAAATATTTCTATAAAATTAAAGAGCAAAGGAAATTTCAGAATACGATAAGCAGGGTCTTAATGTTCATTGGTTTCTTTATTTTCCACAAAGTTATTTAACTTTATAAATGTTATGACCTGTCTTAAGAATGTAAATAACTTTCATTTACTCATTCCAATGAGAACATGCATTCTGTGTTCCTAATGACGGGTTTGAACATGAACTCTGGAATGAAATTATTTTGTAAATTACCCCTCTTCTGTTTTTTCTTTTTCTGGGTTGCCAAAATCTTGTCTGTGTCTGATAAGCCAAAGAAGGTGGGAAAGTTGACCAGAAGATTTATCCAATTAATTAATCCAATACAAATAGAGAAATGCATAAGTAGATGTACCATTCTGTAGCAATTTATGTGGCAATTTGGGACCTGATGGTTTGAAAAAGCTTAAGTAGTCTTTTAAAGGGCAGCTGACAGTGATTTATATAAATTAGGACTTCACTGTGTTCTCATTTTTCCTTCCCTCTCATCACATCTAGCAGGGACTCTAGTGTGGCTGTGCTCAGTTTACATAAGAGAGCCATGCCCTCAGGCACCGTGCATGATACTTGGGCTTGTGATAACCTTGGCATCACAGTTACCTACCCCAGCATTCAGACAATATCAGAGGTAGCTTACAGACTGACAGGGAATACACACTGAGATATAATGCCGCATTTATTAAGAGTTTTTTAAACCGTAGATGGACTTCATCTCAAGACAAGGAAAGCATAAGGCAAATATAAAGTTACAGTCCTCTAGAGGAAGAAGGTGGTGGAAGGGATGGACAGGTACAGCACACTTGGGTGCACCTCTCTCCTTGTTCAATTCCAGAAGGTTGATAACCCGTGAAGGTATGAGGTGGCTCATGATAACCCGTGAAGGTATGAGGTGGTCGCTGTTTCTTTGTAATGAGCGCAAGTTCTGTGTTCTGCCAGCTGATCAGCGAGAGCGAGGCCACGCTTGTGGGGTCAGCTCACTGGCCGATTCACTCAGTTACCTCCACTCCTTTTTTCCTTGCTTCATTGGGTTTCTCTACATCATGCTTGCTGGTCTTTATTCCTGCCTGGAAGGGAACCTGCCTTAAATCCAAATGTATTTACCACTTATTGATAAATTTATGGGCAAAGATAGATAAAAAACAATGGGGATGCCATTCCTTTTCATTTTAGGACTAAACACGGGTCTTCTCTCTCATACTTTGACATTTTATGACCACTGCACTTATGAAGAGGCAATCTCACATTAAAATTGTGGCTTGAAAGCTACAGAGTGCTTCCCTGTGATTTCGGATATGTGAAAACCCACAACGGAACATCAAAAAGGGTCTTCTCCGGCAACATTCCCGTCACTGTTCCTGTGAATGTTTAAATCCAAGTTTGGGGGCGCCTGGGTGGCGCAGTCGGTTAAGCGTCCGGCTTCAGCCAGGTCACGATCTCACAGTCCGTGAGTTCGAGCCCCGCGTCAGGTTCTGGGCTGATGGCTCGGAGCCTGGAGCCTGTTTCCGATTCTGTGTCTCCCTCTCTCTCTGTCCCTCCCCCGTTCATGCTCTGTCTCTCTCTGTCCCAAAAATAAATAAAAACGTTGAAAAAAAAATTAAAAAAAAAATAAATCCAAGTTTGTTTCATTAGATAAATTTTGACACTTTGGTACATGAATGAGGTAGACTAATTTATGTGATTAAATTCTCATTCATTTGATAGATTAAATGCTTCATTTAAAAATGCCAAAGGATACTTTTAATTTGGAGTTTCAATTTTAATTGAAACACTATCATTTGAATTTGAGCATTGAGGAGTAACAATGAAACATGTTTTTAATTTCTAATGTAAATGATTAAGCTGTATTAATTTTAAAGCAGTCTTCCCTAGCTTTGCTCTTATAGGAAAAATATTTGCAAGCTTATATGTTTTTACCCATATATAAAATTAAAATAGTACATTGAATATGCCATATGCATGTTGATGACTGATCCTATGTCAAATAGGATGACGTAGGGAGAGGCTAGGGAACATCTTTAACCCAGCACCAACGTGCTTTTTATTACCCAGTAGGTGCTCAGTAACTATTGATTCTCCAAATGAATAACTACTGGGAATCAGCAATCTGAAATGGAGTACCAGTCCTGCCAATTCTTAGGAATATCACTGAACCTCTCTGAGCCTCAGTTTCCCCACTTGTCAAGTGAATATGATAATATTTACCCTGTTGTTTCAGGGGATACTGTGAGAGTTAAAGAAAAATGCATGACACATCTTTGAAAACTGAAGAGGGCTTTCTATAAGTAGTCCTTACTAGCACTATTGTGTTACAAGACTGCTCATTAATACCATATGTTTGTTGGTTCTAGCATCCAGTTAGCATTCAATAAATGCATATGTAAGTAAAAAAAGAGATTGCATGCCAAAAATAAAAATGAAGAGGAATTGGTCATTTATCACATTAATTGACCTTTAAAGTTGTATTGAAATACTGTGTTTCTTTTTTTTACATAATTGTAATCACTTCTGCATTTAATTTACTTTTGTTATTTCATGGAAGACACAAACATACACTTAGAGAATCAAATTGTTATTCCCCAGTAACATTGCACATTAGTAGCTTTATATGTCTATGTGAGGCTTTTTATGTAAAAGCAAGCAAAGGATAACGTAATATATTATAGGAAGGTGTAAGGTGCAGGTAAATGAAAATTTGGCTTATGATGGATTACCATTACTGCTTTGGAAATTAGATATGGATACACCTGCATACACCCTACATACAGTTCACTTAGATGTGCTGTAAATTCAATGACAGGGTTTTGTTGAAATGAGATCTTGTGGGTTTTGATGAAAAAAATCAGTATCTGCCTTATATTTTATTCTCTCTTCTTGCGCTGTGTGCTGTTAAATTTGCTCTGCAGGATCACAGTGTTTAGCATTTATTAATTGCCTGTATTAACTTTATGCTAACACTGCTAAGTGATACCAAAAATGCATTAATAAAGTCATAACCATTAGCTAGACTCACAGGTATTTGTAGTCCTAAGTTTTGCTTTTAATCTTCTATATAAATTGGATGATGTATTCATATTAACCCCTTCTGAGCTTATTTCTACCATACCCTGGGCATTGTGGTGAAGCCCTGGGTGGCAAAGACTTATGAGACATGATGCAAAATCATGTCCAGGCAGGGACATGGTACACAACCTCACATCCATTTTTTAAGCTATCTAATCTATATCTGTATCTATACACACGCACACACACACACTCTCATGTATATGAATGCTGCTGGAGTCTTTGATGAAAACCACAATAGTGAAACCTCTCAGACCCTTCCAAGTTCTGAAAAAATAAGAGATAGGGTTAAATAATTGGCAGGTAAGACTTAAATATCACTTTTGTTACTAGTAAAGCTCAGGTTGGAGTGCAGGGTTTTTTGTTGTGCTGATACCAAAACCCAGAAGTAAGTACAGGCCACACTGGCAGGGACAGGGCTTTCTGCGGGCCCAAAGGAGCAAACTCAAACTATGTCATGAAGATCAGAGGAAAACACATCTTCCCAGAGGTCAGCCCCACTCCCTAGAGGATGAAGGGAGTTACTGAGCCTAGGATACCTCGTTTGTGCTTTCTCCAGTCACCCATTAGAAAGACCCAGGAAAAACCCAGAGTGTTATCTACTTGAACTGTGTAGAGAAAGGATTCACTCCCGATATAGGACAGGTAAGATAATACTTGATGCCAAATGAGCTGAGCAGAATCTAAGGACAGAAGGAAAAGAATATGCCTTACAAAGAAGGACCTTCAGTACTTGGAACTAAGTGGCCAGGAGAGAAGGGGAGAGAAAATTCCTGGCGTAAATGGGATCAGCAGAGGCATAGGGAAGGTGATTGTGTGGAAGGGAGGTTACAGAGGGCTGGGAAGTCCCTCCATAGGAACTGAGGAGCCTTCAGAAGTGGCACACTTGAGGGGCGCCTGGGTGGCGCAGTCGGTTAAGCGTCCGACTTCAGCCAGGTCACGATCTCGCGATCCGTGAGTTCGAGCCCCGCGTCGGGCTCTGGGCTGATGGCTCAGAGCCTGGAGCCTGTTTCCGATTCTGTGTCTCCCTCTCTCTCTGCCCCTCGCCCGTTCATGCTCTGTCTCTCTCTGTCCCAAAAATAAATAAACGTTGAAAAAAAAAAAAAAAGAAGTGGCACACTTGAGTATCTCTTTGTGAATGTGTGTGAGACTTTTTTTTTTTTCTTGATTGCATTGAACTCTGGGAATGTTTTGGGGTATTTATTCATATATTTGCATGGTTCTCTCTATAACTTATCTTCGCTGATTACGTGTACCTGTATGTTTTCCAGATATGTCTTGAACTTGGTAACTAATCATCAGATTTCAATAGCAAAGAGTATCATTTTTGGAGTATGTGACCTATATAAGGACATGCTGCAGAGTGTAATTTTATTCCCTCCCTTTCCATGATGCACATCTCTGTGGTTACATTAAAAGCACTCTCTAAAATAGATTTAGTTCTGAGGTAGTTTTCAAAGCTGAACTTGTAGAGTGTGTCAATCTGGGTGGACCCAGTGGAATCCTGCTCATTGAGTCATGCTCAGATACGTTCATGAGCCAACAACCTATTGATCTTGAAGGGTTTTTTATAGCCTACGTTTCTCCCAAATAAAGTCCTTAGAAATGGGGCCTCAAAACAGTAACAATCAATTATGGAGTCATTTATTACATAGATTTTTTATTCCATGTAGTAAATCACATTTTCTTCAAAACAGTGTTAGTTACTAAAAAGGAAAAAAAAAAATCCCTTTAGTACAATGAGATTCTAAGATGGCTGTATCCTGTACCCCATAAAGCAATTGTTAACTCTTTGCTGAATGCTCTGGGGATGGAATGGTGAGAGCAGAGAACGCTCATTAGCTACCTTCTCTGCCTTTTAATGTTTACTATTTATTTTTGAGAGAGAGGAAAAAAAGAGAGAGAGAGAGAGAGAGCGTGAGTTAGGGAGGGGCAGAGAGAGAGGGAGACAGAATCCAAAGCAGGCTCCAGGCTCTGAGCTGTCAGCACAGAGCCTGATGCGGGGCTTGAACCCACGAACCGTGAGATCATGACCTGATCCGAAGTTGGACGCCCAACCGACTGAGCCACCCAGGCCCCGCATACCTTCTCTGTCTTCTAGAATTTGAAATTTCATTGGGAAAGTGTGACTGGCATTTGCATCATAGGTGGTAAATACAAATAGTATACGAGTAAGTTCCAGGATGTCTGCTTTTGTCATTCTTTGCCTTGTCTATTGAGAAAATATTGAACAGTTTGGCAAGTGTTGAAGATACCGTGTTCTTTTGCCTGACATCCTGACAAATGTTACCGTCTTGATTTAGTACAGAGGTCATTGGATTCAACACATAACTGATTTCCCCTCCATTATCTAAAACTTGGTAGATTTGAGTAATTCCCTTCTTGGCTATCATTCATCATTTTGGTTCCTTCCTTGTTCTTGTGTTTATTGAACTAAATATATCTCTAATATGATACAGAGGGAAAGAAGAAGTTCCGAGGCCTAATGATGTTGTATGTTGGCAACAGGATGGTCAGAGTGTGCGGGCCTGGTGTGATACGTCCCGGTGTCTGTTGTGATTTCTTTAGGATGTTGTACACTTCACAGGATATGGTTTTTGTTTGTTTTCTCTTGAATTAGTGCAGAAGATTTATTTTATCTAGGCAGGTGTTTGGCAACTAAAGAGTTAACTTGTTTTGACTGCAGTTCTTGCAGACTGGATTGAATTAAATGTATCATGCTTTTTTTAATTTTTTTAAGCGTGTCTAAATAGTTATAATTCGCATGTCCTACAATTCACTCATTTAAACTATACAGTCTAGGGGCACCTGGGTGGCTCAGTCGGTTAAGCGTCCGACTCTTGATTTTGGCTCAGGTCATGATCTCACAGTTCGTGAGTTTGAGCCCCGCGTCGGGCTCTCTGCTGACAACGGGGAGCCTGCTTGGGCTTCTCTCTCCCTCTTTCTCTGCCCCTCCCTCTCTCTCACTCTCTCTCTCTCTCTCTCTCTCTCTCTCAAAATAAACATTTTAAAAAATAAAAAATAAACTATACGGTTTAGTGGCTTTCAGTATATTCACAGAGTTTTGCAACATCATCATAGTCAACTTCAAAGCATTCTTATAACTCCAAAAGGAAACCCCTCGTTCCTTCGCTGTCACACAATGTCCCCATCTTCGGCACTCCCCCCCCCAGCCCTAGGCAAGCACTCATATACTTTCTGTTTCTAATGAAGACTCTAATGAAGGAAGCAATCATCTCAAGTTTCTAAGTGTGACAGATTAAAAGAATGAATCTCATAAAAAATAATGGCAAGCCCGAACGCAGTCACATATTCATATGTGGAAAAGTACTCCTTGGTCATTATCTGTTGTGTGCATCAGATTTGCAGTCAACCTCCACTCTTTCCACAAGACATGTTTAATAAGATAAAGTCTATGATAAATTGCTATAGTCACGGCACTGTGCACTGTTTACCGAGAAAAATACCATTTTGGACATTCTTTATGTAGGGACTTTGCTGCTAAGGTAATGGGTCTCCCCTCAAGGAGCTCACAGCAGAGAAGAGGGAGATGGATGTGTGTAAACAACAGCTACAAAATAATGTCCAGATGCTCTGAATACAGCACAGAGGGGACTCACAGGACAGTCAGATATGCCCGGGAAGCCTGGCAGAGAAGGGGGATGTCCGAAACAGTTCCTGAAGGAGGTGGCCCTGGGAGATCAGCTGAGGCACATTAGCAGTGCATGCAGGCATGGAGAACGGCATTTGGGTAGAGGGACCAGTGTGTTCGGAAGCAAGGAGGTTCAGAGTCAAGGAGGTAGGAAGCGTCTTTTGCACGTGAGACATAAGGCAGTAGGGTGTTGTTCACAGGAAGGTTTGGAAGGAAGATACGGAGGCAGCGAGCCACACTGCATGAGAGGTGCTATGTGAGGTATCTAGGAGGTTGAACTTGGCCCTCTGCATTAGTTTCCTGTGGCTGCTATTACAAAGTAGTACAACCTGGGTGGCTTAGAACAACAGAAATTCATTATCACATTTCTGGAGGCTGAAATTCCAAATCAAGGTGTCAGCAAGTTCACACTCCTACTGAATTCTGTAGGGGAAAGACCTTTCCTTGCTAGTTCTAGTTCTGGTATCCCCAGACAGCCTTTGACTTGGGTCAGCCTGATTCTACTCTCTGCCTCTGTCGTCACACGATGTATTTCCTGTGCTTCTTCACTTTATCTTCACTCCATGCATGTCTGTCTCTGTGTCCAAATTTCCTCTTTTTGTAAGTCATATTGGATATGACCTCATTTTAACTTGATTACCTCTATAAAGACTCTTATTTCCAAATGAGGTCACATTCTGGGGTACTGGAGATTAAGACATCAACATCCATTTCTTAGGAGAGAAAATGCAAACTGTAATGCCCACAAAGCATTAGTGTGTTACTGAAGGAATTTAAGCAAAGAAATTAAGTGACTATATTTGCACTTTAGTAAGTCACTTGGTCAGCTGTGGAGGATAAATATAAAGGAGTCAAGAAGAGTTAGGAACCTGTTGACCTTGTCCAGGCAAGAAGTCTTATGGATCTTGGATGTCTGATCAAGTAAATGAGGTGTTACTTTATTCTTCTCTCATCAAATTCAAAAAAGAGAGAGAGAGAGAGAGACCAACAAATCCACAGCAGCACTGGAAAGCCAGGCAGATATACCATTAGCAGACAAAGATACCCAAGAATGCCAGAAGGTATTAAGATAAATTAATCTGATTGGTGGTAAAACCCAACAAAACAGAGAAGTACATTCTTTTTTACAGCCTCATAGACAGTATATTAATACCACATTGGCTTTGGGTCAGTGAGGAGATGGAGAAAGAAATGAAAAGTACACATGCCCTTTGACCCATCAGTTCCATGTCTGTGAATCTGTCCTATCAATATCCTCACTCACAACCAGAGATATATAGGCAAGAGCAATCATATAACATTGTTTCTAATTGAGGAATACCAAAAACAATGTAAATATCCATTGGCGTGGAAATGCCCCAATATAGTATCTCCATACCATTGAATGCTCTGTAGGTATTAAAAGAAATGAGATAAGTCTAGGGGTGCCTGAGTGGCTCAGTTGGTTAAGTGTCTGACTTTGGCTCAGGTCACGATCTCATGGTTTGTGGGTTCAAGCCCCACATCGGGCTCTGTGCTGACAGCCCAGAGCGTGGAACCTGCTTTGCATTCTGTGTCTCTTTTCTATCTCTGCCCCTCCCCTGCTCATGCTTTCTCTCTCTCTCAAAAATGAATAAAAGTTTAAAAAAAATTTTTTTAATGAGATAACTCCATATGTGCTAGAATGAGTTCTCTAACATACAGCAAATGAGTACAATGAAACTGTTGAAAAATGCCTACTGTAGGGATACTTTATGTTACCAAATATGTAGCAAAGAAAGAAAAAAACTTTAGATTTTTATATCTTTCCAGGATTTTTTAAGTGTTTTACTCAATTCTAAGTGTGCTTACCTGTAGGATAGGAAATCGGATTAGGGCAATAAGGTAAAAAGGAACTTTCATTTTTCATAGTAGGTGTCTTTTTTTTTGTATTCTGTGAACCTTTTGATAGGAAATCGGATTAGGGCAATAAGGTAAAAAGGAACTTTCATTTTTCATAGTAGGTGTTTTTTTTTTTTTTTGTATTCTGTGAACCTTTTCAATACGCAGGTATTATAACAACTGAAAATTTACTGTAACAAACATTCAAGGAGGTAGAACCCATGAGACTTGGTCAGTAGGTGAATGTGCCGAACAGCAGGACAGAAGGAACAGGGAAAGCAGGAGATAAATGGAAGGGATAATGGGGAGGCGAGAATTCAAAACCCCTCAGAAGCAAAGGGGCAACATTTTAAAGAGAGAGAGCTGTTTTATTTTTTAATAAAAGAAGCAAACAAAAAAGATAGGAGGTGTAACTTACCGTTAAAAAGATGTACGTGTTACAGTTTGAGAAATAGGATTTCTTCATCTTCAGCCACAGTTGGCAAAGCCCTTCGCCATGAGAATGGAGAAGCAGAGCACCATGAGCTGAGAGTTGGTTGCAGAAATTAGTGTCATCCCCAGAACTGCTTCTCCTGAAGAGTGTATAAGGCCACCAGTAACTTAGTGCTAGCCACTTACCGATTGCAGATAAGAGAACAGACTAGCGGAGATGGGTGCCTATCTGTGGAATGGAAAGGAAAACTTTCCCCCTTTAACTCATGCGTTCCTCTCGCTTTTCCCTCTTTTCTGTCTTCCTCCTTTACCCCTTCCTCCTTTGCGCACACGCGCGCGCGCGCACACACACACACACAAGCACACACACCCGTGCCTGTGATACAAATCTGCCAGACTGAAAACAAAGGTAAAAGAAAAAGAACTAATAGAAGACGGGGACATCCAAATCAGATAAGCACCTCCTAAGAATGATAAAGAAAGAGATCTTCTTCCAAGAACATTATGTGAAAATTTTGCGGTCTACTTAGCATCAAAAATGTGATAAGTAATATTAACACTGCAGAAAGCTTGAAAAACAAGGGACAATAGTATTTCCAACATCCGCTCTTACTTACTGTTTATGAACAAAACGCTTTCGTCACATTATTTCATGTGAGCCTCATATCAACCCTTTAAAGGAGGGAGTGCTTACACCTCTTTATGAAAGGGGATACTGAGTCTCACAAACGGGCAAGAGAGGTAGTTAGGTCTCAGAGCCTTATCTGCTCACATCTCAGCTGTCTCTTGTGGACGCCAGTCTGATGTCTGCCTGGCTTAGCAGAATATCCTTAATACCACACTGATTTGTCTCTCAAGCTAAACCTTTCAGACATTACCCTTCAAAAACTTGTTTTGTCAGCTGTCCTAACTTGGAAGAATCATAGAAGTTAGCAGAGTATATTAATTCATGTCACTTATTGAGTGGAGTGGTCATTTGAACAACAAAAATCTTGACATAAAAGGGGATAGATAGATTGTGCCCTTTGAGGGGGGCGGACCAACAATAGCTTACAAAATAAAAATGTAGAATTTAATTTCAGAAATAGTTGTCTCCTCGTTCATGATGCTAAACATAGAGAGGGTGTTATCAGAAGCCATGAGCAATGAAGGAACGATTGTAGCTATGGGGTTCTGCTTTAGCCAGGCTCTGAGGGATTTCCTGACACCAGTTTTACAGGTATTGGTTATATTTGTTCATGTGAAGAAATACTATCAACTGTTTCACTAATTCATAGCATGCAAACCCAGCTTCTCTATCTGAAGGCTAAAGCAGAGAAAATGTCACTAAATATACTCCCTGCAGGAGTTAGAAGTACAGTAAGGAAGTCATTCGCTGATAGATGTTCACTTTTTAGCAGTTTCCAGACACAACACTTCTCAGCTGTAACCTTCCCCACAGCATCTTCAGAAAGCTACAATGTGCACATGGGAATGGGCGTATAGATTAGCACCTGAAATAAAATCATGAGCCACAGCGGTCCCCACTGAGAGTTCCCTGCTTCCTCCAAGGAATATGCTCCTGGGCTGAGACCCTCCCTCCCCCTGCAGCATCCCTTTCAAACAACATAAAGATGTGACAAATGGCCAAGAAAGTCTCTTGTTGCTCATTCTTTTAGGTCTGAGGTTAGTTTTGCTACAGCACATTTTTCTTATTTTTTCCTGTATGGTGGTTTTGTATAGATCTCCTTACCTCTACTACTTCTTAACTACAGGATAGTTACCATGATAATACCTGTTGATGGCAGACCAAAAAAAAAAAAAAAAATGCAATTCTGCCATGAGGAAGCTGCTTCTGTATTTCTTGCTTCTGGCTCTCACAGTTAGGTTCAGGGGTCGTATTTGTTTCTTTCTAGGCTTGTAGGTGACACCAGTTTTTCCATTTGGGCAGATTGATATGGAAATTGCTCTTAGCTCTCTCTGTGTTATATGCTAAGATACAACCTCCTGGAACATTTGTTTCCTGGTGATTTTTATCAACTCTAATAGAGATTGTGTCTTTGTTCCAAGGAGTTCACAGTCTTGAAAGCCTGGGTTTTTTTTTTTTCTTCTCTTTTTCTCTCATTTTTTTCTTCCCTCTTCCTTTTCCCTTCTACTTGATCAATTAGATGGGTTTATGTTCCTTCTTTGACCAGACAGACAAAGGGCCACGGTAGCAGAGCCCATATTTCAGGTCTCACTTAAAATGCCATTGGTCTGGAAATCAAAACAATGAAGAAAATAAAACCCGGGTTATATATAATGCCAAGTAGTTATACAAGGCAGGTTAGTGGACATATGTTCTAGATATTAAGTAAATTGAAGGGACTTAAAATAACAATATGCTAAAGGACAGTCATGAACTATCTGTTGCTAGTATCTTATTACAGAAACTTAGTTAGATCATAAATAATACATATTTAAACAGGGATTTTGGTATGCCTGTTCTAGATATGGCAGTGTAGCAGAGTCTTTGGATGAGATTTCTAGACAAACAAACAAAAAGAGACACCGTCCCTGAAGCCAAATCAGCTGATTAGGGAGAACACGACACAGGTAGACATGTGTTCGACACATAAGACATGATGAGGGCACCACTACAGAAAGGTAATGAATGAAAAGGGGCCTGGGTTCTGTTCATGGCTCAGACCCTAAAGAGCTGTGTCATCACAGCTGGGCATTGGTTTTCTTATTGCCAAAATTAGTTGAGCCAAAATATTGTGGGTTTACTTTTAACTCTAAAATTATATTAATCCAATTCTGAAATAGGCACAGGTGCTACACAGTACAACACTGGGCGGACGGGGAGCCAGAGCAGGCTTTTAAGCATGAATTTTGAGGGACTTTTCAACAACAAAGAAAAGCATAAATTAAGCAAGGGCAAGAGTCAAAGAAAGTAAATGATCTGTCATATCAGTCTAAATATAATACGTCCCAATGAAGTCAGGAATACCTTAGGAGTTTTCATCAGTCCAAATTCTTTTTTTTAAATTTTTTTTTTCAACGTTTATTTATTTTTGGGACAGAGAGAGACAGAGCATGAACGGGGGAGGGGCAGAGAGAGAGGGAGACACAGAATCGGAAACAGGCTGCAGGCTCTGAGCCATCAGCCCAGAGCCTGACGCGGGGCTCGAACTCACGGACCGCGAGATCATGACCTGGCTGAAGTCGGACGCTTAACCGACTGCGCCACCCAGGTGCCCCTCATCAGTCCAAATTCTTAAGGATCCCCTTCAAAATGTTCCTCACAATTAAAAAAAATATTGAAAGTTTTCTCTTTAATTCTACTTCCTATTGTTTCGGTGACTGTTCCCTTCATCTATTATTGAAAACAGCATTTAAAAATACAGATTCCCTCTTTGAGATTGTATCACGAGTTATGTGAACATCCCTGTTACTTCAGTGTTCACTTGAATTTATATAATTAAGAAATAGTTGGGGCGCCTGGGTGGCGCAGTCGGTTAAGCGTCCGACTTCAGCCAGGTCACGATCTCGCGGTCCGTGAGTTCGAGCCCCGCGTCAGGCTCTGGGCTGATGGCTCAGAGCCTGGAGCCTGTTTCCGATTCTGTGTCTCCCTCTCTCTCTGCCCCTCCCCCGTTCATGCTCTGTCTCTCTCTGTCCCAAAAATAAATAAACGTTGAAAAAAAATTAAAAAAAAAAAAAAGAAATAGTTCTGGTATAGCAGCTGGGCTGATGTGTAAACCTTCTTGATATGAGAAATTCAGAGTAATGACCACTGCCTTGCTCACCCTCACCTCTGTGCATTTAAGTCAGGACTCCATATTAGAGAACTTGACCATTTTTTCCATGCCCTGGCTCTGTATTGGTTTCCTAGGGTTGCCATAATAAAGTACCACAGACTGGGTGGATTATCTCACAGTTCTGGAGGCTATAAATATAAGATCACAGTGTCAGCAGGGCATTCTCCTTCTGAAGGCGCAGGAAAAGGTTCTGTCTGTTCCATACCTCTTTTTTTTTTTTTTTTAATTTTTTTTTCAACGTTTTTTATTTATTTTGGGGACAGAGAGAGAGAGCATGAACGGGGGAGGGGCAGAGAGAGAGGGAGACACAGAATCGGAAACAGGCTCCAGGCTCTGAGCCATCAGCCCAGAGCCTGACGCGGGGCTCGAACTCACGGACCGCGCGATCGTGACCTGGCTGAAGTCGGACGCTTAACCGACTGCGCCACCCAGGCGCCCCTCCATACCTCTTTTTAAGCTGCTGGTACGTCCCTGGACTGTGGCTGCAAACCTCCTGTCTTCACAGAGCATTCTCCCTGTATACATTTCTCTGTATCCAAATCTCCCCCTTTTATGAGGACACTGATCACGTTAGATCAGGGGTCCACCCTTCTCCATTATGACTTCAACTAACTACATCTGTAATGATCACATTTCCAGATGAGGTTACATACTGAGGTATTGGGGATTAGGACTTCAGCCCTTCTGGGGGCTGACCTTTGGGGACGACATTTCAACCCATAACAGGCTAAAAAGGCAGCACATGGTCATGCTTACACATGCAAAGCCCAGTATTCCAAGTATAGCCACCCCGCAGAGAAGATGCAGCTTCGTAGATCAGAGTCCATCATGAGGCCTTCAGTTCTTTTAAACACACCACGTTCACAAATCATAATAGAGCATTGACAGTCGCAAGGCTCTTGCTCGTGTGCTTAAGCATACATGATTAGGTCACACGTTATTTCCATTCAAATGAATCTCCTTGACTTTCTCTGGGATACTGAGCATTACACATCACTAAGTGTCTCAGAATTTCTCGAAAGGTCAACTTTGGTCATTTAGTAGTTGTTTTCCGTCAGAGAAAAGATTGAAATGTCATACATACGATAGCATCTCATAAAACCTGCCTCAGTTTGTAAGAGAATGGCCACATGAGTATACCAGTGACACAGTTCTGGCGTGCTATCTATAGGCAGTGTTGAAAGTCTCAGAGTGAAGCCAAATGTGTCTGAGTGTGTATACTCCCTCTGCATATATACAAAATATATATTCTATTTACGTACATGTATACAGAGAGAGGTGGATATAGACTTATAGTCTGTAATATACATGCACATATATACATATACAGAAAGAAGGGGGCACTGTGAATTATTGGGTCCTATAAGATCCATCTGCAAAATGCTAACCCACCTGCCCCCTCCACACACCCTTACGCATTCCTTTAAAACGCGTTCCTTTAAAAGTGTCCTGTAAGACACTTTACAGACAGCAATCTTTAGTAATGTGGAAAGCTGCCAGGAGGACAACCAGAGCTTAGATGTATCCCCCTTCTTGACTCCACAGGCAGAGCCATCACCTCAGGCCAGCATAAATAATACAGCCAGTTCTGCAGAACCTTAATAATAGGCGGAATGGCTCTTTCTATCCTGAACTTACTCTGCAGCCAGGACTTCTAACAGGAAGTGGATTTCTGTGAATTTTGGGATTTCTCAAAAGCATTCCTGGGCAAAGCTCAAGTTAGTGTTCGATCCCACACCTTCCTCGGCTTCCTGGGGAAGGGGAAGTCTTCCTTGCCTATGCCCTCTTCCCTCACCCCATACGTACCCACCCCTTCAAACAACGTCTGGGAAGGCTTGGTGATCAGTGATCCTCCAACTCCACTATCTCTTGGATGATCCCAAGACTAGATAGAACAGAAATTACCCCTCACCAAGAAATGTCTGAAGGCCGATCTGAGGCTCTGTGATAGACAGTGAAGTGTGCCAAGCGGGTACACAGTCAGGTACCCATCATGAGGCAAAGACAAGCCAAAGCTCTAGGCTCTATGAATGGCAGCTTAAGTTCCAGTGCAAAAGGCAGATTCTCAGATAAAACAGAATGGAAGGGACTGGAGTAGTGTTTACTTTTTGTTTTTAGCAGGAAAATAACGCTGAAAGGTGAGTAAGAATGAATGAATGAATGAATGAATGAATGAATGAATGGCCGACTTCTTTAATTGCCCTGTTTATTATTCCATGCTTATTTACACTGCCTAAAGGAGGATGTCTTTATTTATTTTATTACCAATTCACTAACTAGTAAGTAGAGGAGTCAATTTATGTATTTTCTGCTCACCAAAGCAGCATTTAAGTTCCCAAAGCTAATCTTTTTATTGTTAGTGTTTGTGCTACCTTGCTTTATGTTCAGATGTCTGAGAAGCCTGCACCTTTCTTTAAATACATTAAATTTGCATATTGTAAACTATTCGATTTTTTGCCAGGAAGAAAGAATTTTTTTTTCCTGTTGAGCACTTTGGTCATTTTGTTTTTTTCTCTGTTAATATTGAAACTGCAAGGAATTCAAATCCAAGCCTGGCTTAGGATGCATGCTTACAGATAAGGCTTATGGGAAATAGTGTCATTTTAGACCTCTTTCCAGGTAATGTTCTTATGAAAAGAAGGTTTTTGCTAATACAATGTCATTTGTTAATAACTCGGCGTGTGTATTATAACTGTATGTGTGCTTACCTGGGTTCTGTATATTGTAGATAGTATGAGGATACGTGTTTAAGGATTTTTATCATCAGTTCCCCAGAATTCAAGAAAAATATGTTCTCCTTGGAAAGAGGATTATTTTTATTAAACCACACCATTTAAGAGGATTTTCAGAAGGAATTATTATCCCAGTGTCATACGTACATCTTTCTGAGGCCTAAAAATTTTTTGATTTTTTTTCTTTTTTTGCTTTCATCTTATCTTCATAGTAGCCTCTCTTTGGCACCTCTGAACTTTCCTTTCTTGCCTCTCCCATTTTTCTGTTCTCAGTAAAGAAAGTTAACTCCCTGAAAACACTCTTTTCTTAATGGACTGTTGCTTCGCATACATGAAGGATTTCAGCTGTTAGAACGTGTGAGAAATGAGGCAGGAGACATCAGATGGCATGAAAACCAGAACTGTTAACACAGAAAATCCCGGGAAAGCTGGAAGTGTAAGCTAAAGCAGCTGGGGGGTGGAAGAGACCGGAGACACAGCTGGGAGAGCTGGCAAGAAAAAAATGGCTGGAAAACGCAAGGGAGCTTAGCAAGGGGAGAAGTGCAGTGAGGGAATCGAGAATCCTGGGATGAGAGAGGAAGAAGCTTCCATGGTAAATTATGGTTTTCCAGTATTGTTCAGGACATCATAACCTATATACATTGGCTTTAGCTACCCTTTTAATTGCTCTAACCATTGAGCATATTCGGTATTATTTTCTTGCATGATTATTGTGAAGGACTGGATATTGACATTTTCATGGAAGCAAGTGTCTGTGCTTTGAGACTGATCTCTATTTTATTGATGATTTACTAATTTATCATAGAATTCAGATGGATTGGGGCACCTGGGTGGCTCAGTCAGTTAGACTGGGTTCAGGGCATGATCCCACAGTTTGTGGGTTTGAGCCCTGCATCGGGCTCTGTGCTGACAGCTCAGAGCCTGGAGCCTGCTTCAGATTCTGTGTGTGTGTGTGTGTGTGTGTGTGTGTGTGTGTGTGTGTCTCTCTCTGCTCCTCCCCCACTCATGCTGTCTTTCTCTGTCTCTCAAAAATAAAATAAAACATTTAAAAATTAAAAAAAAATTCAAATGGATTAATAAGAAATATGCATTAATTTATAGATATATTTGTGGTTTTCTGTACCCAAAGTATATCAAATTGCTAACATTTATCATTTGGACAAATAGGGGTATGTATAATTAGCTAGATTAATAACTGGTTTGGTATGTATATCCAGAGGGAACTGATTAATAAATTGCTCTCTCCTTAGAGAAAGGTTTCTGGTATTTGAACCAAATCCTATCCTAGTCAACATTCAACCTCACTTGGGTGAAACTGTACCAATGCTTGGGAGAGATGGCTAATGTAATAACAAAATAGAGAAACCGAATTCGAGGACATCTTGACCTTTACCTCAGTGATCCAGATCTAAGAGGCAGGAAGGGCACACGGATGATGTAAGCACCTCACCACCACCACCACCAATCAAATTGCAGAAGGACAGTAGGAGAGGTATGGCTTGGAATCCTCATATATGAAAGAAATTTAGATTTTGTTTAAGTCAAGTATAAGATTCATATATCCCAATAGTACAGTGTAGCTGGTGCAAAAAGCTCCTGTGATCACAGGTTTTCCTAAATAAGAGTATAGTGTCTGCACTGACATGAATAAGCCTATTGCACTCTTCAGTGACAAAGTGCTACTTCTTTTAGAGACTACCTTTGAGGTTGGTCACTTGGAAGAGAACAACTCAAAAATGAAAGTGTTGGCCCCCAGCATGTCTCCTCATGCCTCCCCTGTTTCTTCTCCTTGTTCCTCTTGCATGCATCATCTTGCCCTCCCCGAGTCTGAGCTTGTTCTCACTGAAACAGGAAGTACTAAAGATGTTGAAACCTAGCCCCCAGGGCAGTGCAACACATCTCTAGTCATGTTCTTTCCATGCCTTGCCCACAATACAGTTTTGCTCCGTACTGGTTAAATTGTTTGTTGAATTTTAAGCTCCCATCCTGACAATCGTGTTGCCCCAGTGCTGACCGCTGAGATGACCAGTGTTGCGTTCCAAGTGGCCTGTATTGCCACCCAGGTGTAGGATCTGGTGTCTCAGGAATGACTTCCAGATTCCTATGATACTCGCTCCTTGACCTTGCAAGTTTCAGCTCTTTCTCTTCCTATGTATCTAAATGTGTGGGACTGACCGTCTATGTTGGGTACCATGGTCTGTCTTCATGTTGCCAGGAGGTCTTCTCAAGAATTGTGGCTCTTACCCTGAATCAGTGCCCAGTGGCCAGATTCTGCAGGTGTGACTAGACCCCAGGGTGATAATGGCACTGTTCTGGGTTCACCAGCCTGTTGCTCCCTGTTGACAGCTTTGTCTCTTTACGATATGTGGTCCCCAAGCATCCCCCTAGCACTATTACCAAAACCCACATAAGGACTGTTTCCTAAACGAGATCAAGGTTACCTTGTCCATTGGACATTGTGCTTGGCCACTCTTCCTGAGTTGGGCTTTACAGCTGGAATAAGCTCTCAGCCTGCTCTGTTCTCGTGAGCAGGCCTGGCCAGGGCCTAGCTCCCTTCTTCTTACAGCCTGTGTGCTCTTTTGAGTTAGGGTAGCTGGTACTCAGAACTATATTCTCTAAAATGGAGAAAGGGAGGCTCAAGGGCAGGAGAAGAGGAACTTCTTTAAATATGCGTCTTTGAGGGGCGCCCAGGTGGCGCAGTCGGTTAAGCGTCTGACTTCAGCTCAGGTCACGATCTCGCGGTCCGTGAGTTCGAGCCCCGCGTCGGGCTCTGGGCCGATGGCTCGGAGCCTGGAGCCTGTTTCCGATTCTGTGTCTCCCTCTCTCTCTGCCCCTCCCCCGTTCATGCTCTGTCTCTCTCTGTCCCAAAAATAAATTAAAAAAAAACGTTGAAAAAAAAATAATAAATATGCGTCTTTGAGCATTGAAAGGCTGCCATGTAGGGAGATTATTGGACTTGGTCTGTATGGCCCTAGAAGTTAGAACCAGGACTCCAACTAGGTTGAGGCTACTAAGTCGCTGGGTGAAAAAGAACCTTCCTTACCCCGGCCCAAATCTAACAGCATTTCCCAGAGACAGAAATGAATGCCTTCTGGGGACCCTCATTGGGCAAGGAATTCTGGCATAGGTGCAATTAGCAGGTCTAAGTTTTGTTTATTAGTTTGTTTCCATTGCAACGCGGATAAAGATGGTGTTTACTTGGGTGGCGTTTGCATGTGTGACAGGTTGCTGCGGTCACACGCCAATCATGAGTGACCCCCAATCCCACTCCTTCCTTTCCTCGTCCACAGGGACTGCTAGAGAGAGCAGCTTTATTATAGCAATATCCTCAAATCTACTCGGAATTTTTTAAATTAATTCACTCTGTACCAGGATTCTCACACAGAGAGTGGTGACATCGAGACTTTTCTTTCCAAAAAGCCACTTTATTGGTACTGGCACCTCTCAGTTGGGTTCGTACCCGAAGAACTGAGCCCTGAACGCCACATGGCATAGTTTTTCTTTTCTTTCTATATGTTTTCTGCTTCTGTGTCTCCCATATATGGTAACACACAAACATGTAGTCTGATTAAGTGGTCTCATGTGACAAGGTCGCGTACAAGGGATGTTGTCACGTATGCGTATGGCCAGGTTGCCTTGAGGTTTGTGTTTTGTTTTTTTTCTTTCCTTAGGGAGGGGACCCTACCACAACTCAAAGAGTAGTTATTATATGTTAGGCACCGTGATTCATTCTGTGCTCAGTACGTGTAACTGTTATGTTTGACCAAGTCCTTTCGATATTGTATTTATAACCTACAATGTCACAGACATTGTAAAAAGGGTCCAAGTATCAAGTGGGGTTGATTCGTAGATCATCTTTAAATTTCTTTTAAATTTAAAAATCCCTAATTGAGCTTCATGATTCTAGTCCCACAGTGAGTGGATTACCTGCCTCCAAGTATAGTTTTTAAAAGTCAGATATGAATTTGGAATTGGGTTGCTCAAGTCACTGCTACCAAGTCCCTGTATTTACCCAGATAGCAGGGGAATATGCTATCAGCGTCATCGCTCTTTCCCTAGAAGGGACTGTAAGGGCATAACTTTAACAAACAAAAACAAAAAACAAAACAACAAGAACATTCCTCTTCCTGTACCTCTTCTCAGCAATGCCTCAACTCAGCTGTGGGTTGGGCCAAGCCATCTGTCAGGTGCATATCCCAACCCGCAGGGTCCCAGTGGCCCAGAAATTGAACTCTGTGTCAGTTTTTCTGAGTGACTTTAGCTAGAACAAGCCTTCAGGTTAGCAGACAAAATGCATCATGAATTATCAGAGTCCACTTGTTCGAGCCGCCTTATGAATGTCATCATCCATGTTAAGAACCTGCTAACAACCCTAATGAAAACTTCTGTCAGTGCAATAGGTATAGAAGAAACATTGCTGCGTTAGGCATTCCACTGACATAGTATATGCAGTGGCAGGTGGTCATGTTTGAGTAGATCCCTCATTTCAGAAGTCCTAAAACTCCATTCAGTGGAAAAAGAAATCAACATGGAAAGCATATGATTTCTATTTGATTGGATCTGTCATCGTGTGCAGTGACTAACTGGTGTGCACACTTCCAGATAGTCATGAACACGAAAGAGAATCTAAAAGGGACATTTGATCCACGCAGAATTATGCTCAGGTTGTCTCAAAATATGATAGTTGGCAGTGGACCCCAGTGATCCTGCTTCGTGCGGTAACCTATGGATTCCAGCTAGATTTACACTTGGGTTTGCCATATTTCTTTCAAATTGACCTGGAAAATGACTGATGTTTTAATGTTCACATTTCTTGGAGTTTATTTTTGGTAGCAGCCTTATTGAGATATGATTCACACACCGCACAATTCACCCATTTAGAGTGTACAATTTAATGGTGTTCAGTACATTCACAGAGCTGCACAACCACCACACGATTTTAGATCGTTTTCATTACCTCACAAAGAAACTCTGCACCCCTTAGCTATCATCCCCATCTCCTGCAGCCCTAAGCAACCACTAATCTACTTTCTATGTATATATTTGACCATTTTGGACATTTCATGTAAACGGAGTCATGTAATATTGGGCTTTTTGTGTGACTAGCTTTTTCCACTTACCATGTTTTCAAGATTCATCCATATTGTAACATGTCGGTGCTTCATTCCACTTTTTTTGGCCACATAATATTCTTTTATATGGGTACACCCATTTTCTTTGTTTATTTACCAGTTGATGGCTATTTGTATTATTTCCACTTTGGAGCTATTATGCATGCTGCTACTGTGAACATCTGTATACAAGTTTTTGTGTGAACATGTTTTCATTTCTCTTGGGATATTCCTAGGAGTGGAATTACTGGATCGCATGGTAACTCCTATGTTTAACTTTTGGAAGAACAACGAGGCTGTGTTTTAAGTGGCTGTACCATTTTACATTCCCATCAGCACAGTACGGAGGATTCTGATTTCTCCACATCCTCACCAACACTTGTTACCATGTAGACTTTTTGATTAACACCATTCTACTGGAGATGAAGCGCTGTCTCATCTCATTGTGGTTTTTGTTTCGATTTCCTTGATAACTAATAATGCTGAGCATCTTTTCATGTGCTCATTGGCCATTGTATGTATTTTCAGAGAAATGTCTATTCAGATCTTTTGCCTATTTTTGGTTGGGTTGTCTTTTTATTATTGAGTTACAAAAGTTCTTTATATATTCTAAAAAAATGTTTTTTACATTTATTCATTTTTGAGAGACAGAGAGAGATAGAGCACAAGCCGGGGAGGGGCAGGGAGAGAGAGGGAGGCACAGAATCTGAAACAGGCTCCAGGCTCCAAGCTATCAGCACAGAGCCCAACGCGGAACTCGAACTCACAAACCACGAGATCATGACCTGAGCCAAAGTCGGACGCACAACCGACTGAGCCACCCAGGCACCCCTTTATATATTCTAGACAAAAGTCCTTTATCAGATATGATTTTCTCATATTTTTTCCCATTTGGGGGGTTGCCTTCACTTTGTTTTTAATTTTTTTTAATGTTTATTTATTGTTGAGAGAGGGAGACAGAGGGAGACGGGAGGAGAGAGAGAGGGAGACACAGAATCCGAAGCAGGCTCCAGGCTCTGAGCTGTCAGCACAGAGCCTGACGCGGGGCTCAAACCCACAGACTGCAAGATCATGACATAATCCAAAGTCGGACGCTTAACCAACTGAGCCACCCAGGTGCCCCTCCCAGCTCACTTTCTTAATAGTGTCCTTTAAAGCATGAATGTGTTTAATTTTGATAAGGTACCTATTTTTTGTTGCTTTCGCTTTTTGTGTCATATATAGAACTACACTGCCAAATCTTAGCTCATGAAGATATTTATCCCTATGCTTTCTTGTAAGAGTTTTGTTGTTTTAATTTTAAATGTAGATTTGATTCATTCTGAGTTAACTTTCATATGCTCCGAGTTGAGAGTGCACCTTTGGTGTTTTGCACATGGCTATCCAGTTGTCCCAGATATTTTTGTTGAAAAGAGTATTTTTCCCCATTTGAACAATTTTGGCACCCTGGTCAAACGTTAATTGGCCATAGATATATGGGTTTATTTCTGGATGGTAAATTCTCTTCTACTGAACTGTATGTCTGTCCTATTCCAGTACCACCGTGTCCTGATTACCTTGCTTCTTTGAAATATTTTTGAGTCACAAGATGCATATTCTGAAAGTGCAAAATTATGCACCACTTTTAGGCTATTAAAATAACTGTCAAGTTGTGTGCTCAATTTTCAAATTAGACTCTTTACTCCCATCTAGTAATAGAGAAAGCATATGCAAAAATATTATTTCTAATACATATTAATAAGATTTGGCATTTTAAGAAGAATATTCTTCTCATTTTATTTATTTATTTTGCTGCAGCAATTTGATTTAGATAATCAAATCTTGATTCTATTTTTAACAAATCCCAGAGAGTTCTCTGGGACCAACCATGATGACATGCAGAAGTGGAGATGTTTACAGTTGGAATCCGCATCCAGAGATATCTGCATGGCAGGGTTTCAGGAGGAGGTTTGTTTTAAAATCTAATGAAAGAGTGAAAGGTGGTTTGGG
The DNA here is from genome assembly GCF_014898765.1 of Herpailurus yagouaroundi. NCBI lineage: Eukaryota > Metazoa > Chordata > Mammalia > Carnivora > Felidae > Herpailurus > Herpailurus yagouaroundi. Next base: position 5,011,795 of record NW_024412406.1, read on the forward strand.
AAAGGCTCTTGTCTGTCAAGCCCTCACCCAGTGAAACCGCCCAGACCTCTCTTAAGTTTGCGTGATTGACAGTGGAAAGACCTGGAGTCGAGTTGGAAGAAGACAGCCCATGATTGTGTGTCCTATTCTGGTCTTTTTAGACTTACTAAAAAAAAGAAAATAATAATAGCTGAATGCAGTGGCAAACAAAAGGCAGCCACTTCTCACTTAGTAACTGTCAGGCAAACAATAGATGTACCTTGAGATAATATAAATAATCTGCTGACTCTGCTATGGGAGAAAGCAACATACAGTTTAAGATGATCATATGTGGTCCTCATAATAGAACATCACTACATGCAGATCTGGAAGGCTCATGTTCTACTCAGCTTTTTATATTATAAATCAGGAATTGAATCTCTGTTAAAACCATTGAGAAGCTCTGAATCTTAGTTAACAGCTAGGATATCTCCCTTAGGGTGTGAGGTCATTCATTCATTCCATGCCTCTCTCCCCCCCCCCCGGGTGGGCGAGGTCATAGGGGGGGGGGGGGGGGGGGGGGGGGGGGGGGGGGGG